>NC_084780.1:2681173-2994030 GCF_028858725.1 Colius striatus
TGCACTCAGCTCCGTGTCCAGCTATGAGCAACCCAAGGGGAAGGTCAGCCCCCTGCTCCCCCCCTGCCTCAGCTTCACCCTGGCACAGCACCCCTCAAGCTGCCCAGGCCAGACCCACCTCGGCATCCCTGTGAATCCTCTTGGCTTCAACATCCTTCTGGGCACTGTCCTGCAGATGCAAAAGGAGTGGCTAGGATGGGGAGGGGATGGGGAGCGGTCCTGGGGTGTCATGAGGGTCTGTGTGGGGGTCCCTCAGGGTTGGGGGTGGTTTGGAGGGTCTGTGTGAGGGTCTATGTGGGGGTCCCTCAGAGGTTGGGGGTGGTTTGGAGGGTCTGTGTGGGGGTCCCTCAGGGATGGGGGGTGGTTTGGAGGGTCTGTGTGGGGATCTGTGTGGGGGTCCTTCAGGGTTGGGGGTGGTTTGGAGGGTCTGTGTGGGGGTCTGTATGGGGGTCCCTCAGGGTTGGGGGTGGTTTGGAGGGTCTGTGTGAGGGTCTGTGTGGGGGTCCTTCAGGGTTGGGGGTGGTTTGGAGGGTCTGTGTGGGGGTCTGTATGGGGGTCCCTCAGGGTTGCGGGTGGTTTGGAGGGTCTGTGTGGGGGTCCATCAGGGGTGGGGGGTGGTTTGGAGGGTCTATGTGGGGGTCCCTCAGGGTTGGGGGTGGTTTGGAAGGTCTGTATGGGGGTCCCTCAGAGGTTGGGGGTGGTTTGGAGGGTCTGTGTGGGAGTCCCTCAGGGATGGGGGGTGGTTTGGAGGGTCTGTGTGAGGGTCTATGTGGGGGTCCCTCAGAGGTTGGGGGTGGTTTGGAGGGTCTGTGTGGGGGTCCCTCAGAGGTTGGGGGTGGTTTGGAGGGTCTGTGTGGGGGTCCCTCAGGGTTGGGGGGTGGTTTGGAGGGTCTGTGTGGGGGGTCTGTATGGGGATCCCTCAGGGGTGGGGGGTGGTTTGGAGGGTCTGTGTGAGGGTCTGTGTGGGGGTCCCTCAGAGGTTGGGGGTGGTTTGGAGGGTCTGTATGGGGGTCCCTCAGAGGTTGGGGGTGGTTTGGAGGGTCTGTGTGGGGGTCCCTCAGGGTTGGGGGGTGGTTTGGAGGGTCTGTGTGGGGGGTCTGTATGGGGATCCCCCAGGGGTGGGGGGTGGTTTGGAGGGTCTGTGTGAGGGTCTGTGTGGGGGTCCCTCAGAGGTTGGGGGTGGTTTGGAGGGTCTGTGTGGGGGTCCCTCACCTGGGCACGCTTGAGGGTCAGGTTGTGGCTCCTCTGCAGCTTGCTGAGGAAGAGGATGGCCCCTCGTGTGCCGCCCGCTGACGCTGGCTTCTTGCTGACCTCTGCCTCTGCACAGAGCAGATGTGGCCATGGTGGGAGCCACCTTACACAGCAGGAGGGGTACCCAGCAAGCCCCAGTGTGGGAGGGGGGATAAGCACCCCTAAAACCTCGCACCTGGAGAGCCCTTGAAGGCTTCATAGAACTGGCTGAGGTAGGTGATGAGCCCCAGGCGATCCAGCTCTGTCACGTTGGCCATCTCCACGCTGGAGAGGATGGGCTGGATGCCCAGCTCCTGCTCTGCCAAGTCCAGTATCATCTGATGGGTCTGGATGGGATCCTGGGAGTCCACAGAGCCAAAGTCCCTGCAGGGAGCCGTGGGTGCCATGAGGATGGGCTGTGCAGGGCGAGGGGGCGCAGGCAGGGTCGGGGGCACTCACAGCAGGTCGGGGCGGAAGCGATGGATGAGGGCACAGAGCGCCAAGCCGCTGCTCCACGACGTGCTGAAGTTGGTCACTGCCACGCCACGGTACCCAGCAGTGCTGGCCTGGCACCAGCTCAGCAGCTCCTCATAGGCATCTCCAGCCACTGCTGGGGAGGGAACACACGTGTCCCTATCCCAGAGAGGCAGCCACCAGCACCAGTGCTGCAGCAGGGGGCTGCTGGAGGGGGTGATGCTCCCCACTGACCCCTCCAAAACCACCCATCCCCTGGCTCAATGAACAGGTTGATAAAAGCAGGCACCAAGATTTCACGTCCCAGCATCAGTGTGGGCCAGAAGGAGGGGGCCAGGCTGCCCTCAGCAAGAGCAGCTGCAGGGCTGTGTGCCCACAGGGCTGTGGGCAGGGAGAATGGAAACCAACGGTGCCACCAGGATGGAAACACAGCCAGTGCTGGCAGGAGGGTGGCAGCCAGCTGAACACCAGCCAGGCCTTGAGACAAGGAGGATGGGGAGGCAAATCGGGGCAGGAGCTGCTCTGGCATGGGCTGCAGGGAGCAATGGGGTGTCCTGGGGTTGGGGCTGGGGCAGGACCAGCTGCTCCTACCAGTGCTGAGCTGGTTGTCGCTTTTCCTCCTGTGGTCCACATCCACCATGCCTGTGAGGTAGAGGTCCTGGACCTGCCCATGGGAGTAAATGCCAGCAGCAGGTCAGCACGTGCACAGAGCCAGTGGCAGCACACAGGGAGCTGGCCCTGGCAAGGGGGGCACCCAGACCCCCACCCCCCACAGCAGCCACTACGGACAATGCATCGGATGCCCTGGGGACCCCCAGCTTCAGCCTCACACCCTCTGGGGACAGGTGACCACGTCAATTGGTGTCACCCTGACCCCAGGGAGGCCTGGGCTGGATGGCTGCCCCATGGCAGGACCTGGGCAGGTACCTGGCTGGCTCTGATGGCCTGCAGGTTGATGTTGGGGTAGCGCGTGGCCGGGTCGATGCTGTACTGGCTGATGTTCTTGTTGGTGTTGTCTGGGGAGGTCTGTGAGAGGTGCTGGTAGATGCTCTCCCTGGGTGCAAGGGATGGGGCTGGGCTCGAGGGGCTCATCCTGAGCCAGCTGAGGCCCAGCCCAGCAGCGTGGGGACACTCACCTCTCAGCCAGCACCTCCAGGGGAGGCGTCCCGGCCGCCCAGCGCCGCACCATCCACGCCGCGTCGAAGGCAGCCAGGAAGCCCCTGGCCACGCCAGTGCCCAGAGGCCAGAAGGGCTGTGAAGGGAAGGGCAGAGAGAGCTGGAGCCACACAGGAGACTGGGAGGACTGGGAGGAGGCCGGGAGCCGCGGGGCTTGGCTGGGGATGAAAGCAGCGAGCGGCGGCAGGACGCGCAGGGGAAGGACAGGCTCTGCCTCCTCCCCGGCTCCTGCAGCCGCCTCTGGGGAGGAGCTGGGCTGCTCCTCCACCCCGAAGCCACCTCAGACCTCTGGTGGGGCCAGGGAAGGGGATTAACCCCACCACAGCATCCCACCACCAGGACCTGGGGAGCTCGCCCCCGGCCATAGGGTGCAAGAAGCGCTCAGGGAGGGGGGGAATAGTGCAACCAACGGTCCCTGCAGGGAGAGGGGAAACTGAGGCACGGAACGGGGCTGGGAAGGGGACCCTCACCTCCACCAAGCAGTCCCCCACCAGCCCCAGCAGCACACGGGCCCCGTTGTGCTCCCGCACCAGCGCCGCGTTCTCCGAGCGCGTCATGCACGTGAAGTCGAACATGTCGACGTCGGGCAGCTGCCGGTGGTTGAGGGCAAACTCCAGCTCAGGCAGGCGGTAGTTGGTGGAGAAGTTGGCAGCTTCCTTGGCATAGCTGAGGAGGGCATCTCTGTTGATGTTCTCGGGGGACAGGAGGCTCTCGATGTCTGCTTTGTCCTGTGGGGATGGGGTGAAGCTGCACAGGACCCGCAGTTTGTGCCCCAGCCCTGGGATGGGCTGAGGCGGCAGCGTGGGCAAGGCCAATGGCAGCCTGGGGGCAGCAAGAGAGTGTGGGCACAGGGCCAGGGAGCTTCTGCTCCCCCTCTGCTCTGCCATAGCTGCTGAGGCCTCAGCTGGAGTCCTGGGGCCAGTTCTGGGCTCCCCAGCTGCAGAGGGACAGGGAACTGCTGCAGAGAGGCCAGTGCAGGGCCACCAAGATGCTGAGGGGATGGAGCATCTTCCTTGTGAGGAAAGGCTGTGGGACCTGGGGCTGTTCAGCCTGGAGAAGAGACTGAGGGGGGATCTCAACAACTCTTACAAGTACCAAAAGGTGGGTGTCAGGAGGATGGGGACACACTTTTTTCTGTAGTGCCCAGTGCCAGGACAAGGGCTGATGGGCATCAGCTGGGACACAAACAATTCCCCTGGCACAGGAGGAGAAAGTGCTTTGGTGCTGAGCTGAGGGAGCCCTGGCCCAGGCTGCCCAGGGAGGGTGTGGAGGCTCCTTCTCAGGAGGTTTCCAACCCCACCTGGACCCGTCCCTGTGTGACCTGATCTAGGTGGAGCTACTCTCTCTGAGGGTTGGACTGGATCATCTCCAGAGGTCCCTTCCAGCCCCCACCACACTGAGATGCTGTGAAAAGGATTTTTCCCCTGCATAGGCAACAGCTGGATGCAGCCTCCACCACCCCTTGCAGGGACAAATCCTGACCGATGATCTGCATCCCCCCCTCCATGCTTTCAGCTTTCACTCTGGGCTCACAGGGCTGGGTCCTGGCCTCCTCACCTGCAGGATCACCCCCTTCTTGAGCAGACTCTGCTTCTTGGCCGTCATGACAAAATAATGAGTGTCGTCCTTGTAGTACACAATGTTCTCCAGGTCGATGCCTGGTGATGGGGAAGGAGCTGAGCTGAGCCACGGGGCAGAGGCAGGACCACGAGGAGCCCCTGCACCGGGCTCAGCCACCGAGCATCCCTCGCAGCGGGTACCGGGGGACACGCTCCCCGTCCTCAGGGCACAACAAGGGCTGAGCCTGCAGCGGGGCCGGGAGGGCTCAGGGATGCCCCAGCCCCCCCCTGCAGCCCCCCAGCACAGACCTGTTTTGTTGTAGAGATTCTGGAAGAACTTCTGGTTGTAGATTCGGGCCACGCCGCTGATCTCGGCCACCTCCACCTCGGCCCGGCTGTGGCGGTTGATGAAGTTGGTGGTGATGCCGATGGCCAACTTCCCCCTCATCTCCTTCCTCTTGAACCCTGCGGGACGGGGCAGCCATGAGCTCAACCCCCGCTGGGCACGGGCTCAGGGCTGGCCAGGGACCCGCCGCCGTCACCTTCGGGGACAAACTTGCCGCCGCCGGCTGAGATGAGCACGTCGAACTCGTAGCGGCTGAGGGGAGAGGAGCCCGGCTGCAGCACAGCCCTCCAGCCTGGGGGAGAGGGGCATGGCAGAGCTGCAGCTCATGCAGCCACAGTCACAGCATGGGGGGCTGGAAGGGACCTGCAGAGCTCATCCAGCCCAGCCCCCTGCCCGAGCAGCTCCCACCTAGATCAGGTCACACAGGAATGTGTCCAGGGGGGTCTTGAAGAGCTCCAAGGAAGGAGCCTCCACACCCTCCCTGGGCAGCCTGGGCCAGGGCTCCCTCACTCAAACACTGACACAGTTTTGCCTTATGTTTCAAGGGAACTCTTTCTGTTTCAGCTTCATCCCATCACCCCTTGTCCTGGCACTGGATACAACACAAGCAAGTGCTGCCCCATCCTCCTGACACCCACCAGTGAAATACTTGTAACTATTGCTGAGCTCCCCCCTCAGTCTCTTCTCCAGGCTGAACAGCCCCAGGTCCCACAGCCTTTCCTCACAAGGAAGATGCTCCATCCCCTCAGCATCTTGCTGGCCCTGCACTGGCCTCTCTCCAGCAGTTCCCTGTCCCTCTGCAGCTGGGGAGCCCAGAACTGGCCCCAGGACTCCAGATGAGGCTTCATCTCATCTCGTCTCATCTCATCTCATCTCATCTCATCTCATCTCATCTCATCTCATCTCATCTCATCTCATCTCATCCCTTTCTCCACAAAAGGCATGGCTCAGGGTGGCAGATGGACTGGGGGGCACAGAGCAGCCACCTCCATCCCTGCCCTCGTCCCCAGAGAAGTCACCCTGTGATACCTTACCCTGTCCTCCAGCCTTGTCCGTGGGGGGCACGAGCCCCTTGAAGTGCAGGTTGACGTGCACGTCCACCCCCAGGAGCAGAGCCACCTTCAGCAGGATCAGCTGCAGCTGCCGGATACCTGCCCGGGCACAGGGGGCAACTCAGGGCCGCCCCCCCCTACCCCTGTGGCACGGTGTGAGGGACCCCCATGGGGTGCAGAGGCTTCCCCTCCCCCTGCCAAACCCCCCCAGACTCACTGATGTGGTCCAAGGTGCCGGTGCAGAAGCGGCCGTAGAACTTCTTGGCGCCCAGCGCGCGCAGGTCGTGGATGGCGAAGGGCCAGAGGTGCAGCACGTTGTTGCGCGAGAAGGAGCCGCGCTTGTCCAGCAGCACCACGCGGGCTCCCAGCAGCGCCAGCTCGATGGCCACCCGCAGCCCGCACGGCCCAGCACCCACCACCAGGCACTGCCAAAGGGATGGGCACGGCCTGGGCACGGGCACGGCCCCAGGGGCCTCGGCACCCACACGGGCACCAGCGCACCGCTGCTCCCCTTTTCCCCTGGGCTGACAGAACTGCTTCTCCCTGACAAACTGGGGGTTCTGTGGGGTGCCCTTTGCCTGGCTGCCCCAGCTCTGCCTTCACAGCAGCACTGGCAGCAATGAATCAGAGTCTCAAGGTCTGGAAGGGACCTGCAGAGCTCATCCAGTGCAGCCCCCTGCCACAGCACCACCCAGAGCAGGGCACACAGGGACTCACCCAGCTGGGGTTGGGATGTCTCCAGAGAAGGAGCCTCCACAGCCCCTCTGGGCAGCCCCTGCCAGTGCTCCCTCACCTCAGCAGGGAACAAATTCCTCCTGGTGTGTCTCTGGAACCTCTTCTGTTGCAGCTTGTGCCCGTTGCCCCTTGTCCTGTCACTGGCCATCCCTGAGCACAGCCTGGCTCCAGCCTCCTCACACCCACCCTTGATGCATTTGGAACATGACTGAGCTCACCCCTCAGGCTCCTCTTCTCCAAGCTGCAGAGCCCCAGCTGCCTCAGCCTTTCAGCACAAGGCAGATGCTCCACTCCCTCCATCATCTCTGTGCCCTGTGCTGAGCTCCCTTTACAGCACTCAGAGAGATAAGGCAGGTCCCTCCTTCGCCTGCAGCAGCACAGGACTCAGGAGATTTCATCAGCTCAGAACCAGGCCTTGGGTTTGATCTCCTGTCCCTACACAGGACTGGGGCACCAGCAAGTGGGGACAAAAGACATCAGCTCTGGGACACGAGGGTCCCTCAATCCCAGGAGGATGCTCTTGTCCCCCAGAAAGGGCTCTGTGGGTCCCTCTGCCCCTTTGCAGCCCCCTTGGGAGCAGCTCCTCCCCTGCAAGGAGCAGCTGGGAGGAGGAAGGACAATCACCCAGGTGACATCACACTGTGGAGAGCTGAGCAGCATCCCTGTCCCATTAAACTCCATCATCATCCTGCCCAGCACCCCCTGCATCCTCCTGGGGTGGGGGCTCAGGATGCCCCAGGGGATGCTCTCAGGGGAAGGAGGGACACAAACCCCACGGCCCCGGTACCTTGGTGCTGGCACAGGCTGTGCCCTGCTCGTAGTCCTTGTGCCCGGCTTTCTTATCCAGCTTGCTCCACAGAGCTTTGGCACTCCAGTAGTTGAGGGCAGCCTTGAGGCCATGGTAGAGCTGCAGCCCGCTGCCCTGCAGCCCCAGCTGCTGGCACAGCTCCCTGAAGCAGCTCAGCACCTCCTGGCACTCCCCGGCACGCAGGAACCTCTCGAAGGTGGCATGGGCCGGGTTGCCCGGCTCGTGGTGGCTCATCCCAGCTCAGGCAGGGAGCGAGGGGGGGACCCTCCTGGCCCCAGCAGCCTCAGCCCCAGCTGACACCACACCTTGGCACGAGGGGCCCTTTCTGGCAGCGCGTGGCGGAGCCTCCCCAGCCCCGGTGTCACCCGTGACGTCAGGGAGGGGACGGCGACGGCTGCGGTGGCAGCAGCTTCCTCCCCTCCCTACCTGCAGCAGCCAAGAGCAGAGTGAGGTGGCTCAAGGCTTCCTTCCTCTTCAGCCTCAGCCTCACTGGGGAGAGACAGAGAGAGGGGGGAGGGCAGGGGCAGATCAGCACAGAGGAAGCACGAAAAGCCAAACCACCACACGAACAGCCCCGTCCATCACACCCAGGGACCCAGGGCAGGGGGGTGCAGCACATCCCCCTGTGGGCACCCCAACCGCCCCTGGCACCTCCCAGGGCACTGGCTCTCCTTGCATCTGCCCCCCACTCCCAGCACTGTCCCCCCAGCACCGTCCCAGCCCACCCTGAGCACCAAGAAGCGCACAGCTTTGCCCTTGCCAGCTGCTGTCACCGGGGCCCAGGGCTGGAAAAGCTTCCCCCAGCCTGGCAAAGCAGCCAGACGAGACGTGGCAGTGCCAAGGAGGAGCCAGAGGAAAGGCTGGGGGAGCTGCAGTGCTCCTACCTTTGAACCATCGTTCTTTGCCCTCTCGCTGCTCGGCGTTGCCAGCAGGCACCCGGGCACATGGGCACACGGGCACACAGGGGTGGCAGCTGCCCTGCAGCAGCACCCAGAGGGGAAAACGTGGTGTGTGGGGGACAATCTGCCCTGGGTGGGCTGGGGGAAGGAGCTGGGCTTCAAGTTCAGTCCCACTCTGGCAACTTCCTGCTGCCCACACGAGCTTTGCAATGTCAGCTGGAGCCAAGGAGGATGCAAAGCACTTCTGCAGGTCACCTTCCCTCCCCAGCCCCACAGCCAGGGCATCCTGGCATTTTAACCTCTGCCTTCCCAGGCAGACACAAGGACAAAGCATCCAGCTGGGACAGAGCAGGGGCTGGCACCCACAGCACAGGGACAGAGGACACGGCTGATGCATCTGTGTCAGGGCTCTGACACCCAAGGACGATTCCTGCTCTCCTCCTGAGCATTGCCAGTGGGACAGAGGGAGCCTGGGGAAACTGAGGCACGGCTGCAACCCTCCCCAGAGAGTGCAGGCACTCTGTCCCATGGGAGGCTGCCTGGCAGGGCTCCAGTGCCCCCTGCAGCCCCAGCACATGGGGTTTGAGAGCTCATGTTACTGCAGTGGCACCTGCCAAGGCCACCAGGCAGCAGCCCCAGGGTGATGGAGCAGAAGCAGCTGCCTGTGCTGGGAGCTCAGAGGCATCACCAGCCTCTGGCTCCAATAAACAACCTCAAACATCTCAAGGCCTCAATTCCCACCAGACATGATGCTGGGGGTGGGGCACACTGACCAGGAAAGCTTTTCAGCCTCAGCACTTTGGCAGAGAGGCAAGGGGGAGGGAGAACAACAAGCCTTGTGTTACATCAAGTTTCCTACAGGAATGATGCTCGTGCTGGCACATCACATCCCCTTTGGCACACTGGAAACTCTCCTGACAACTGCAAGCAAGGACAGAACCACCCCCTGAGAGCCTCAGTTCCTGCAGGTTTGATGCAAATCAGCAGCTTCCAGCACACAAAGGTCAGTGCCAGGGAAGGAGGGCACGGAGCTGGGTCAGGCTGCCTCCAGCTCTGCTCTCCCCATGAACACCTCTGGCAAGGAAGGAAGTGGGGGGGTTGCAGCCAGCCCTGACTCAGCTTGTGGTGGCTGCAAACACAGAGACTATGAGGACAGGGCCTGGCTTTCCCCCTGCCCTGGCACAGGGATGGTGGAGGCATTATGGGGTAAGGAGAGCTGCCTCAGGGGTGCTGGGCTGCTGGTGAGCT
The DNA here is from genome assembly GCF_028858725.1 of Colius striatus. Classification (NCBI taxonomy): domain Eukaryota; kingdom Metazoa; phylum Chordata; class Aves; order Coliiformes; family Coliidae; genus Colius; species Colius striatus. The sequence continues at coordinate 2,690,701 of NC_084780.1, forward strand.
CATGGGTCTTCCAGGCAATAGGGTGGAAAAGGATGCAAAGTCAGGAGGATTTCCAGCAGCAGAGCTCCTTCCAGCTGAGCTTCTTGCCTCACCATTGCTCTGGCTCCCAGCATGGACCAGGCTGCTCCAGGGTCCAGCCTGGAGACCCCCAAGACCCTGGGAAAGTCCTTCCAGCAACTTTGGGGATGATCACAAGGGCAGGATGGAGAGTTTCTTGTGGCCATCCAGCAGCTTGGCCAAAGATCCTGCTTTTGAGCACTGGCTGAGCTCTGCCAGTGCTAGGAGGAGGCTCAGGAGGAACATCCCAGGGGCAGGACTGGGCAGTGGGGACCTGAGCTGGTCTGGCTGGAGGGATGGGCATGTGGGTGCATGGGCACATCCAGGCTGAGCCCCCCCCCCCCCCTTAGCAGACCCCCAGCATGGAGCTGTGGGGAGGAGAGAGAACAAAGCTGCCAGCAGCACTGGTGAGGGCAGAGGCTGGCAGAGGCTGGCAGCTGCAGGGTGCTGTGGTGGAAGAAGTTCCCTTTTAAGGGTGTAGAAACCCCACCCGGGAAGCACATGTCAAAATCCCCCCTGGGAGGTGCAGGACTCTGGCAGCTGTGGGCAGCAGAAGTGGCCACTTCTCCAGACTGTTTTGGCCTTGCCCTTTGCAGGGAATGCACAGGCCAGAGCCCAGCCATGGCCCAGGGCAGAGACAACACCTTGTGAGGAGGGAGAGTGATGCTGCCTCCCCTTACTGAGGCTGCTCAGCTTTGTCACCTTGCTCAGCACCAGCCCCCCAGAGGGAACTGCCACTTGCAGCTGAATTGCAGCCCCAGGGGAAGTCTGCTCACAGGCAGGCTCCTCATCCTGCATCCTTTTCCTCCTTTGCCCCCAGCCACAGCAGCAGATGTGTCTTTGGGTACGGTGGTGAACCCTGTGTTTGGTCACCCAAATGTAGCTGGGTCTTCATCCACCCCAAGGAGAGGGACTGGGGGAAGTGTCCCCCAGCCTCAGTCCTGCCGTGGGGCCCATGGAGCATCCTCCCACTGCATGGGCAGAGGGCTTGGGATGGGAGAAAAGCACTTAGTGAAGCTTTGCCCATCATCCCACTCGGTACTGGGAATGGGAGGAGGAAGAGGAGGAAGAGGAGGAAGAGGAGGAGGAGTGGGAGCTGCTCACTTTTCCTTTCATCCCGAGGAAGGGGGGAGCAAAGCCCCGGAGCTGGAGAAGAAAAGCAACGAGGCTGGGGCTGAGAAGACTCAGCTGCCCCCCGGGAGAGGCTGCGGGGAGGGGACACCCGGAGACAAAGACCAGCGGGCATCAGCGCCCGGCATCGCGGGGACACGGCGGGACTCAGAGCCTCCCTCCCCCAGCACCCCCAAATCACTCCCCGGGGTCGGCAGTCGCCCCCTGCCCCCCGCCCAATACCCCCCCCGCGCAGCGATGCTCCTCGGCCCGCGGGATGCTGCCGGCTCCGAGCCCGCAGCACAGCCCATGGGACACGGGGCGGGGGGACAGCCCTGACTCTCACCCCCCTCCAGGGATGCTCTGCCCGTGCCCACCCCCCCTCCTCACCTCCAGAGCCTCTCGCAGGGGGAAACTGAGGCACGGCCAAGGGCGTGGGGAGGGGCTGAGCGCTGTTTGCGCCGGGCGAGGAGGAGCAGGAAACGCTCCTCGGCTGCGGCTCCGCAACTGCTGCCGGCTCGCCCTCCCTCCCTCCCCTCCCTCCCTCCCCTCCCCCTCGGCCGGGGACCCGCGCAGCGCGGCTGCCGGGGGGCGGCCCCGGGGCGGCCCCGCTGGGGCTGGGGCTGGGGCTGGGGGCAGCGGCTCCGGGAGAGGGGCCGGGGGGGCGGTTCCGACTTTGTGCCGCTGCAAAAGTTGCTGCAATTGTGTTTTTGCAGCGCTGGAGGCTGAATCACAAACACACACACACACACACACACACACACAGACACACAGACACACACACACCCCACGGCGGGCAGCGGGGCGGGAGGTGCACAGCTCAGCCCTGGCTGGGGCTGGGGGCTTTTTCTTGGGGGGAGGGCGGGGGGGAGGTAATTTCGGTGTGAGAAACCAACCCGCTTCGCTTTGTGCCTCGGCTCCGGCTGCCGCCCCGGATTTCCTCCCCCCGCACACACACAGGCGGAGCTGCGGGCTCGGGGGATGGGGGGCACCCGCTCAGGGTCAGCCCCGACCCCCAGCAGCGACCCAGAGCACCGGACCCTCGTGGGAACTCTCGGGGTGATGTTTCCATGGAAGTCCCCGGGGGTGGGAAGAACCTCAGCGGGGTGAAGGTACCTGGGGCAGAGGATGGAGCTGCCGGCGCGGCTGCTGCTGCTCCTTGCCGGGGGCTGTGTGGGGTGTTCCGATGCCGGTGCTGTCCCGGGGCTGCTGCCCCCGCTCGCCGTGTCGCTGGGGCCGGTGACAACCTGCCACGAGGCTGGGGACGGTGACTCAGGGCCACGGGGTGAGCTGGCACACGGGGCTGGGGCCACGTCCAACGCCCGTGAATCACCCGCGGCACTGCCGGCGGCTGCGGAGCCGGGCACGGACGGGCCGGGGATGGGCACCCGGGGATGGGCATCCGGGCACAGACGAGCTGGGGATGGGCACCTGGGGATGGGCACCTGGGGATGGGCATCCGGGCAGAGATGGGCCGGGGATGGGCACCCGGGGATGGGCAACCGGGGATGGGCACCTGGGGATGGGCACCCGGGGATGGGCAACCGGGGATGGGCACCCGGGGATGGACACCTGGGGATGGGCACCCGGGCACAGACGAGCCGGGGATGGGCACCTGGGGATGGGCACCTGGGGATGGGCACTCGGGGATGGGCACCCGGGCACAGACAGGCCGGGGATGGGCAACCGGGGATGGGCAATCGGGGATGGGCAACCGGGGATGGGCACCCGGGCACAGACGGGCCGGGGATGGGCAACCGGGGATGGGTAACTGGGGATGGGCATCCGGGCACAGACGGGCCGGGGATGGGCACCTGGGGATGGGCAATCGGGGATGGGCAACCGGGGATGGGCAACCGGGCACAGACGGGCCGGGGATGGGCAACCGGGGATGGGTAACTGGGGATGGGCATCCGGGCACAGACGGGCCGGGGATGGGCACCTGGGGATGGGCAATCGGGGATGGGCAACCGGGGATGGGCAACCGGGCACAGACGGGCCGGGGATGGGCACCCGGGGATGGGCACCTGGGGACAGACGAGCTGGGGATGGGCATCCGGGCACAGACGGGCCGGGGATGGGCACCTGGGGATGGGCACCCGGGGATGGACACCCGAGCACAGACGGCCTGGGGATGGGCACCTGGGGATGGGCAACCGCGCACAGACGAGCCGGGGATGGGCAACCGGGGATGGGCAACCGGGGACAGAGGGCCCGGGGATGGGCACCTGGGGATGGGCACCCGGGGATGGACACTTGGGCACAGACGGGCCGGGGATGGGCACCTGGGGATGGGCAACTGGGGCACAGACGGGCTGGGGATGGGCACCTGGGGATGGGCACCCGGGCACAGATGGGCCGGGGATGGGCACCTGGGGATGGGCACCTGGGGATGGGCACCCGGGCACAGATGGGCCGGGGATGGGCACCTGGGAATGGGCACCTGGGGATGGGCATCCGGGCACAGACGGGCCGGGGATGGGCACCTGGGGATGGGCAACCGGGCACAGACGGGCCGGGGATGGGCACCTGGGGATGGGCAACCGGGGACAGAGGGCCCGGGGATGGGCACCTGGGGATGGGCACCCGAGCACAGACGGCCTGGGGATGGGCACCCAGAGATGGGCAACCGGGCACAGACAAGCCGGGGATGGGCACCCGGGGATGGGCACCCGGGCACAGACGGGCCGGGGATGGGCACCCGGGCACAGACGGCCCGGGGACAGACGGCTGGGAGGCAGCCAGCCCGGCGCCTGCATCCCTCCTGCCGGCGGCGCCCTGGGGGCGGTGCTGCAGCCCCCGCTCCCGTCCCGCGCCCGCCCGCAGCCTTTGCAGCTCCCAGCCCGCGGCTGCCCAGCGGAGCCCACGCGTGTCTGTCGGGGCGGGCGCGGAAACGAGCCGTGTGCGTCAAACGAGGCGATTTCCCCGGCCCGGAGAGGTCGGGAACAGCTCCCTCTGTTTGTGAGCGCTTTGCGGTGCCACGGGAAGCTCTGCACGCGGCTTTGTGCCCAGTTACAGCTCCCGAGGCAGCTGCAGCTCCCTGAGCCCTGCCTGGCTGGAAGCTGGCTGGGACCCGAGCTCAGATCCCAGCACAGGATGTAGCCCCTGCCCCAGCACTAAAAACACTCTCTTTTCCCTCCAATTTTATTAACTCTGGGGCTGTGGTGTCCTGGGGCCCGGGGCAGGAGCAGCACAGGGCAGCGGGTGCCTCTGTCCCTGCCCAGGCTAAGCCTTGGGTGCTGGCACAGGCTGCAGTTGCTGCAGCTCCAGCACATGGAGGAGCAGGAGGAAGGTGATGCTGAGGAGCAGCAGCCAGAAGAGCAGCCAGTAGTGCTGTGGGAGGAAGAGCCACGGCCGCCACAGCTCCCACGGGGCCCCCTTGGACCTGGGGAGAGGGAGACAGGGGCTACTTGTCATTGGGGAGGAGGAGAGTGAACCCCACCTCTGCCTTAGCTGGGCATGAGGAGGGTGTTGAACTCAATCCCAAACCTCACTGGCCCTCCTGCAAACCCAAATGCAAGCCCAAGGAAGGTAGAAGGGACCTGGGGGAAACTGAGGCAGGGCAGGGTCATGCTGGGCAGCCAAGCAACACCCCAGCCTTCCATCACCCCCCAACCCCACCAACACCCCCCCAGCCCATTTCCCAGCGTGGAAGCACAGAGAGAGCAGCAGCTGCCAGGGAGGGATGCTGGGCACACGCAGGGTGCTGCTCACGTCAGCTCAGGCTGCTCTGGCTCCTTGTCCTCTGCATCCGAGCCTCTGTCCTCTGCCTTGGCTTCCAGCTCGCTGCTGCTCACGCTGCTGCCCTGGCCCTGCAGCTCCAGCTGGTTCCTGGGCAGGGGGAGGACAGGGGGCTGTGCCCTGTGGCAGCCGCTGCCACGGCCTCCCCAGCCCTGCCGTGGTTACCTCTGGCTGCTGGGCCCTTTCCTCTCCAGCTCCCTCTCTGCTCGGCTGTCCAGGCTGGCCCCGGGCTGGGCACCAAAGGGGAGAGAGAGGGAGGGTGAGCAGGGCCCTGGATGCCCAGTGGCACCGAGCCTGGGGACACAGCTGCCGAGTGTGGCCTTACCAAGAGCTGCTTGGGGATGACGGCGATGCTGACTCTGCGGCGGGCAGCCCCCTGCAAGGGAGGCCTGGCCATCAGCACCTCCTGATCCCCTCCCTCCCTCCCTCCCATCACGAGCAGGGGATGCTGAGGAGGGGACAGGACACTGCCAGCTCCCCACTGGCTCTGGTGCTAAGGGAGAAGGGGGGAAAGCTGGAGAGCTGGTGCCACGGGGGAAGGTCAAAGCCTGGGAAGGTTTGTGCCTGTCCTGGCTGGTTCAAGCTGCTGCCCAACCTCATGGGCTCTGCTGAGTTGGAGCTGGAGCTAGAGAACAGCCAAGCCTGCAGCTCTTGTGCTATGACCCTGCAAGGCAGAGGGACCTGCCTGACATCTCCTGCACAACCAGCCCCAGGCACCCTGTTTCCCTGCAGCCCTCAGAGGCTGCCCCTAAGTTTTGCCTCCTCCTCGATGTTTCTAGCAGCCCTTGCAGCTGGCAGGAGTGGCACTGCCCAGGGACTGGCAATGGGGACTGGGGGGTGAGGGGGAGCAGCAGGGCACGGGGAGGTGGTGGCTCTGGGGTCGCTGAACTGGGACCAGTTACCTGCTGGAAAGTTCTGATCAGGGGGTGAGGCCTCAGCTGTGTCTCTGGGTCATCTGGGGGCAAACAGAAGCAGCTTTCCATCACCTCCAAAAACCAAGCCAGGGCTGAGGCACAGGCAGTTGCAAACCTCCCTCCCATGGGAGGCTGCCCTGGCTCTGTGCTTGGCACAGGGGGGTCCTGTCAGGGGGAACCCTGCTGCCATACATGGTGATGGTGTGTGTGGGCTTTGGCTTCCAGGCACAGAGCATCCTTTGTGTGCCCCCTGCCCCACACACCCCAGCTGGGCCCTGTGCCCATGACTCTGAGGCCAGCACCAGCCCCTGCTCCCACACTGCAGCTGCTGCTCCCTCAGCCCCTTGTGTTTGTCACCAGCCCCCAGCCCTCAGCCTCTGCCCTGCAGCCTCACCCTGAGCCTCCCAAGGGCTTGTGGGGCAAACCCTGCTGGGTGCCCCCTGGCAGAGCCCACCTCACCCTGGCAGAGCCCACAGACCCCCTGGCAGAGCCCACCTCACCCTGGCAGAGCCCACAGACCCCCTGGCAGAGCCTGTCTCACCCTGGCAGAGCCCACAGACCCCCTGACAGAGCCCACAGATCCCCTGGCAGAGCCCACCTCACCCTGGCAGAACCCATCTCACCAGCCCAGGAGCCCCCTGGCAGAGCCCACAGGCCCCCTGGCAGAGCCCGCCTCACCCTGGAACCCACCTCACCAGCCCAGGAACCCCACTGGCAGAGCCCATGAGCCCCCTGGCAGAGCCCACAGATGCCCTGACAGAGCCCACCTCACCCTGGCAGAGCCCACAAGCCCCATGGCAGAGCCCACCTCACCCTGGCAGAGCCCACAAGCCCTCTGGCAGAGCCCACCTCACCCTGGCAGAGCACACAGACCCCCTGACAGAGCCCACCTCACTCTGGAACCCACCTCACCAGCCCAGGAACCCCACTGGCAGAGCCCAGGAACCCCCTGGCAGAGTCCACAGACCCCCTGGCAGAGCCCACAAGCCCTCTGTCAGAGCCCACCTCACCAGCCCAGGAACCCCCCTGGCAGAGCCCACCTCACCCTGGCAGAGCCCACCTCACCAGCCCAGGAGCCCCCTGGCAGAGCCCACAGACCCCCTGGCAGAGCCCATGAGCCCCATGGTAGAGCCCACCCCACCCTGGCAGAGCCCACAAGCCCTGACAGAGCCCACAAGCCCCCTGGCAGAGCCCACCTCACACTGAAGTCCACCTCACCAGCCCAGGAGCCCCGTGGCAGCTCCCCCTCACCCTGGCAGAGCCCACAGGTCCCCTGGCAGAGCCCACCTCACACTGGAGCCCACCTCACCAGCCCAGGAGCCCCGTGGCAGAGCCCAGGAGCCCCGTGGCAGCTCCCCCTCACCCTGTGCGTCGGGCAGCTGCCAGCAGCGGGAGCTGTGCTGGATGAGCCGTTTCATCTCCTCCAGCTCCGCGCGTTCCCTCCCGTGCTGCCGCTTCAGGTTCTCCACGTGCTGCAGCATCACGTCGGCTGCTCGGCTCAGCCTGGCCTCCTGCAGCCGGGCACACGGCGGCCGTCGGGCTCCCCCCTCTCGTTCCCCGAGGGCTCTGCCAACCCCCTCCCAAACCCAGGGACAGGACTCAAACCCAGGGACAGGACCCAAACCCAGGGACAGGACCCAAAGCCCAGGGATGGATCTCAAAGCCCAGGGACAGGACCCAAAGCCCAGGGATGGATCTCAAAGCCCAGGGACAGGACCCAAACCCAGGGAGGGGTCCCAAAGCCCAGGGAGGGGTCCCAAAGCCCAGGGATGGATCTCAAAGCCCAGGGAAGGGTCCCAAAGCCCAGGGACACGATGTAAAGCTCAGGGAGGGGTTCCAAAGCCCAGTGACAGGACCCAAAGCCCAGGGACAGGATCCAAAGCCCAGGGACAGGACCCAAACCCAGGGAGGGGTCCCAAAGCCCAGGGACAGGTCCCAAAGCCCAGGGACACTATATAAAGCTCAGGGAGGGGTTCCAAAGCCCAGGGACAGGACCCAAAGCCCAGTGACAGGACCCAAAGCCCAGGGACAGGTTCCGAAGCCCAGGGACAGGACCCAAAGCCCAGGGACAGGTTCCGAAGCCCAGGGACAGGACCCAAAGCCCAGGGACAGGTCCCAAAGCCCAGGGACAGGTCCCAAAGCCCAGGGATAGGTCCCAAAGCCCAGGAACGAGCCCTGGCTGGAGTCCCAGGCTGTGCACAGACCTGGTGAACAGCCCCCAGCTTCTCAGCAGCACTGGTTGCCCGCTGCACAGCCACTGCCAGCACAGCCAGGCTGCTCTGCAGCTGCTGCAGCGTCTCCCTGCAGCCAGCACCGGCACAGGATGGGCCCAGCCTCTGCGGAGGGACGGGATGGAGCTGCTGGAGCCGGGTCTTTGGGTGGTCCAAGCCCCTCTGGGGCTGAATGTCCCCACAGCTGCCAGCCCCCTACCTCCAGGGCAGCCTGGCACTGCCCCAGCTCCTGCTGGATGTTCTCCTCTGCCGCGTCCCGGGCGCGTTTCTCCACCTGCAGCCGCTGCCGCAGCGTGAACACGTCAGAGCGCAGAGCCAGGGCCAGGTGGGCAAAGGCTGCCTGGGGAGGGGAGACACAGCTGAGACACTACCACAGTGTCTCCAGGGCTGGAAGGGACCTGCAGAGCTCATCCAGTGGAACCCCCCTGCCACAGCAGCACCCAGAGCAGGGCACACAGGGACTCATCCAGCTGGGGTTGGGATGTCTGCAGAGAAGGAGCCTCCACAGCCCCTCTGGGCAGCCCCTGCCAGTGCTCCCTCACCTCAACAGGGAACAAATTCCTCCTGCTGTGTCTCTGGAACCTCTTCTGTTGCAGCTTGTGCCCGTTGCCCCTTGTCCTGTCACTGGCCATCCCTGAGCACAGCCTGGCTCCAGCCTCCTCACACCCACCCTTGATGGGTTTGTAACATGACTGAGCTCACCCCTCAGGCTCCTCTTCTCCAAGCTGCAGAGCCCCAGCTCCCTCAGCCTTTCAGCACAAGGCAGATGCTCCACTCCCTCCAGCATCTCTGTGCCCTGTGCTGAGCTCTCTGCAGCAGCTCCCTGTCCTTCTGGAGCTGAGGGGCCCAGAGCTGGACACAACATCCCAGCTGTGGTCTCACAGGGCAGAGCAGAGGGGCAGCAGAACCTCTCTGACCTGCTGCCCACAGCCCTTCTGCCCCAGCCCAGGCTGCCATTGGCCTCTTGGCCACGAGGGCACGTTGCTGGCTCAGGCTCATCCTGCTGCCCACCAGCACCCTCAGCTCCCTTTCCCCTGTGCTCCTCTCTCACAGTTCACTCCCCAGCCTGTGCTGGTCCATGGGGTTGTTCTCTCCCAGATGCAACACTCTGCACTTGCCCTGGCTGAATGTCATTAGATTTCTCCCTGAAGGGGAAGCCACCAGGGCCATGTACTGGTGTCCTCAAGGCACACACAGACACCCTGAGCATGTCACCAAGTAGGGCAGAGCTAAGGATAATTAGCACTTGCCTTGCCCCAACATTCATTTGGCTGCTGCACATTGGGGATGGTCCTGGTGAGATGTCAGCCTGAGACACATCCCCAGGCAGCTGATAACCCCTGGAAATCCCAAATCCTCCTGGCAAGAGCAGGAGCTGGGCAGCTGCCAGCCCTCACTGCAGGCCTGAGCTGGCAGCAGAGCCTGACTCAGCCCTGGCACTCGCTGGGAAATGCTTTTCATTGGCACAGCTTCCAGCAGCTCCTGGGCTGAGGGAGCTCTGGGGGAGCTGCAGAGCACTTTGGGGGCTTGCTGGATGTGCAGAGGACAGGCTCAGCTGGCCATGGAACAGCAGCTGCCTCCAAATGCCAACAGCATCAGAGGCAGAAGGGTTTGTAAGGCAGAGGACTGCAGTGTCTGGAGGGCAGCCAGGAGCAGGGCTGTGAGCTAGCAAGGTGTGGGTCCCTCTGTCCCCCTTCCCCAGCCCACCTACAGCCCCCAGCAGCCCTCACCTCCACATCCTGCTCTGTCAAAGCCATCCTGCAGAAAGAGAATTGCTGTCAGGGATGGAGGCACCACAGGAGCTGCACACTGAGAATGCCCTTGGTCTGCTCCCAGGGCTGTCAGCCACCAGCAGCAGCGAGAACCTGAGTGCACCTCGCCTGAGGAGTGGCTCTTGTGCAGTGGAAAAGGAGGAAAGTCCAATCCCTGGAGCACACAGTGGCCTGGGACCCCCCTATCCCATAGCCCCTGGAAGGACACAGGTGGTCTCTGGTCTTACCTGGGCAAGCTGAGTCTCTCCAGCACTGAGAGCTCACTGGGGAAACTCAGCAGAGGCTCCTCTGGGGTTGCTGCATCTGCAGGGAGGCAGTAACAGCACAGGACAGACACACACAGAAGCTTCCCCTTGGCCTTTCCTCCTCCATCTGCTCTCCTGCCCTGGCAGGGAGCAGGTGACCATGGTGTGAACCCACCCCAATCCTTCTCCCAGCATAAGAGGGCTCCAGGTCCCCCCAGGACTCATCCCCATGTCCCCACCGAGGGAACAAACCCCACCAGGCCATGCTGTTTGTCCCCAGCTGCTTCAAGTCCTTCCCCTAAGGGGACTGAGCTGGGATGAGGGAACTCACCCACCTTCCTTGGTCCCATCACTGTCCCCATTGTGCACAGCCAGCTCCTGCCTGTCCGTGCCTGGCACCTGGGGGGGACACATAAGGTTGCTGTGGGAACAAATCCCTCCCAGTGCTGGGCACATCCCCAGAAGAGCAGCACCAAGCAGCTGGGGTGCAGCTGAGCCCAAGGGGCTGCAGAGGGAAGCTTTCCCCCAGCCTGTCACCCTCCTGTCCCTCTTACATTGCTGACATGCTCCATGCTCTGCTCACTCCTGCTCAAAACCTCTCCCGGGTGCCCCTGGGGACTGCTCATCCTCCCTGGGGACAAAAAGGCTGGTGGGAGCTGGGCAGCAGCTTCCAGGAGCTGGACACTGCCTCAGGGGAGAACTCTGAAGGCACTACTGGCATTTCTGCAGCCTGCAGGCTCCCCCAGAGCACAGGCTGTAGAGGTGCCCCCCTAAAACCCCCCTGAGGGGCTGAGGGAGCTGCAGCCAGGCTGGGCCAGGGCAGGGGGGGACCTGGGGCCACGGGTGGGTTCAGCTGGTGAGGCAGATCCAGGGGACAGGGTTGGGGTCCCAGCACTGGAAGGGGTGTGGGTTGCAGGCAGGTGCCACCAGGCCAGGGAACATGCTCCTGCTGGGCCTGTGCAGTGCTGCTCAGGGAGGCTGCAAACCCCCCTCTCCCCCACTCGCAGCCTGGGCTGCCCTTACCTTCACCCGGAGCCGTGGGCAGCCCGGCCAGCTCTGCCTGCTGCTCCCTGCAGAGAGAAGCCTGGGTGAGCCCCAAAGGAACTCTGGCAGCAGAGGCAGCAGCCCATCCCCTCTGCCCTCCCCCAGCCCCCACAGCAGCCCTCGATGGGATGCTGCTCAGAAGCTGGCTCCTTTGTGAGCATCCCCTGCAGCCCGTGCCGGTCCCTGCTCTCCCTGGCATGGCCACAGCAGCCCCCTCCCCTCCTGCAGCCACTGCAGAGCCCTTCCCAGCCAGCAGTGAGTCACCAGCCCATGGCCCTGCATCTCCTCAGCACAACTCTCATTTCTTTTTAGCCCTGGCTGCCAAGTGGACCTCTCTGCCAGCCACCAGCCTCTCCCCAGGCACCACAGCTCACCCAGCTGCCTGCACAGCCCAGGGCCCATCTCCTGTCCCTGCCATGAGGACAGCAGGCACTGGCACATGCATTTCCCCCCACCCCAAAGCACCCTGCAATGGCCTTGTCACCCCAAACCCCTGTCCTATGTGCAAGGCAGTCTGGCAGCTCTGTAGCATCCCTGCTTGGGGATGCAGGAGCAGACCAGGGATGGCACCAGGGACTGTTGGGCAAACAGCCTCCTGCAGCCCTGTACTGGAGCTCAGCACCTACCTGTGAAGGGCTGAACCCCCAGACTTTGCTCCTGGCTCTGGACAGGGCTACAAGAAGCTTTTCCCTCTCCTTTCCATAAGCTTGGAGGTTGTTCCCTGGGAGTGGTGGCCACAGACGGGGCCCCTGTGCTGAAGTGACTCTGGGTGCCTCAGAGCACGATGATGCTCCAGCCACCAGCTCCCCTAGTCCCTGTCCCAGCCTTCCCAGCACCCTGGGAGCTGTGGGGCAAAATCTCTCATGTACACACAGGCTGCCCAGAGGGGCTGTGGAGGCTCCTTCTCTGGAGACATCCCAGACCCAGCTGGGAGAGTCCCTGTGTGCCCTGCTCTGGGTGGTGCTGCTCTGGCAGGGGGGTTGCACTGGATGAGCTCTGCAGCTCCCTTCCAGCCCTTGGGATTCTGCGACTGTGACTCTGTCCCTCTGAAGCAAGGGGCTGGGTTGGCAGCCTGGGGCCAGTCCTTGTGCCTCCTCTGTCTCCTGTCCCTGCAAGGTCCCAGCGAGCCACAGGGTCCCAGAGTCCTCAGTGGAGCAGGAAGGCTGCAGGCCCAGCACACCCATGGTGAGAGACTCAGATGAGACACAGATGGGACAACACCTCAAACTGTCTTTTTAAAGCACTTTCCTCAGCCAGCAGCAGCTCTGAGCTGCTCTGCTCAGCGGGGAGGCAGCTGTGGGGAAAGAGCTGGGGAGGCCTGCTGGGGTTCAGGAGGCTGCTGCAGGGGATGGGATGAGGTGAGCAGGGACTGTACCACAGGCCCATTGTGTGCAGCACTGGGGGGTCTGTCCTGCTCACCACCTCCATCACCCTCCCCCAGGGCACCCCTGGCTTGGGGCTTATGGTGTGGGTCATCTCCAAGGTGTGGGGGGTGTTTGCACTCAGCTACCAGGGTGAGCATCTAGTGCAGAGCAGGAGCAACCCACCCTGCCCTAGGCATAGTGCAGCCCTCCAAGTCAGCCCCCAGGCAGTCAAACAGAAGAGGCTCAAAGCCCCCTGTGCCTGTGCAAAGCCTTGGCCAAGCTCAGCTGCCTCAGCAATGACTTGCAGGTATCAACCAACTGCCCTCCCTGTGCTGAGGGGGGCTGTCACCCACCCAGCAGAGCCTGCTCACACCTCACACACACACACACACTCACACAGACACACACATACAGATACACACACACACACACTCACAAACACACACAGACACACACACACACAGACACACACATACAGATACACACACACACACTCACACTCACACACACAGACTCAAACACTCTCACATACACACACAGACTCACACACACACACACTCACACTCACTGACTCACACTCACACTCACTCTCACACTCACACACACACTCTCACACACACTCACACTCACACACTCACACACACTCTCTCACACACTCACACTCACACTCACTCTCACTCACACACACACTCACACACACTCACACTCACTGTCACACACACTCACACACTCACTCTCACACACATTCACACTCACACACACACTCACACTCACTCTCACACACACACACACTCACACACACACTCACATACTCGCACTCACTCTCACACTCACTCACACACACACACTCACTCTCACACACACTCATACACACACACTCACTCACACACACTCACTGACTCACACACACTCACTCACACACACACACTCACACAGACTCACACACAGCTCAGCCCTGGCTCTCAGCCTCACAGGCTCTGGCTCCCGTTTGCTGTCTGGCAGCAATCCCTGGGGCACATGCAGCCCCTGTCCCTGGCAGCCCCTGTCCCTGGCAGCCCCAGCCTCCCTCTGCTTGGCTCCTGCAGCCTGTCCCCGGCTCGTTACCTGCCTGAACCCGTCCCCGGCTGGGCTGGCCCCGAAGGTGCAGGATGGTGCTGGATGGTGCAGGATGGTGCAGGCTGGTGCAGGCTGGTGCTGGATGGTGCAGGCTGGTGCTGGATGGTGCAGGATGGTGCAGGATGGTGCAGGCTGGTGCTGGATGGTGCAGGATGGTGCAGGGGCAGCCGGGCCCCTGGAGCTGCGGCGGCGGCTGGCCCTGGAGCACGGAGCACAGGGATGTGCCAGGGAAGAGCTGGACGTGAACAGGCCTTTAAAGGACATGCCCGAGCGCTGGGAGCTCCCTGCACGGGCCAGGGCGGGCTGAGCCGTCTGCAGGTGGCCAGGCCACCTCTGCTCGCTGCAGGGCCTGATCCTGCACCCGCGCTGTGCGTCCGCAGCTGAGGGCAGGAGCGGCCCCGGGGCTCAGCCTCTGGCTGGCAGCGGGCTCAGGGCAGGCTGGTGGCACTCAGACCCTCAGGGGCTGCCTCCCCCTGCCTTCCCAGCGGTGCACAGCAGCAGGGGAGGCTGATGAGCACTGTATCTGATGCTGGGGAGCTGCTCTACCCAGGAACCCCATCCCTCCTGTCCCTCTTAGCAAGCTCACCTTCCCCCAGCCATCACCTCACTGCCCCTTCCTCTATGCCACCCCTTTCCTCAAATCCATCCTCATCTAAAGCCGCTTTCTGCCCCTTAAGGAGCTTATGTGCAGTCAGGCTTGCTGCTCAGCACCACGACCAGGCAGCCCCTGTCAGCCCCCCCACACCCAGGCCTGATGTACCACGAGGAACAAGGTCCTTTGGGGGTCTGCAGATCAATTAAAGCCCAAGAGGTCAGCCAGGACACAACCTCTCCCAGTGCCAGGGCAGGGCTGGCCCAGCCTCATACCCCTCTGCCAAGAGCAAGGGCACAGGATGTGGCCCCAGGGCCAGGGAGGCCCTGAGAGAGCCCATTTTCAGCCTTGAAGCGGGAGCTTTGCTGTGCCACGGTGGGATGAGGCTTGGAAATGACCAGCAGTCCTCAGGTCAGGATTTCAAACACCTTTGAAGCTTCAGGGCTGGGTTTTCAGCTCTTGGGACAAACCCCTTCTGCTGATGAGAAACCACATCAGCTTAGGGGAAGGGCAGCCCCTGTGCTCTGTGCTGCCTGCCCTGGAACACTCATCTCCAGCAACACAAGCTGTGGTGGGCACAGCCAGCACCAGGTCACAGAGTCACAGAGTGGGGGGTTGGAAGGGACCTGCAGAGCTCATCCAGCCCAACCCTCCTGCAGCAGCAGCTCCCACCTAGGTCAGGTCACACAGGATCGTGTCCAGGGGGTTCTGAAGCCCTCCAGAGCAGGAGCCTCCACACCCTCCCTGGGCAGCACCACAATTAGCACCTCACAAGTTCATCCTGTGAGCAGGAAGGCACAGGACATGCTGGAAGGCAGACTGGCCCTGTCCCCCTCTGCCTTTCTCCCCTGGGATTCCCTCTCTTCTCCAGCCCTGTAAGCTTCTGTCCATCTCCAGGACCTCCCAGTCACGAGGGCTCAGCACTTTGCTTCCTTCTAGAGAACAAGTTCCCAGAGTGAGGGTGTCACCTGGCCCAAGCTGTGAGAGGATGCTCAGGACTGGTGCTGACAGGGACAGGCCAGGCAGCTGAGCCTGGGTGCTGTGCAGCAGGATAGAACCCTGAGCAGCAGAGCCTCCCCACTGCCCCACACTCCCAGGGCTTCCCCAGCTGCTCTGGATTTTACTGCTGAGTATTTTGCCCTCAAGGTCTCTGCTCCACAGAGCCTGCAGCCCAGGCTGCCACAGCAGGGCATGGGGAGAAAGGCAGTTTCAAAGCAAGATGCTGAGCAGGGAGGTGGAAAGAGGAGGGATGGAGGACAGACAGTTTTGCTTACACCTCTGTCCTGCTGGCTCCATCTCCACACAAACCCTGCTTCCCCCTGAGAGCAGCAGCCTGGCACGAGGCAGCAGATCACAGAACCACACAGTCACAGGGAAGAGCCCTTTCAGCTCCTGGAGTGCAGCCTCTGGCCCAGCCCTGTTACCCACCAGCCCATTGCCCTCAGTGCAACACCCACCCTGCTCTGAAACCCCTCCAGGTCCTGGCAGGTCCATGGGTGCAGCCAAGGTGCTCTGTGGGGGACACAGACCTGAGGACACCATCACATTGGTTCCCCACACCAGAATGCTCAAAAATCACTCCATTCCCTCCCCAGGTGCTGGGGGGCTGAGGAAGAGGCAATGTCCCTCTTTGCAGACCATCCCATGCCAAGAGCTTCTCAAAGCATTTACTAAAAGCATCCCTGCTCTCATCCTTGCATCTAAACCCTGATGATGGCAATGTAGGTATGGTAGGGCCTGAAGCCAAAGCAGCCAACTCCCCACACACAAACCTGTTCAGCAGGGACGAGCAAGACCCTCCTGGGAGATGTCCAGCCTGAGAAGTGAGGGGCAGCAAAAGGCTGTGGGGTCTGGCTTTGTCTCCTTCCAGTGAGGTCCCAGCAGTGACACAGCACCCTCCTGGGATGGCACCTTCCCAGAGCTCCTCCTGAAGCTGAGATGAACTCACAGCTCAGCTCACACAGACTGTGGCCACCTGGATTATCCACTTGTTGAAGGAAAGCTGCTCAGACTGACAGGGGCAGCAAACGTGACTTATTACGTCTGTGCAGGGGCTGCAACCATAGGGCAGCATCCCCAGCCCTGCAGCACATCACCCTGGTCTCTGCTTGACAGGGACCTGACAGCCACCAGACTGCCCCAGGGAGAACATGATTCTCTTATTATCATTTAAAAAACAGATTCAAAAAGAGAGTGTTTGCTGCTCCTGGCTTGGTTTTAGATCTCATGCTGAAAGCAGGGGGGGTAAAAGCCTGCTGAGCCTTGCTGTGAGCAGTTCAGCCTCACAGCTGGGTGTCAGCAGCACCAGGACACAGTGCAAAACTGCATGGAGGTCCCTTCCAACCCTTCAGCTTCTGTGATCACATCCACCCAACTAACAGAGGAGACACTGAAGTGTCCTCCAGGGAGAAGCAGGGTGACTGTCAGTGCCCAGCACTGCTGGAGGGGGTGGAAGAAGCCACCTGGATATGATGCAAGTGCCCTTTGGAAAGGAGGCAGCCCCTCAGGGCATGGGGAGGGACCAGCTGCAGGAAAGCAGCTGAGTTTCAGCCCCTTTGCATGGTCCAAGGTGGGTTGGCTCCTGTGTGGTTCCCATGTCTGGATGCAGCTTTCTCCCAGCTCTGCCTTCCCCAGAGAGGTTCTCTGCTACCTGCCCTTGGCATTGAGATGGCGCTTTGGGAGTGGAGGGATCATCTTGTCAGCCAACTGATTCCAATATCACTGTGGGAGAGGAAGAGCCAGCAGAGAGGATGGATAACACATGGCAATGGCATCATGTTATTGTCCTTTGAGCCATTGGACTGAAATCCCCCTTGTGCCATGGAGGTGGGAAATCTCTGCACAGGAAAGATGAAACAGGTAAGGACTGTCAAATATCCCAAGCAAACTGAACATGGTACACTGCCTTCTAAACATAATCAACCAACCATGAGCAGCAGCCCTCATGGGCAAGGCCAATGGCAGCCTGGGGGCAGCAAGAGAGTGTGGGCACAGGGCCAGGGAGGTTCTGCTCCCCCTCTGCTCTGCCACAGCTGCTGAGGCCTCATCTGGAGTCCTGGGGCCAGTTCTGGGCTCCCCAGCTGCAGAGGGACAGGGAACTGCTGGAGAGAGGCCAGTGCAGGGCCAGCAAGATGCTGAGGGGATGGAGCATCTTCCTTGTGAGGAAAGGCTGTGGGACCTGGGGCTGTTCAGCCTGGAGAAGGCTGAGGGGGAATCTCATCAACTCTTACAAGTACCTTAAGTTTGGGGTGTCAGGAGGTTGGGGCAGCACTTGTTTCTATTGTATCCAGTGCCAGGACAAGGGCTGATGGGATGAAGCTGGAACACAAACAGTTCCCCTGGCACAGGAGGAGAAAGTGCTTTGGTGCTGAGGGGAGGGAGCCCTGGCCCAGGCTGCCCAGGGAGGGTGTGGAGGCTCCTTCTCAGGTTTCCAACCCCACCTGGACACGTTCCTGTGCCCCTGAGCCAGGGGAAGCTGCTTTAGCAGGGGCTGGGGCTGGAGCAGCTCTGCAGGGCCCTTCCCACCCCACCACTGTATGATTCTATGATTGTACATAGAGCCTAGGAAAGGTCTAAAACAAGGCTTCAGATGGTTCCCTTCACCAACATTGCTACCAGGGCAGGAGAGGGAAGAATCCAGCCCGGGCTCTCCCTCCACTCCTAGCTGAGGTTCTGCTGAGTTACAAAGCCTGGCTGGTGTTTCATGTAAGGCCTCTCTACTCTGTTCAGGCTGGATTTTAAAGTTGAGAGGAGCCAAGTTTTCCCTGTGTGTGCCACCAACCACCACACAAGCAGCATGTCCAGTGACTTCAGGGTTTCCTTCCAACCCTCCTAATGTGACTGATCCTGCACATACACCCCAGAGCAACCCACAGGACTCAATAAACTGCAGCCAAGAGCAAAGACAGGCCTAAGAAGAGCCTTTCCACAAGCCAGTGTCATGTTTCCCAGCAGAACAGGACCCTCCCTTGCAGTTTGCAAAGCTGATCCATGCCTGACAACTATTCCTTGCAAAGAAGCCATGTAGGCTGCTCCAAAACACAGCTCCCAGTATCTCCAGATGAGATGGAAGTGCAAGCTGCCAACAGCACAGAGCAGCCAAGAACAGCCTGTCACAATGTGAGCATTGCCCAAAGAAACCAGCAGCTACAAACCCAAACACCCATCAGGGAGGAGACACACACCACAGCCAGGAGGTTCCAAACCACTGCAGCCCAGCCCATGGAGATGCTGGGACTCCCTCATGGTGCTCTAGGTACACATGGCACATATGTTCCTCCAGTTCTGCAGCAAGGGCATCAGGAGACTGATGACCAGGTGAGTTTTGGAGAGGAGTTTTGTCACCAGCCACAGGCTGCCAGAGCACTGGGGACAGTGACAGTGAGGTCATGTGGCAGAGGCTTTGCAGGGAAGCTGCAAAGACTGCAGCCTGCTACCTAATAAAGCCAGAACTGCAGGCTCAGACCTTGATGATGAGGGCACAGTTTCTATTTATGTCATAATTTGGGCAGCTCTGTGATGGTTTCAATATACTCAGCCACTAAGACACTGGTATGCAAACACACCATCAGCTTAGCTCCCTGGAGGGTTCTCTCCTCCAGCTCACATAGGCTTTGAAGCCTCATCAGTCCACTGTCATCTGAAACAACTTAAAGAGACTTACTCTAAAGGAATCTGCACTCTCACCATTAAGAGCATCACTTAATGCTTCAGTTTCACTCCTCTGGCTGGGTCTAAGCATTACTGAGCAAACTTGAAGCACTAACAAGTCACACCCATGTGTTTTAATCCCTCTTCTCCCTTTGTAGATGTGCTGATGCATTTTTAAGCAGTCCCTGAAGTGTGCAGCGCTTCCAAACCTCCAGTAAAACCCCCTCCCCCAGAGTCCACCAGCTCTGGCCAACTGCTCTTTCCAGTTCTCTGAGGAGATGCCCAGGTGAGGTTCTCAGGGTGTGTTTTCGAGGCCAGAGGATGGAAATGTGTGAACAGCCACGGTACAGCAGCGATTTCCATCAGGGCATCACTAAACACCTTCAAATGAGAAGTGTCACCATCACCACATTCAAACCCAGAAATGGGTTTTAGCAGACTCAGGCAAAACAGTAAAAAAAACCCCTACAGAGGCCAATTTAAAGCAGGGGATTCAAGTTTATCACCTCTGCATTTAAATCCTACTCTTCCACACGATGAGATTTGAAGCTCCCAGCAGATCACGGCTGCCCTACTCGATTTGTACCTCCCAGATCACGGCTGCCCTACCCAGAAACCAGCTCAGGCATCACAGAGAAGTGCTGATATCCACACAAGGTACCACCTCTACCCTGGCTGCTTCAAGCCATGATAAAATCTGGCTGGTCAGTTAAGCCTGGTGCAGAATGGTCATCTTTTAACAGCTGCAAATCAATCTGTCTCGATGCAGCAATGTGCTAAAGGGGATGAAGAACTAACACCAGGTGCTCCAGGCCAGCACGTTGCCAAAACACACTTGAAATAGAAAGGTTTTGGACAAGATGACTCTTCATTTTGGATACCAGGCTGAGAGTGAGAAGAGGCTTTGTGCAGACCCAGAGTCAGGAAAGAACAACCTGCTCCATCGAGGGGTGACATCACACTTGTCAGCCATGAGAAACTAAACCAGGAGGACATTGCACATACTGCAGCACTGGCACCTCCTTAACCATGAACTTGAGCCAGGTGGAGCACAACAAGGAGGGAACACCTGCAAACCAGACTGATGAGACACATGAATGCTCAGCCAAGCTGTTCACATTCACAAGTGACTCTCACAGATGCTGGCACAGGGCAGGAGATATGTCATCCAGCACGTTGCTCAAACCAAAGGGACAACACAGAAGGGCTCCTGCTGCTTCTTGCTGCCCAGCTGGGTAACACAGGGACCTGCTGAAGAGAAAACCTCTTCATCAAAGGGAACACACAGGGGAAATGGGCAACATTTGCTCTCTGAGGGTAAATATCAGTACATGGTGGGGAATTAAATCTTAAGAGGAGCACAGGGGAAAGGGAGCTGGGGGTGCTGTGGGCAGCAGGATGAGCCTGAGCCAGCAACGTGCCCTCGTGGCCAAGAGGCCAATGGCAGCATGGGCTGGGGCAGAAGGGCTGTGGGCAGCAGGTCAGAGAGGTTCTGCTGCCCCTCTGCTCTGCCCTGTGAGACCACAGCTGGGATGTTGTGTCCAGCTCTGGGCCCCTCAGCTCCAGAAGGACAGGGAGCTGCTGCAGAGAGCTCAGCACAGGGACACAGAGATGCTGGAGGGAGTGGAGCATCTGCCTTGTGCTGAAAGGCTGAGGGAGCTGGGGCTCTGCAGCTTGGAGAAGAGGAGCCTGAGGGGTGAGCTCAGTCCTGTTCCAAACCCATCAAGGGTGGGTGTGAGGAGGCTGGAGCCAGGCTGTGCTCAGGGATGGCCAGTGACAGGACAAGGGGCAACGGGCACAAGCTGCAACAGAAGAGGTTCCAGAGACACACCAGGAAGAATTTGTTCCCTGCTGAGGTGAGGGAGCACTGGCAGGGGCTGCCCAGAGGGGCTGTGGAGGCTCCTTCTCTGGAGACATCCCAACCCCAGCTGGATGAGTCCCTGTGTGCCCTGCTCTGGGTGCTGCTGCTGTGGCAGGGGGTTGCACTGGATGAGCTCTGCAGGTCCCTTCCAGCCCTGTGACCCTGTGAGATGGCAGCAGCTTCAGACCCAGAACGGCTGCAGCACTCCAGGTGCTCTTCAATACCTGTGTGCAGCATCACCCAGCAATGCTCCATCAGCCATTAAAAGGGGACAAAGATCTATTTTTGCTTTCCCTGATGAATAAAATCCACGTTTAGGGCACGAAGCACCCGCAGAAGTCACCTTCACGCGAGTGCCGCTCGGCCCAGCCTCCCCTCGCGCCCGCGGGGCCTCGCAGGGCCGGGCCAGGAGCCGCGCCGAGGCCGCAGGGGAGGAGCCGCCGCCGCCCGGCCCGGCCCGGCCTGGTCCCGCCGCGGGCCTGGGCTGCCGCCATGCCGGGACAGGCGCTGCCGGGGCGGCCACACACGGGCACCCAGAGGCGCCGCTGCGAGCCCTGGGGCGTGACGGAGCGGGGCTGGGCCGGCTGAGCAGCGCGGCCAGGCCTCGGTCGCTCTGTGCCGCGCTGAGGCTGCTGAAACGGCAGCGACCGGCCCTCAGCAAACGTGCTCAGCGGCCCTGTGGCTGCCACCGGGCAGGAGGAGAAGGGAGAGAAGGGAACCCAAAGAGCACAGAGGAACCTGCTGAGGTGCAACCAGGGCAAGGGCAGAGTCCTGCAGCTGGGAAGAGCAACCTCCTGGCCCAGCACAGGCTGGGGGTGACCTGCTGGAGAGCAGCTCCAGGAGAGAGACCTGGCAGTGCTGGTGAGAATAAACTGCCCATGAGCAGCAACGTGGCCTCGTGGGCAAGGCCAGTGGCAGCCTGGGGGCAGCAAGAGAGTGTGGGCAGCAGGGCCAGGGAGCTTCTGCTCCCCCTCTGCTCTGCCATAGCTGCTGAGGCCTCATCTGGAGTCCTGGGGCCAGTTCTGGGCTCCCCAGCTGCAGAGGGACAGGGAACTGCTGGAGAGAGGCCAGTGCAGGGCCAGCAAGATGCTGAGGGGATGGAGCATCTTCCTTGTGAGGAAAGGCTGTGGGACCTGGGGCTGTTCAGCCTGGAGAAGGTTGAGGGGGAATCTCATCAACTCTTACCAGTACCTTAAGTTTGGGTGTCAGGAGGATGGGGCAGCACTTGTTTCTGTTGTATTCAGTGCCAGGACAAGGGGTGATGGGCATCAGCTGGGACACAAACAGTTCCCCTGGCACAGGAGGAGAAAGTCCTTTGGTGCTGAACAGCCCAGCCTGGAGAAGAGACTGAGGGGGGAGCTCAGCAACACAAGTATTTACAGGGTGAGTGTCAGGAGGATGGGGCAGCACTTTATTTTCTGAGGACAGAGAGTGATGGGCATCAGCTGGAACACAAACAGTCCCATTGAAACATAAGGAGAAACTGTTTCAGTGTGAGGTCAGGGAGCCCTGGCCCAGGCTGCCCAGGGAGGGTGTGGAGGCTCCTTCTCAGGAGGTTTCCAACCCCACCTGGACACGTTCCTGTGTCCCCTGAGCCAGGGGAAGCTGTTTGAGCAGGGGCTGGGGCTGGGGCAGCTCTGCAGGGCCTTTCTAGCCCCAGCATTCTGTGACTCTGTGAAACTTGCTGCCAGCCACACTCCAGCACAGCTTCTGCCAGCACTTGTTCTGGGCCAGCCCAGGAATGTTGAGGCTGCCATTCCCCAGGAGAGACACCCCAGCCCAGTGGGCACAGCATCCACCTCACCTGGCTCCTCCCAGCATGGCCTGCAGGGATTTTGTCAGAGCTGTGTTGCTGTGATGCAGAGCAGTAGCCAGGCTGCTGCGGTGGGCTGGGGTCACCTGGCATAGAGAAGCAAGGAGCTCAGAGAGCTGCACTGCCACCAGCCCACCCGAGAAGGCCCAGGCCGGGTCCTGGGTCAGCTGTAGCCCCAGGTACCAGCTCAGCAGCTGATCTGCAGGGCCCAGCCTGGTCTGACCCACCTGGCTTTGGTGCATGGTGAGCACAGCCGTCACCAGCTTGGTGTAACTGGGCAGCGTGGCCAAGGCTGGGGCCTGCTGGCACAGGGTCAGGACCAGCAGATCAAGGAGCTCGGGGGGCAGCACCTCCTGGAAGACAGCCAGGAGCTGGCCCTTGCTCCAGCAGCCAGCAGGGAAGGCCCTGGGACAAGGAGGCTCCTCTCACCTGCCGCCCCAGCACCGACTGTATCACTGGCAGCAGCTTCTCTGACAATGGCAGCTCCAGGACTTGGCTGCAGAGGACAGTGAGCAGATGGGATGTGCACACAGCCCTGCCAGTGCTCCTGAGCACCTGGGGCCTGACACAGCCATGTCTCCCCCTGAAATGTCTTACCTCAGCACCAGTGGCACACACTCTGGCTCCAGGCACTCCTCCACGAGCTCACACACCAGCTTGGTCTGCTCACTGCCTGCAAGGCCAAAGCAGAAGGGGGAGAGCCTCCAGAGGCTGAGCTTTCCCAGCACCCCTTCATCCCAGCTGAGACACCCAGACACCACACAGTGCCCCCTTCCACTGCTGCATTGGGACCATCTGCAGCAAGGGTTTCACTGAGCACTGCCCCTAGGAAGAGGGGACAGGGCTTCAAGGCTTCAGGCAGCACCTTCCTCTCGTGCCAGCAGAGCCACCACAGCACAGCCTTGGCCCCAGCATCAGGAGCTGTGGGGAACCCTCTCATCCATGGAGGGATGGCAGCTGCCCCGTGGGAGAACTGCTGCTGGAGACCAGCCTGGCCTCCCCTCTCCATTCCAGTCATCTCCAAACCCACTTCCCATGCTGACTTCCAGGTGTTCATGTGCCCAGATGAAGCCAGCACCTTCCCTCTGTGGATCTCAACACACACCTGGGGTGACAAACGCCTGCCAGGAGCCAGCACTCTGCAGCTGGGGCTTCCCTCCCTGCTGGGTGCCACCCCCAGCCCCTCTGCAGCTCCCTCAGCTGCTGCCAGGAGCCCACACACCTTGGCCAGGCTCCTGCAGGACCGCAGGCAGCAGCACTCGGCAGAAGGGCTGCGGGTACTTGGAGCAGAAGGAAGTGAGGGCGGCCATCAGGTGCCGGGAGGGCGGCCGGGTGAGGGACAGCACCTACGGGCACAGGGCAGGAGCTGGGCAGGGCTGGCAGCCAGGGACACGGGGCAGGAAACCTCTGCTGCCCTTGCACCTACTCGCCTGAGGAAGAGCTGCTGTGCCAGGATGGCTGAGCTGGTGTAGCTGAGGTCGGGGCTGAGGGGCAGCAGCCAGCTGCAGAAACGCAGCAGGAGAGGCTCCGGGCACGTGGGGAGCTGGAGGAAGGAGCAAAGCCCCTCGAGCTGGGGGTGGCAGGGGGCTGTTAGGGAGGGCAGAGAGCAGGGGGCTGGCAGGGAGAGGGCAGGGGGCTGGCAGGGAGAGGGCAGGGAGAGGGCAGGGGGCTGTTAGGGAGGGCAGAGAGCAGGGGGCTGGCAGGGAGGGGGCAGGGGGCTGGCAGGGAGGGCAAGGGGCTGGCAGGGAGAGGGCAGGGGGCGGGCAGGGAGGGGGCAGGGGGCTGGCAGGGAGAGGGCAGGGAGCTGGCAGGGAGAGGGCAGGGGGCTGGCAGGGAGGGGGCAGGGGGCTGGCAGGGAGAGGGTAGGGGGCTGGCAGGGAGAGCGTAGGGGGCTGGCAGGGAGAGGGCAGGGGGCGGGCAGGGAGGGGGCAGGGGGCTGGCAGGGAGAGGGCAGGGAGCTGGCAGGGAGGGGGCAGGGAGCTGGCAGGGAGCTCTGTGTGGCACTGCTGGTCACAGCAGGGATGCCAAGGCTCACCTGGCTGGCAGAGCAGTTGTTCAGGGCACGCAGCTCAGGCAGGACAATGGGCTCCAAGTGCTGCAGGGAAACAACAGTCTCTCAGTAGCACCCCAAATAACCCCCCAGAACAGCCAGCTCCAGGACTCAGCCCCCTGCCCTGGGCCAGCACTCACCCCACAGTCTGCCCTTCATCACCAGGAAGGTGGGGGCAGGGATGAGTACCTGAGGCCAGGGGAGGGGCTGGGGGGCTTTCTACCCCCCTCCAGTCATCCCTGTGAGCCCCATCTCAACTCCCTTCTGGAGGCCTTGGCCTGAGCCCATTTACACCATCAGCTCCAGGAGAGAGACAGAAACAACCACTTACACTGGGCTCCTTCTGCAGCAGCATTTTCAGCCTTGGTCCATGCACCTGCAGAAAATGAGGTGAAGGAACTGGAACCACACTGTAGAGGCTTCACAGAAAGGTTCCAGTTGGGAGAGGCCTTGCAGCTCACTGATCCAGCCTCTGTCCCAGCCCCATCAGCCACCAGCCCATTGCCCTCAGTGCAGCACCCACCCAGCTCTGAAGCCCCTCCAGGGATGGTGACTCCAGCCCCTCCCTGGGCAGCCCCTTCCAATGCCTGACAGCCCTGGCACCAAAGACATTCCTCCCCACATCCAGCCTGAAAGCAACAAAGAAGGGAAAGCAAAGGCTGCCTGGTACCTGGACGAAGGACTGGACCTCTGCTGCCAGCTCTGCCTGGGAAGTCTGTCTGGGCTCCCTGGCTGCCTCCTGCTGGGAGCCTCCCGGAGCAGCCCCATCAGGGCTCTGAGCACATCTGTCTCCTGAAGGGTCTCCAGGCACCTCCTCTGGCCCTGCCACACGCTGCTGGGTTGCTGGGGAGTCACACAGCACCTCCTCCAGCAGCAACCTCTTCCCCTCTCTCTCCTCCTCCAACTCCAGACTCTCCTCCAGCACTTTCTTGCGCTTCCCCCTTTGAAGCACGGACTCAGCCACATCCCCAGGGGCTCTGGGCTGCTCGCTGAGGCACCACTTCAGCTTCCTTTGTCCCTGCCGTTTATTCTGGGTGATTTTCCTGCCCAGGCTCCTGAGCTGCTGCTGGCAGCCCGGGGACAGGGCAGTGGGAGCTGGGGAGCTCTGCCCTGCCCTTGCTCCCTGCTGCAGCAGCTCCCTCAGCGCCTGCACCCAGGGATCCCCGTGGGAATCCTGCCCCAGGGCCTGGAGCAGCTGGCCCAGGCAGCCTCTGGGCACCACAGCTCCCAGCACCAGCAGCAGGGACAAGAGGTTCCTCTGGCACACGATGGGCAGCAGCAGCAGCCGTGGCTTCCTGGGCAAAAGGGGGAGGCAAAAGGGTGTCAGAGCAAAGCCCCGAGGCCTCAGCAGCTCTGCAACAGGAACCAGGAGGCAGCAAATGCCTTGGCTGGGGGCTGCAGATGGGCTGGGAGAGCAGCAGGTCCCTGCTGCCATCCCAGCTGCCCATCGGGGCACACACCAAACCTCCCCCAGAGCATCGGCTGTGGGAAGGCATCCGACTCACACGGCCAGGGCCCCCTGCAGCCCGTCCAGCGTGGGCTCCTCGGCGCACAGCGCTGCGGTGAAGGGCTGCCAGGGAAAGCCCTGCCCCGGGCTGCCCGAGGCCCGGCCCCGCTGCAGCAGGCGGAGAGCGGCCAGTGCTCCCGCGGGCCCGGAGCCCAGGGCGTGCAGCAGCAGGCGGCTGGCTGTGTCCAGGCTCTGCAGCCAGGCCGGGCGCGGGAGCTCCATCGCCGCTTCACGGCCACCCCTGGGCGAGCCGTGTGGCACAGCGGGGAAGCGCAGGCAGGATCGCTACCCGCAGGTCCTGGGGGCTGCACACAGCGGGGCCGCGGCTGCGGGAGCATCACCGAGGATCGGCCGGAGGCCACGAGCTCCTCGCAGCCCTCTGCACACACAGAATGAACCAGAGTGGTGGGGGCTGGAAGGGCCCTCAGCCCAGCCCCTGCTCAAGCGGGATCCCCTGGCTCAGGGGGCACAGGAACGTGTCCAGGTGGGGTTGGAAACCCCTTGAGAAGGAGCCTCCACACCCTCCCTGGGCAGCCTGGGCCAGGGCTCCCTCATCACTTCACCCGCGGCCCGCAGCTACCCCCAGCTCCTCGCTGCCCTCCCGGGGGCCTGAGGGAAAAACCTCCCGCTGCTGCTGACGGACGGGACGGGACGGGACGGGACGGGACGGGACGGGACGGGACGGGACGGGACGGGACCCTCCCTCACACCTCCTCCCCCCAGCCCGGGGCGAGCACCCACCGCGGCCCGAAGACGGGAAAGCGCCGACTCGGGGCCACCAGCAGCGCGCGCTTCGTCCGGCCCCGCCCCGCGGAGCAGCGCGCCACGTATGCAAATGAGCCCCAGCCCGCCACGTATGCAAATGAGCCCCAGCCCGCCACGTATGCAAATGAGCCCCAGCCCGCCACGTATGCAAATGAGCCCGCGTATGCAAACGCGCCGCGGGCGCGGGTGGGCGCCGGGAGCCGAGCGCGCCGCAGCCCGCGGGATGCGGGTCGGGGGTCGGGGGCGCCCTGCGACCCCTCCCGGGAAGCCGCAGCCGCAGGGACCCCACGCAGAGCAGTTTATTTCATAAGTGCCGGATTTGGCTAAAAGCAGTTTAAAAAGGACCCCGCAGCGCGTGACCCGCCCCACCCCCCCCGCGCTGACCCCAACACCCTGCCCCGGCTCCCGCGGGGTGTCCCACGGGAGGGTGGGAGCAAAGCGGGGGCTGTGACCCGCTGAGCCGCGGTTGTGTCACCCCCCCGGCTCCCCGGGGGCCGCGGCCGTGCGGGACCTGCTGGGGGTTCAGCGCTTTCCCCATCCCTGCAGCGCCCTCCCGGCCACCTCCAACCAGTGCTTGGAGCAGCTGGCCACATCGAAAGCTGCTCATTTCCCCCTCCCACATGTTTCCCCTGCAGCGACAGCACCCGGCCCCGGGGCAGAGGCACCGCACGGCTTAGTCGGAGTCACTGGAGCTGGTGAAGAGCATCTCGTGGCCACAGCTCAAGAACTGAAAGTCCATCTCCATCTGAGCCATCCTGAGAGCCCACTCGAGCATGCAGAGCTCCTCATCCTCCTTGGCAGAGCTCTCGGAGGGAGGAAGGCTGAACCCCTGCAGCACAGCAGAGAGGCTGAGGCTGAGGCCCAGCCCGGGCCGTGCCGCAGCCCCCGGCACACGCAGCCCCCGGCACCCGCTGCCCCCGGCACACGCTGCCCCCGGCACACGCAGCCCCCGGCACACGCAGCCCCCGGCACCCGCAGCCCCCGGCACACGCAGCCCCCGGCACCCGCTGCCCCACTTACGAGCGCGCTGGGCGGGCGCTGGCGCGGGGCCGGGCGCTGGGCGGCGCGGCCGTCCCGCGGCTCGTGCAGGTAGATGCAGTCGGACTTGAAGGGGCAGCGCCCGTGGTTCTGCACAAAGAACTTGCACCTGATTTTCCTACGGGATCCCAAGGGCAGTTGGAGTAGAGCCCCAGGAGCAGCCCACAGAGCCCAGGAGCAGCCCACAGAGCCCAGGGAGCAGCCCACCGTGCCCAGGGAGCAGCCCACAGAGCCCAGGAGCAGCCCACAGAGCCCAGGGAGCAGCCCACAGTGCCCAGGAGCAGCCCACAGAGCCCAGGGAGCAGCCCACAGAGCAGCTCACAGAGCCCAGGGAGCAGCCCACAGAGCAGCTCACAGTGCCCAGGGAGCAGCTCACAGTGCCCAGGGAGCAGCCCACAGAGCCCAGGAGCAGCTCACAGAGCCCAGGGAGCAGCTCACAGAGCCCAGGGAGCAGCTCACAGAGCCCAGGGAGCAGCCCACAGAGCCCAGGAGCAGCCCACAGTGCCCAGGGAGCAGCCCACAGAGCCCAGAGAGCAGCCCACAGTGCCCAGGAGCAGCCCACCGTGCCCAGGGAGCAGCTCACAGAGCCCAGGGAGCAGCTCACAGAGCCCCAGGAGCAGCCCACAGAGCCCAGAGAGCAGCTCACAGTGCCCAGAGAGCAGCCCACAGAGCAGCTCACAGAGCAGCTCACAGAGCAGCTCACAGAGCCCAGGAGGCAGCTCACAGTGCCCAGGGAGCAGCTCACAGTGCCCAGGAGCAGCCCACAGAGCCCAGGGAGCAGCCCACAGAGCCCAGGAGCAGCTCACAGAGCCCAGGGAGCAGCTCACAGTGCCCAGGGAGCAGCCCACAGAGCCCAGAGAGCAGCCCACAGAGCCCCAGGAGCAGCCCACAGAGCCCAGGAGCAGCCCACAGAGCCCCAGGAGCAGCTCACAGTGCCCAGGGAGCAGCTCACAGAGCCCAGGGAGCAGCCCACAGAGCCCCAGGAGCAGCCCACAGAGCCCTAGGAGCAGCCCACAGAGCCCAGGGAGCAGGTCACAGTGTCCAGGAGCAGCTCACAGCCTGCAGCGCCCAGCACCTACCCCATTCGAGCCTTGAAGTCTTCAATGAGCTTCTCCTTCTCCTGTGCATCCGAGACCCAGTGCTTGTGAGGGATGTAGTAACTGGAGCTGACTCTGCACTCTGGGCAGGCCCTGGATGGAGGTAATGGGTGCAGGTGGGTCCACCAAAAAGGCAGCAGGGAGCTGGGTGGTCCCTGTCACAACTCCCATGTGTCTGTTCCCATCTCAGCCACTGAATCCCAGAATCATTTGGGTTGTTGAAGCCCCTGAAGCTGCTGCAGTCCCAGCCCTGCCCTCACCCTGCCCAGCCCAGCACTGACCCACAGCCCTCAGCACCTCAGCTCCACGCCTTTGGGATCCCTCCAGGGCTGGGCACTGCCCCAGCTCCCTGGGCAGCCTGGCACAGGGGCTCACACCCCTCTCAGGGAAACAGTTCTGCCTCAGCTCCAGTCTCAACCTCCCCTGGGCCAACTGCAGCCCATTGCCTCTTGTCCTGTCATTCATTGCTGGGGAGCAGAGCCCGACCCCCAGCTCCCTGCAGCCTCCTGTCAGGGAGTGTCAGAGAGTGCTGCTGGCTGCCCTCAGCCTCCTCTTCTCCAGCCTCAACACCCCCATTCCCTCAGCCCCTCCCCAGCCCCTTGTGCTCCAGCCCCTTCCCCAGCTCTGTGCCCGGCTCTGGCCACGCTGCAGCCCCTCAGTGTCCCTGTGGCAGGGAGTGAGGGGCCCAAAGGAAAGTTGCTTCAACGCCAAAGCCCCCTGGGCAGGCCCACAGGAGGGTTTTGGGGTGCAGAGGGGTGCTGGCCCTGCCTCTGCCACGTCCCTGTCCCCACTCACTTGAGGACGTTGCTCTGGAAGCCGCGGCAGCGCCGCCACGTGCGGATGCAGCCGAGGCAGAAGACGTGGCTGCAGTTGGGCAGGATGCCGAAGAGCCGCTCCTCGGGCAGCGCTTTCTGGGCCACGTGCTCCATGCAGATGCCACAGGCCACGGGCTGGCTCTGTGCCCGCAGCGCCGCGCCGGGCCCTGGGGCTGCTGCAGGGGCTGGCACCGGGGGCGCCTGTGCGTGGAGCCGAGCTGCAGCCCCTGGCCCCGGCCCTGGGGACTGACGGGGGCTGCGGAGCCACGGGGCGCCCTCCCAAGCTCACCTCTGCAGGGTCAGCCCGTGGCCCTGTGTCCATCACCACCTCAGGAGGATTTGGGTCCAATCCCAGCCCTGTGTGTTGGCAGCCTGCGGGCAGGGGGGCTCTCAGAGGGGGAAAAGCACGTCCTGCCTCCTCACTGAAGGGGCAGGCTGGCTGCTCTGGGCACAGGCAAAGCCCCCACCTTAAAAACGCTGCTGGGAGAGCTTTCCACAGCCCCACCTGGGCCCTGCCCGGGAGGATCTGGCTCAAGGGCAGACAGGGGATGCTCCACGGTGACCACCCTGGTATCCCCAGCCCCCACAGTCCCCCGGCACCTACCTGAGGCCCCCCGAGCTCGTGCAGGGCCAGATTCTGCACTGATGGTCCCACAGGGGGCCTTACGAGGTCCTGGCACGTTGCTGTCCTCGTGCTCCTCCTCAGCCCCCGCGCCTGGGCACCTGGAGGCCGCGTGTGTCCCGCTGGGGACAGGGTGGGCTGAGCCGCGCCGGGCTCCCCTCCAGCCCCCGGCCCCCGCTGCGGGCACACGGCCAGGCTCTGCGCCCCAGCAGCGGCGGCCCACGGCGGGCACAGGCCCGTGGCAGGGCCCCACCAGCTCTTCTTGGACGTGCAGGTAGCTGGAGGAGCCCAGGGACAGACAGACAGACAGACAGAGGGTCCCGTCAGCTCGGCCCGACGCCTGCGGCCTCCCAGCCCGTCCTCGTGGCATCGGGCCCCCTCCTGGCCGCCCCTTACCTGCACTGCTCTCCATGGCTGCAAAACCCCTTCTGGAAGTACCTGCAGACCTGGGCTGACCTTCTGTCGTGGGAGAAGTGGCAGCTCTGGCCCCACCGACAGAATCCACGGGCAAAGTTCCTGCCAGGCGTGGCCGGGTCAGAGCCACCCGCAGCCTCCTGCCCCAGACACCCCCAACTCCCCCTGCCCTGGGAACCCCCTTTGCCTCTGTGGGGACAGCTCTTTGGAGCCCCCAGGCTGGTGGCTGGGCTCAGGAGCCCTTGCCAAGCCCAGAGCCAGGGCTCTTCCTGCCCTGTGCAGCCTCATCTCCAGGCTCGTGGCAAAGCAAAGAGACCCCAGGGCTGGGCTGGACCGGGAGGCTCAAGCAGCCTCTGCACAAGCCTGGGGATGAGCACCAAGCCAAGCCAGGGGTAGCAGAGGGCTGGGGCAGCCTCCAGCTCCCCATGGGGGGCATGGAAAGGGGCAGGAGCGCTCAGCTTGGGGCTGCCAAGGAGAGGGTGCCTGGCTGGGGTGCTGCCAGACCCCCCAGCCCCACAGGCAGCCAGCCAGGCTCTGCCCCACAGTTAGGAGCTCACAGCCCCATCTCCAGCTTATCCCCCCCCAGAGCCGCTCCCAGCCACGTTCCCCCCTCCCCATTCCCCAAGCCCTACCTGCACAGAGGTCTCTGACAACCCCCCTGGGCCCTCAGTGCCCCAGATGCCAGCAGCGAGCCCGGCTCCATCCCCTCCTGGCAGCCAAGAGGGCTGGGTGACCTCCCAGGGCTATTTATGGCCTTGGATGGTGTCCTGGGTTGGGCTGGGATCAAGTGAGTTTTCCCTCTGGGAGCTGGTGCAGTGCCATGGTTTGGGTTTCTGATGAGAGCAGAGCTGATAACTCAGGGCTGCTCCAGCTGGTGCCAAGCACTGTTTGCACCCAGTCAAGGACTCTCCAGCCTCTCATGCAGTGAGGGGGTTGGGGAGGGGGCACGAGGAGCTGGGACACAGCCAGGGCAGCTGAGCCAAACTGGGCTCTTCCAGCCCAGAGCACACGATGCCCAGGATATAATGGGGGGGGGCTGCTGCCCATCCCTTGGCTGCTTGTGAGCAGTTTTACTGGCTTGGGGTTGTTCCCCCCATTCTCACTGCTGGGGGGATGGGGAGGGGGGCAGTGAGCTCCATGGAGTGAGACCATGGCCAGTGGGCACAGCTGGGGGCCACGGGAGGGTTTCCCCCAGACACAGCCCAACAGAGGGGGAGAGGGAAGTCTGAGGGTCTGCAGCTGCTCCCCACAAACTCTCAGGTGTTCAGCCACAGGCAGAGCCTGGTGCCAGCACAGTGCCAGGCTGCCCTGAGCCCATCCTCACCCCTCTCTGGGCTCAGCCCCTTGCCCAGCTTCACCCTGCAAAGATCTGGGGCAGGGAGCACTCAGCCCTGAGGCTGGGCCCCTGGCTCACAACTGGCTTCTGCTGCCTTTAGGTTTGATGGCAGACACAGGCAGGAAAACCAGAGCAGCTGCAAGAGCTGGGAATGGTGGCAAATCCCAGCAAATCCCATCCCCTCTGCCACAAACCCTCCCAGGGGCAGACCCCCAGAGCCCACAGAGGAGAGCTGGGCACTCAAAAAGTCCTTCAGTACTTGAGTTCCCATTTATTTAAAGTCAGAGTCAGCTTGTGGACACTATTTATATTAATAAAAACACCTGGAGGTTTGTACTTCTAGCAAAAATATACATTTCAGTTGGAGGGTTGTTCCACTGGCTGAGGAGGGAAGGGCAGGACGTGGCCCAGCTGAGGGCACCGTGGGGGATGCCACCAGGGCCTCTGGGGAGGACAGATCCCGGGCTCCCTCCAGCACAGCACGTCTCCAGTGCCAAGAAGGCTTCAAAGTGCTTCAGAAATGGTCATCTGTAACCCCCCTCCCCTGTGAGGTAGGGAGGGGAAAGGCTGGGAGGGCAGAGGGCAGGGAAGCTGAGGCATGGCAGGGAGATGGAGGCAGCAGGGGCAGGTTTGTGACTGGAGGGGGAAGCCCAGGGGCAGGTTTGTGACTGGAGGGGGAAGCCCAGAGCTCTTTCCCTTTGGGGTTTAAAGGAATTATTGCACCAGGGAAATCTGCTTCCCTGAAGAGGAGAAAAAGGAAATGAACCCGACCCAGTTGCTCCCACAGCC
Organism: Colius striatus; assembly: GCF_028858725.1. Taxonomy (NCBI): domain Eukaryota; kingdom Metazoa; phylum Chordata; class Aves; order Coliiformes; family Coliidae; genus Colius; species Colius striatus. Next base: position 2,723,644 of record NC_084780.1, read on the forward strand.
CCTCCCTGGGAACACCAGCATCTTCCCAGGGCTGCTGGGGACACGTGGAGCTGCAGAGACTCCTCAGGTCACACACCCCCATCCCCAGAGGGGAACGAGCCCTTCCCAGCCCTATCCTCTGTCCCAGAGCCCAGGTGATGCAGCCCCCACCCAGGGCTTCCATCCCAGGCACAGGCAGCACTGTGGGGTTTCAGTACAGCTGGAGGAAGCTGAAGTCCCAGCAGGGAGCTGGGTTTAGGCCCAGCCTGAGCCTGTGCTCAGGGAATGGGGCACTTCCATACACACAGTTCACTGCTCACTGGGAGCATCCCATCCTCTCCCTTCCCTTCTAGAAATACTTGGCATTTAAACTGTATCTTACACAGGAAAGCTCTTTGCAGCCAATGCATTAATCAATCCTTGTGCTCCCCCTCTGAGCAGAGAGGAAGGGACAACCCAGCTCCCTTGGGCGGGGGGAAACTGAGGCAGGGCAGCTCCCAGACTGGGCAATGCCCTTTGGGCACCATGAGCACTGTGGGCTGCCCATGGCTTTTCCCTTGCTGCTGCTGCTGCTGGAGGATTTGCTTGCTCCAGTGCTGAGGAGCAGTGCTGCTGGGGAGCCTCTGCTGCCTGCACTGCCCTGTGAGACCCCCTGAGCCCCCACAGGGCTTGGGAAGGGAGCTGCAGGCAAGACCTGCCTCCCACCCCCAGCCAGCCCCAGGCCTGCTCCTGGCCCTGCACAGCCCTCTCTGGCAGCTCACCCTGTGCAGAACAGCCTGGGAAGCACAGACACTCTGGCCTCTGCTCTGAAGGCAACTTTTTAGGAGTCAAACCCTTTCCCTTCCACTTCCCCACCCCTCCCTCTCTCACACTGAGATGCCAAGGGGCAGGTTCCCTCTGGAACAGGGGCACCAGAGCCGAGGGCTCCCCGAGGCACATCCCTGAGGGAGGCTGCAGCTGGGGGGCTGTGCCAGGACAGTCAGCTGCTCTGGGAAAGACACAAACTTCCATGTCACTGTCCTGGAGTTCAGAGCTCAGGACTCAGCCTTTGGAGTGCAATATGAACCAGACAATAAAGACAGACTGTAAGTGCTGCTGCTGAACCCTCAGACCAGAGCACCCCCAGCCCCAAACTGGGAGCCCACCCTCAGGGCTGTGGACCCCAGGGAGCTGCAGTAACGGAAACAGTAGCTTATGCTTGGCTTTTGTCAGGGGCTTAGTGTGTGTTCTGGAAGGCCTGGCCCAGCAAGCAGCAGCTGCAGCATCTCCCAGGGCCCTGCCCCACGTACCGTACGCCCAGCTCGCAGGGAAAGAGTTTCCAGCAGAGGAAATGGAAGACATGGGGAAAGGTTTGTGTTTGATTCTGTACAGAGTCTTGTCAGGAATCCATGGCTTCATTCTCATAAATAACAGGTCCTTTAGTACATGTCCTTGTAGATCTCCTGTAGCAGTGGGTGCAGAGATGTCTCAGTCTCTGTCTTCTTGATCTTCTGCACGAGCTGGGCGTGCTCTGTCACCAGCTGCCTCAGGTCAGCCATCTTCTGCAGCAGCTTGGGGAAGAGGTACTGGGCATCTGGGTGGTTGGACTGCAGGTGGAACTCCAGAGCTTGTAGGATGTTGTCTTGGATCTCCTCCACCTGCTTCACGTTCATCAGGCCAGGACGGTCTGTGGAGAGGAGGTGTGGCAGCTGCAGTGCTGTGCTGCAGCTCTCCCAGGCACATGTCTCCTGGGAAAGGGAGATGGGGACAGCAACCAACCCCTGGGACTCCAACCTTGTCAACTAAACAAGGGGAGAAGTGCAGCACATCCCACAGCAGCATGAGAGAAGGAGATGCCACCTCTATGCTCCTTATAATAGAATCACAGCATGGGGGCAGTTGGAAAGGACCTTTAGAGCTCATCCAGCCCAAACCCCTGCAGAAGCAGCTCCCACCTACATCAGGTCACACAGGAACGTGTCCAGGTGGGTCTTGAAGCCCTCCAAGGAAGGAGCCTCCACACCTTCCCTGAGCAGCCTGGGCCAGGGCTCCCTCACTCCAACACTGAAACAGTTTTTCTTATGTTTCAATGGAATTTTTTGTGTTCCAGGTTCATCCCATCAGCCCTTGTCCTGGCACTGGCTACAACACAAACAAGTGCTGCCCCAACCTCCTGACACCCACCAGTGAGATACTTGTCACTATTGCTGAGCTCCCCCCTCAGTCTCTTCTCCAGGCTGAACAGCCCTAGGTCCCACAGCCTTTCCTCACAAGGAAGATGCTCCATCCCCTCAGCATCTTGCTGGCCCTGCACTGGCCTCTCTCCAGCAGTTCCCTGTCCCTCTGCAGCTGGGGAGCCCAGAACTGGCCCCAGGACTCCAGATGAGGCCTCAGCAGCTATGGCAGAGCAGAGGGGGAGCAGAACCTCCCTGGCCCTGTGCCCACACTCTCTTGCTGCCCCCAGGCTGCCATTGGCCTTGCCCACGAGGCCACGTTGCTGCTCATGGGCAGTTTATTCTCCCCCAGCACTGCCAGGTCTCTCTCCTGGAGCTGCTCTCCAGCAGGTCACCCCCAGCCTGTGCTGGGCCAGGGGGTTGTTCCTCCCCAGCTGCAGGACTCTGCCCTTGCCCTGGTTGAACCTCAGCAGGTTTCTCTCTGCTCAACTCTCAGCCTGTCAGATCCCACTGACTGGCAGCACAGCCTCTGGTGAATCAGCCAGTGCTCCCAGTTTGGAAGAACAGAGAAGCTTTTGACTTCACTTCTCCTCCCACCCCCCTCAGACACCTCTGGCTGATCTCAGGACCAGCTGCAGCTCAGCTCCCCCCAGCCCACCTCCAATAACCCCCTCCCTGACCCTGCCATGACCATCAGCTCCCTCTCACCTCCACACAGGATGATGGCAGCCACAAACAGAGACAGGTCACTGTCATCCAGCTCCAGGGCATTGAACTTGACAGCAAACTCAAACTTGGGCTCCATGATGTCGCTGAAGGGCTTGCGCAGGCTGCGCAGGAACTCGCGCGTCACGAAGCCGTTGCCGTTGGCCACCAGCAGCCCGTCCTTGTTCATGATGGAGGCCAGCATGGCAAAGATGGCTTCATGCACCCCATACTTGAGCAGAGTCACTTGGTCATTCAGGTAGAGGCCTATGAAGCTGGGGATGCTCTTGGCGAACTCGGTGAGCTCCCGCACCGTCTCCACCGTGGTGCACTGGCAGCGGTAGAACACGTGCACCCCGATCTCCTTGTAGGGGGGGATGCCGTTCACTAGCTGTTTCCACACCAGCCCCTTCTCTGCCTGCCATAACGTGTCCATGTCATGGATCACAAAAGGCTGCTTGAAAAAGAAGCAGGAGCAGTTAGGAACCTGCTGCAGGGACTTGGGGCGGCAGCTCTGCCCAGGACCCTGCCCTTCGCCTGCCTGACGGTGCCCAGGCCATCTGTACCCACCCACACCAGCTCCAGAGCAGTGGCTGCTTCCCCAGCCAGGGCCACGGTGTGCAGAGCCCACCTGGGAACATCTGCAGCAGGAGGGAGGGAGGGAGGGAGGGAGGGAGAGCAGCAGCCCAACCCCACCTGCCCTGGGGAGGGAACTTACTGTGGTGCCGCTGGCCTTCCCGGTCAAGATACCTCTTGCTTTCTTTTTGGTCATGTTGAAGTTTTTCAGGTAGGCATTGTAGATATGCTTGGAGAAAGCTTTCAGGTCAGCCACCTGTGGGTTCTGGCAGCTGATCTCACTCGCAGTCAGCCCTGCCACCAGCTTCCTCTTCTCTGCCTCTGGCATGCGGCCGAAGCGGATCGCTGCGGGGAAAGGGCAGAGCCAGCAGGTCAGGCCACAGGAGATGACCCCAGGAGACAGGTCAGGGAGGCAGCAGCCTGCTGTGGCACCACAGGCACAGTTCTGCTGCTCAACACCTGCAGCTGTGCAAAACAGCACTTCTCCAGGGCTGCAGCTCCTCCAGCACTGACCCCCTCCTGACCCCTATCACTGCTGCCCTGAGCAGCCTCTCAGTGAGCTCCTGTGCCCACTCCTCTGGGCTGTCACACAGACCTGCTGCCCGCCTGCCACCCAGCCTTAGCCACCAACAGGCTGCTTACAGCTGAAGCCTAAAAATCCCAGCACAGGAGAGCAACTTGTGTGGCACAATGCTGGGGGTGGGAAGGGCCCTGCAGAGCTGCTCCAGCCCAGCCCCTGCTCAAGCAGGTTCCCCTGGCTCAGGGCACAGGAATGTGTCCAGTGGGGTTGGAAACCTCCTGAGAAGGAGCCTCCACACCCTCCCTGGGCAGCCTGGGCCAGGGCTCCCTCCCTTCAGCACCAAAGGACTTTCTCCTTGTGTTGAGGGGGGACTTTTTGTGCCCCAGCTGATGCCCATCACCCCTTATCCTGGCACTGGGCACCACAGCAAAAAGTGTAGCCCCAACCTCCTGACACCCACCCTTTGGCTACTTGTGAAGTGTCCCCAGACCCCTGGGCCAGCCTGTCCCCCACACGTCGTGCTGCCGACAGCCTGCGGCGGGAACGAGCCGCAGCAGGAGGCTGTGAGGAGCTGAGGGCTCAGAGCCAGCAGCCAGCCTTGGAGGGGGGTAAAGCAAGTCCCCAGAGGCCTGAGCTGCCTGCAGGCTGCACTCACCGTTGTGGGACATGCCCAGGGAGAGGCACTTCTGGAAGCGACAGAACTGACACTTGTTGCGGTTCTTCTTCTGGATCTTGCAGCTCCTCTCACACTTCTCGTACTTGAGCTTCATGCGGATCGTCCGCCGGAAGAAACCCTTGGGGACAGGGGCAGGGGAGGCAGGCTCAGCGCTGCTGCTGTGGGAACAGGCTGCTCTCTTGGCCCCAGCAGCCTCTGGGGGGGTTCAGCTGGGTGGGGAGGGGAGGCCCCGGGTCCCTCTGACTGAAGCAGAGCCTCTGTCTCAAGGAGAGGCCGTGGGCTGGGAGAAGGGATGCAGGGGGGGAGCAGTGGAGGCAGCCCCCAGCCTGGCACCCAGCACAGGGTGTGACTCTGCAGGTGGGCAGCAGGGAGGGACAGGGGCAGGGACAGGCCTGCAGGAAGCTCTGGCAGGCCCTGGGCTGGTGCAGCCCCGCTGGCAGCTGCTGGGGGCGGGGGAAAGAATTTCAGAGGCACAGCCAAAGTGTGGCTGGAGATCCCAGAGGGATGAATAAACAGCTCAGTGCTGATCTGCAGCACACAGAGCATCTTTAGAAGCAAAGAGCCAGGGCCCCTGTGAGGACAGGCTGATTTGCCTCACAAACTAAAGCATGACAGGGCAAGCTCAGGGCCACGTGCATCTCAGCTGCCTCCCCCAGCACAGCATTTCCCTGCCTGCACTCTCCACGCCCTCTGCACAGTTACAGACGACGGGTTCTTCTACAATCCCTGGATCCCACATCCCTGTTTTGCTGCAAATCTGCTTTGTTTGGTGCCTGGGCTGTGGTGTGTGCTGGCTGTGCCCCAGCCCAGCCCTGCAGGGGGGAGCAGGTACCTTGCAGCCCTCGCAGGCGTGCACGCCGTAGTGGAAGCCCGAGGCCTTGTCCCCACACACCCTGCACTCCACGTTGAGCGATGCCAGGGCAGCCTCCTCACAGCCCATCTGCAGCTGGTCCGACAGCGAGGGAGAGGAGCTCTGGGAGAGGTCTGTGGGCACACAAAGGGACACAGTGCTGCCTCCAAACTCCTGGTAAGGGGCTACCAGCGCTGCCCCAGCCTGCTGCTGGCACTGCCTCGGGGCACTGAGGGTCTGAGATCAGGCACTGTGGGCAGATGCCCTGCACAGAGCCAAGAGTGCCCCCAGTGCACAGAATCACAGCATCTCCAGGGCTGGAAGGGACCTCCAAAGCTCATCCAGTGCAACCCCCCTGCCAGGGCAGCAGCACCCAGAGCAGGGCACACAGGGACTCATCCAGCTGGGTTGGAATGTCTCCAGAGAAGGAGCCTCCACAGCCCCTCTGGGCAGCCCCTGCCAGTGCTCCCTCACCTCAACAGGGAACAAATTCCTCCTGCTGTGTCTCTGGAACCTCTTCTGTTGCAGCTTGTGCCCGTTGCCCCTTGTCCTGTCATTGGCCATCCCTGAGCACAGCCTGGCTCCAGCCTCAGTGCACCCAGCAGCTGAGAGACTCCACACCAACACTCATTCTTTCCTCTGGCATTCATGCCCAGACAATGAAACTCAGCCAGTAAATGTCATAATCCCCAGTTGGCAGGGGGGTGGCACAGGGCTGCCCAGCTGCAATGCCTGTGGCTCTAGAGGAGCCTCTTCAGCAGCAACAAACCTTCTCCCCCAGCTCCTACAATCATTTTGCACTGAGGACTTTAAGAAGTGGCCAGAGAAGCATTCTCAGGCTCCCTGGGAGTCTCCTCACTCTGAGGCACAACGTTACCTGCCTGTCCTTTTCGTTCCCATCTCCCAGCCTGCTGCCAATGGCTGCAGAGGAAGAAAGAAGGCTCTCCATACCTTGGCCCTCGATATGTTATTTCACAGAGAGATTAAAAGGAGCCAAACTCCATTCATGGGCAAGCCCTTTCAGCTGAGCATGCTGCCCAGAGGATGCTTGGGTGTTGTAGGGACAGGCGAGCTCCTGGGGCTCATCTCCACTCACCTGTGTAGCTGCTCGAAGGCAGTGAGCTGTCTGGTCCTCCACTTGGGTCTGAGGCTCCACTTGCCACCATCACTGCCTCTTCCTCCTCCTCTTCCTTGACCTCAGGTACTTCCTCCTGTAGTTGTTCCATAACTGATCACCCCTCAGTGCCAAGGCTGCAGTCCCTGTCATAGCTCTGGCATCATCCGTGTCTATCCGAGATGGACCCTACCAGGCTGTTCCTGTTCACCTGTGGGACAGAGGGAGGAGTGAGGGGAGTGTCAGCAGCAGGATGCTGTGGGGCTGTCACCTTCCAGCTCTGCTGCCTGTCCCTGCCAGGGATAGCCCTTTGAAAGGTCACTTTGCACACTGCTATACACATCCCATAGGACTCAAGGAAGCAACAGCTCACCACAATCATATTTAAGGCCCAGAAGACAGAGTCCAGATGCCACCCCAGGACCTGGGCTCCCCAGCCTGCAACTCCCATAGAGAAATACCCCCTGAGACAGTGCCCCAGAGTGCTGTGGCTCCAGGACACACCACTAAGATGAATCACAGAATCAGAGGATGGCAGGGGTTGGAAGGGATCTCTACAGATCATCCAGTCCAACCCCTAAAGCAGGTTCCCCTGGCTCAGGGGGCACAGCAACGTGTCCAGGTGGGGTTGGAAACCTCCTGAGCAGGAGCCTCCACACCCTCCCTGGGCAGCCTGGGCCAGGGCTCCCTCCCCTCAGGACCAAAGGACTTTCTCCTCCTGTGCCAGGGGAACTGTTTGTGTCCCAGTTGATGCCCATCAGCCCTTGTCCTGGCACTGGATACAACACAAACAAAAGTGCTGCCCCAACCTCCTGACACCCACCATTAGATATTTGTACCTATTGCTGAGCTCCCCCCTCAGTCTCTTCTCCAGACTGAACAGCCCCAGGTCCCACAGCCTTTCCTCACAAGGAAGATGCTCCATCCCCTCAGCATCTTGGTGTCCCTGCACTGTCCCTGTCCATGAAGGCAGGGCTGGTCTCGCCCTGCAACCCCAGCAGCCAAGGCAGAGCTCAGGCAGAGGGCAGAGGCTCTGTGCCTGTGGGTGGGAGATGCTGGGGAGCAAGCCTTGGCTTCCTGCCCACCCCCTGCTCGTAGCAGGGCACCCTGCCCAGGGAAAGGTACAAGCTGAAGGAAGTCAGACTGTCCTTAGTAGCAAAGGCTGTTACAGAGCAGCCTGACTTTGGCTACATCCAAGAATAACAGAGGAGGAGAAGAAGATTCCTGAGCTAGTGGGCTGTGAAGCAGCCATCTCTGAGATAACATTGTTGCTAGAAACCAGATGTCTTTGCTGGCTCTGCTGAGCTGCAAGTTCAGCAGCAGAGGACTGACAGTCAAGCACTGGTCTCTAAAAGCCCAGCCCATTGCTCTGGGGGGGGGATTCCTACACATTCCTTGCAGTGTGTCTGGAAACCTCTCCCTTGAGTGGGGATGCTCCCCAGGGTCACCCTCAGAGCTGAGTCACCAACACAGGCAGCATCACTCTGGGAGTCTCAGTGCAACGAGGACTCATGAAGCTCACTCTGAACTGTTAATTCAATCAGTCATAAGTAGTAGCTATAGTGCTGTGTGGTAAATGCTCCTACTTAAACAGAAACCCTGTCTGTTCATCCTGATTGAGGCTGGGTGTAAAATACATTCCCAACTCCAATCACATCACTGTTGTGGGAAACAAAAACTGCTGCACTGTCCTTTCCTTCCCCCTGGGAGGGGACACTGCTCAGCCTCCTTTCCTCACACCACTGCTGTTCATTTGCACTTGTGTGTAACAAGCTCCAGCTCCTCTGCCAAGAGCAACTGTGCTGAAGGTGTTGCTGCTGCTCCCTGCAGCTGCTGGGCCGTGCTCAGCCCTGGGGGCAGCAGCGCCGTGGCTCTGGCCACACAATCCAGCCACTGTCTGGATCCTGGCTGTCCTGTGGGAGGGATGGCCCTGGCCTCCCCCTGCATGCTTCCACTCCTTGTTTGCCTTACTCACACAATCCCAGCATGGTGGGGCTGGAAGGGCCCTGCAGAGCTCCTCCAGCCCCTGCTACAGCAGGTTCCCCTGGCTCAGGGGCACAGGAACGTGTCCAGGTGGGGTTGGAAACCTCCTGAGAAGGAGCCTCCACACCCTCCCTGGGCAGCCTGGGCCAGGGCTCCCTCACCTCAGCACCAAAGGACTTTCTCCTTGTGTTTAAAAGGAACTTTTTGTGTTCCAGCTTCATCCCATCACCCCTTGTCCTGTCACTCCAGACAACAAGAGAAGAAAGTGCCTCCCCATCCTCCTGACACCCAGCCTTTGGCTACTTGCAAGTGTTGCTGAGCTCCCCCCTGAGCCTCCTCCTCTCCAGACTGAACAGCCCCAGGGCCCAGAGCCTTTCCTCATGAGGAAGATGCTCCAGCCCCTGATCATCTTGAAGGCCAACAGCCTATAAAACAAGCCATGGGAGGGATGCATCACCAGCACCATGAGCATCGTGGGGCCATTCCCACCCTCCTCCTGAGCACACCAGATCTGCCCTGAGTGTGCAGCTCATGCTGCAACATCCAGCCACTCACTTTCCTCCAGATCTTGGTTCCTAAACTGACTCCTCCTTGAGCAATGACTAAATCTCAAGCCCAGGTTATGTAGAGGTACAGGAGCCTTTAAGTGGGGAAACATCCATCAGAAATGCCACTGAAACAGAAAGCCTGGGAAGCCTCAGTTTGCAGGCACAAGTTAATCCGATGCAGCACCTGCATGAGAGTGAAGAGAGCTCCTCACAGGGGCTCCCACATGGGCAACCTCCAAGCATTAGGCTGCTCTGTGACCCCAACACAGCACAGGGCTTGCTGGGTGAGGGCAGCAGTGCCCCAGGACTCCCTGGGTTCATTTTCCCTCCCCCAGCAGAGCTTCATGCCTGGCATTTGGAACTGGAGCCCCAGGCAGCTCCTTGGAAAGCTGTCAGCACTGAGCGTGGTCCAGCAGCTGGAGAGAAAGCCTGCAGGCAGGAGGCTGGACACAAACACACCACAAACCCAGGAAACCAGTCACCCCCCCAGAGCCTGGGTTTCCCACGGGTGAGGAGGCTTTGCTCTTCCCCTCCACGCTGGGAATTCAGGCTCCAGGACAGATGGCTGTGCTTCAAGGACAGGTATGTTAGAGGTAACACAAGCACAGCTGCCCTGCTCTCCTTGACAGCAGGAGCAGGCAGAGGGCTGCTCAGATGAGGGCCAAGAACTCCCATCCTGTGCCTCTGCAAGAGCTCTGAGGGGCCATTGAAGGGCTGTGTTATCCTTGGCCTCTCACACATCCCACACTGTGGGACAAGGCCCACAGGCAGGAAAAGCTGTTCACCAGAGCTGGAGGGTGAGGAGCTCGCTGTGCAGCTACACAGAGATGAATGTACAAGCATGAGGAACACACCACTGCCTGCTGCAGCAGTTACTGGGGGAAGCTTGTGGCAGAATTCAGCAGTGTATGGTGGAAAACACACCCAGCAGCAGCTTAATGAACTTCTTACTAGCTCTCCTTTGGCATCCAGCACACATCACTTGCTTTATTAAACCCAGCACAGATGGAGCCCTCTGCTTTGCCCCAGGGGCCCGATGACATGGTGCATCCCTGGCACTCTGTCCTACCTAGGCTGCCTCTACTCAGAGCCCTCTGCTCCCAGGGTGGCTGTGACATGCAGCTTGCTCCCCAAAACCCACCAAAGACACCCCAAAACTATGCTTGGAGTCAGTCTGGCTAGAGACAGATGTGTGGCCTGGGGAAGGGGGAAAGCAGAGGGCAAGATGTGCCACCTGATCTAGGTGGAGCTGCTTTAGCAGGGGCTTGAGCTGGATGAAGTTCCTTCCAACCCCCACCCTTCTGGGATTCTCTGTGCAATGCCAGGCTCCAGCTCAGGCTCCCCACGTGCACACAGGCATCCTGGGCAGGATAAGGATGCAGATCCTGCTCTGAGAGCAGCTGGAGAGCCAGAGAGAGATAAAGCTTTGGGCAGAATGTATTGTTTTAGTATTTCCTTGCAGGCCAAGAGTACAGGAGCCACGTCAGAGGCAGGCTGGGAGAGCTGTTTGCACACCTGCCTTTCCCTTTACCATTCCCCTGTTTTCTAAACAACAGAGATAGAGGGAGAGGAGCAGGGTAAAGGGACTGGTTTCACACAGGAGGTAACAGCCCCTGCCTTCAGCAGTTGAAAAGCCAAAGCAGCCAACAGCCCAGACAAAAGGCAGGGCCTGGGCTGTGTCTGTGCTCCCCAGTGTGGAGTGAGCCAGCCTGGCAGGGTGCCCAGGGAGATGCAGACCCCAAGAGAGGCTGTAGAGGTGTGCTGAGTCTCACCCACACTCATGCATTCCCCTGCAAGCCCCACAGTTCAGAGGGAACTGAGCTGGGAAGCTGGAGCTTCCCTCTGAGCACGAGGGCTCTGCCCTGCCAGCACAGCCATGGGCAGAGCTGTCACAGCCCTGTGGGACAGCACCAGGGATGGCTGTATGGGTGACACAGCCTGGGCCAAGGGGCCCATCTCAACCCCTGGGCTGCTCCATCCCTTCAGGGATAACTTGGGCTAAAAAGGCACCTGCTGGGGCAGAGCACACAAGCTCCAAGCTGCAGGGAGGAGGGCAGAGATTCCTGCCTGGCATAGCCACCTCCTTTCCCACTTGGCAGCTGTCACAGGGCAGTGCTGGAAAGCGAGGATGGAAACAAGCACAGGGACTGTGAATTCCTTCCCAAGCTTCTCCAGAGAAACCTGCAAAGCTGTTTCCCTTCCTCTCCCCACAGGGTGGGAAGGAGCAAGAGGGCAAGCAGCCCATGAGTTGCTCTGCCCTCACCTCAATCCATGTTTCCAAGGAGCTGTGGTACCACTGGCTGAGGCAGGAGCCTCCCTGCCAGGAGCTGCAGCTGGCAGAGGGTGGCTGTTTGCTGGCTCTGGGCTTGGACAGATGCCTGAGGGCTGCCCCACTCCCACACTGCAAACAGCACAGGCAACAGGTTCATCGTCACTGCAAGCAAGGGCTGGCACCTGTGCTGAGCTAGAGCAGGAGTGGCAGAGACATGGCACAAAAAGAGGAGGGAAACAAACAGGAATGAAAGTCAAAAGGAGATAAATCTTCAGTACAGACCCCCTGCATGGGGACAGGGCTTCTCAGAGCTGACCAAGAGCCAAGCCTCCAGGTTTGGCCCAACATCTCCTCCCTGCTGCTGAGGGTGTAGAGCTGGGAGCCAAGCTCAGAGAAGCAGAAGCTGACAAAGGGGTGAGGAAGTGTCTGTTTCCCCATAGTCTGTGGGCAGGAGGGCTGGAGGGTTGGGCTGAGGTGACAGAGAAGCCCAGTTCCTCCCCAGCACTGGAGTCCCACACGTCACAAGGAGGGGACGTGCGTGTGAGCACAGCCACACAGGCACTGGCAGGCAGCCACCAGCCAGCAAGGAAGTGCTGTCAGTACAAGGACCTCATCTTTAAACCAGGTGGAGTTGGAGCTCACTGGTGCTGATCTCAAACAAGAGCTACCTTTGGTGTGCTCCCAGAGGCAGAGAGAGGATGCTTGGCCCTGTTCCCCTCCAGCACAGCATGCCCCTGTCTCTAATACATTCCTACAGACGGGATTGTCCAAGTGAACACACAAGATCCCTCCCTGGGACAGTCCAGGTAAAGCAAAGCACCCAAAAAGGTCCAAACCTGCCCAGGGGCAAGCTGCAGAGTAAAAAAGGTCACCAGGAATTGCAAAAGGAAAGCAGTTGACAGTGGGAGCACTCCTGGCTTGTGCTTTTATTCCTCTGGACAAAAATATCAGCCAGAGTCAGTCACAGAAGTGAATCCTTTTGGATGGTCGAGCTGAGGACTCAGCCTCATGACAGCAGCATGAACTGAATCCACAAACTGAACTGAACCCACTAAAAGCCAAGTGATTTCCACTTGTGGGCATTATTTGCAGACATCCCTTGGGTTGTGTCACTGCTCCCCACGTCTGTGCATCAAGCACCAGTTTCTGTTCCTCCTCCTACACGTCAGCTGCTACTAACAAAAGCCCAGTAAGAGCTAAGCAGATGCTGCAATACAGGAAAGGTAACTGAGTGCACCAAACACGAGGGACAAACACTGAAAACATGTTTGTTTTTGTTCCTGAAAGATCAACACACCCCCTCATTAGCTAATGAGATCTCAGCAGCACTCACTACCCAAGTGCTTCCTCCCTTAGTCAAAGCCTTGCTGCAAGGCAGGCTACACACAGGAAGAAATGACACAAGCTAGCAAGGAACAGCCTTTCACACTCAAGGGCAAGATTTCCCCTTAAAACATCTGCTCAGACAGTGTATCATGCCCCAGCCCAGTCCTGTGATGTCTCTGTAGCCCTGCTCTCTGCATCCCACCAAGCACAGCCCAGCAGACTGAGCAGCAGGGTGCTGCCAGAGCTGCTCTTACTGCGCTGCTGCTAATTACTGGGGAACATGTGACACAAGGTGCAGGAGATTCTCTCACTTGCCTGGAGCAGCCAAGGGCTTGCCAAAATGAATCACACATCAGGGGCATGTTTTAACTCACCCACTTCCTGGACACTTAGGGGGAAGGAAAAAAGAAGTTAAAAAGATTCTGAAACGTGTCTGATTCTTCTCAAACCACAGTTAAGGATGTGCCCCAAAGCACAGCATGGTATCCTGCTCCAAAAGAAACCTCCTGCTTTCCCCCAGTGCTGGGCTTCTTCAGAGAGCAGAGGAATCCCAGAAACAGAAGCAAATGAGACTGTGGGCAACGAACCCAAAACCACGTGCAAAGGAGGGGTCTTGCCAGGCTGCTCATGCCTTTCGGATCGTCCTCCAGGAGCTGCAGATGCCCCTGGCACTGCCCCTGGCTCCAGCAGCTCAGAGCATGTTCCACAGTAACAGAATTAGAGTGTTAAGGGCTGGAAGGGACCTGCAGAGCTCATCCAGTGCAACCCCCTGCCAGGGCAGCAGCACCCAGAGCAGGGCACACAGGGACTCATCCAGCTGGGTTTGGGATGTCCCCAGAGAAGGAGCCTCCACAGCCCCTCTGGGCAGCCCCTGCCAGTGCTCCCTCAGCTCAGCAGGGAACAAATTCCTCCTGCTGTGTCTCTGGAACCTCTTCTGTTGCAGCTTGTGCCCGTTGCCCCTTGTCCTGTCATTGGCCATCCCTGAGCACAGCCTGGCTCCAAACTCCTCACACCCACCCTTGATGGGTTTGGAACATGACTGAGCTCAGCCCTCAGGCTCCTCTTCTCCAAGCTGCAGAGCCCCAGCTCCCTCAGCCTTTCAGCACAAGGCAGATGCTCCACTCCCTGAATCACCCAGCCTTTTCCATACCAGATGTGCTCTGAGATGGAAAAGGCTGGAAGATGGTTGATGCTTCTACAGAAATCATCCCTACACATCTTTTCAGTGGAGGGACCCTCTGCCCTCTCCAGCCCCTGGTGAGCCAGGCCCCATGGCTTTGGCAGAAGGGTGACAGCAGGCTGGGCAGTGAAGAGATGAGCACTTGGTAGCTCTTACCTGACGTCCTGCTTCACCACCTTCAGCAAATCCTGCCAACCCCCATACCTCCATTTCCTCCATCATCCCAAAAAAACCCCATTGAAACCCAAACCAAACAAACCCACTCCACAAAACACAGGCTCAGGGCTGTTCCAGTGCTTCCTTCCTGATCCTGCCCTTGCTGCCTTGGCTCACACACACCCTGCTGTGGAAGTGCTGAGGAGTCCATCGGCGCCACACGACCTTGTTTGTTCCTGTACTTGGGATTCTGACACCTGTTTGCAGCCACACTGACAGGCCCCAGCCTCCCTGGCCCCAGGGCAGCACACCACACTGCTCCTGACTGCCTTGGCCTGCTGCACAGTCCCATAGGAAGTATTTCCAGGATTACTTTCAGCAAACCAAGCAGCACAACTCATCCTGGCCACTGCTGACCCCTCTGGTTTGCTGTCAACTCAGGACAGCCCAGAGCACCCAGGGCACGTGGGATTGAGCTGCTGCAACAAGGACCACAGCCAGGAAACAAACAGGTACCAGAAAGGTGACACCACTGTGGCTTCTCAGAGCTGGAAAGTGCACAGAAGTGTTGCTACTTGAGAAGATCATGAAGCCTGGTAAGGAAAGAGGATCATCCCCCCCCCCCTACAGCCCAGGGCACAGCAGAGCTGGCTGGGAAGCCCTGTCAGTGTTTTGGGAACATGGCTGCAAACCTGCTGGGAGAGAGGCACAGAGCAGCTTGTGTGGGGCTGCAGGGAGGGGAAAAGGGGCTGCAGCAAGGAGGAAAGGGGCTGCAGGGGACTCTGATCCCACAGGCTTGCTTTTGTCTCCTGTCAGGGATGTGCCACCCAGTCTGGCATCTCCTGCTTGTGCTCTTCCAGTAGCCTCTGCTGCTGCTCCATGAGTGCCAGCTTTCACTCCCCTGCTGCTGCTTCTCTGAGATAATACTCTCCTTTCCTTTACCATCCTGAAGGTGAGGAGGTTGGTGGCTCAGAGAACCCACAGAACCACTGTAAGCTGATGCTTTCTGAAACTCCTGAGGTCCTCTCATGCTTCACTCCAGGGCATTTGCTTTGCTGACAGACCCCTTGTCCTCTCAAACCCAGGCAGGACACATGGAAGGATCTGGTTTCAGGAACATCAGTAATTATAGAACAGGGCTGATGAGGGAGGAGCCCACAGGGACAGCAACAACACTTCAAGGCAAACAGTGAGCACAGGGTGTCACAGTGAGCACAGGGTGTCACAGTGAGCACAGGGTGTCACAGGGTCAGAGATGCATTTCAATAGAAAACCAGGAAAGCAGCAAGTGGAAGAAGCTGTCAGTGCAAATGGGAGCACTGCTGGCAGTGAGGAAAGGCATCACCTGGCAGTGCTGCACACACCAGGACCCATCTGAGCTTTCCTCAGCCTTCCTCAACTGGCTCTTGACCAGTTGGAGAGTTGGGCACAAAGGAACCTGCTGAGGTGCAACCAGGGCAAGGGCAGAGTCCTGCAGCTGGGGAGGAACAACCCCCTGGCCCAGCACAGGCTGGGGGTGACCTGCTGGAGAGCAGCTCCAGGAGAGAGACCTGGCAGTGCTGGCTGAGAATAAACTGCCCATGAGCAGCAACGTGGCCTCGTGGGCAAGGCCAATGGCAGCCTGGGGGCAGCAAGAGAGTGTGGGCAGCAGGGCCAGGGAGCTTCTGCTCCCCCTCTGCTCTGCCATAGCTGCTGAGGCCTCATCTGGAGTCCTGGGGCCAGCTCTGGGCTCCCCAGCTGCAGAGGGACAGGGAACTGCTGGAGAGAGGCCAGTGCAGGGCCAGCAAGATGCTGAGGGGATGGAGCATCTTCCTTGTGAGGAAAGGCTGTGAGACCTGGGGCTGCTCAGCCTGGAGAAGAGACTGAGGGGGGAGCTCAGCAATAGTTACAAATATCTCACTGGTGGGTGTCAGGAGGTTGGGGCAGCACTTTTTTTGATGGTATCCAGTGCCAGGACAAGGGGTGATGGGATGAAGCTGGAACACAAACAGTTGCGCTGGCACAGGAGGAGAAACTCCTTTGGTGCTGAGGCTGCCCAGGGAGGGTGTGGAGGCTCCTTCTCAGGAGGTTTCCAAACCCACCTGGACACCCCCTGAGCGAGGAGAACCTGCTTTAGTAGGGGAATTGGACTGGATGATCTCTAAAGGTCCCTTCCAACCCCCACCACGCTGGGATTCTATGATTCCTCAGTGTCTCAGTGCCATTGGTACACCAGACAGTGTCACCTCTGCTTTGGACAGGGCAATTGGCTCCCTGGAAAACCATAAAGGGCTAGAAAAGCAGCAGTGGGTCCCTGCATCCCTCTGGGTCACACACACGTGTGTGCAGCCTGCTGTCTGCAGCCAAACACCCTACAGGCCAGTACATTTTATTGGTAAGCTGCCAGTGCTCCCAGATCCAAGAGAACACCCACTAAAGCAGTAGCAAGCCTTCCCCACATTGCAGCAACAGAGATTTTAGATCCCATGGGCTAACCAAGAAAAAAACCCCAATCCACCAGCCTCTGTGTTCTGTTATGCTTACACTTGGGCTCACAGAGAAGTGCTAACAGTCCTGTAAGCCTTAGCAAAACATCCTGGGCAGCAGCCTCACTGCTCTGACCCCAGGAGGCAGCTGACTGAGCCATTACACCCAGGCACAAGTTCAGACCATACAGCAGAGCCTGGGAACATCCAGACCAAAGCAGTTGGAATAAACCCCCATGTTTGCTGCATCTCCATTTCCACCACACAGCAGGAAAAATGAAGAGGAGTCTGAAGTCTGCTCGTGTATGACTCCATATGGAAAACAACTCCTGAGAGCATTAGATAACAAACTAGTTCAACATCCTCTTAGGGAACCAGAGGAGAAGGATGTTTTGTTACTATTTTTGGCCACTTTCACACAGCAAGAGCTGACTGGAGGAACAGAGGCTTCCCTGCAGTTTCAGCAGCCATATGAACAGTGACTGTTGTCAGTGTGATCCTGCCAAGACTCCTCTGCCAATTAGAGGATCACAGTGTGCTCTGACCAGTTGGATTTCCTCCTCAGCCCCTAGAAAACAAAATGCTTGAACAAGGCATGAGCACCTTTCATAACATCCCCATGTCTTTGGCACAGAGAGAGCAGCAGAGGTACACAGTGAGCCAATGACCAGACACAGCCAGCTGCTCAGAGCTCAGTGGGCTCCAGCAGCTCCAGCCCCAAGCTCAGGCTCACCAACAACCCTTTTCCAGAACCCTCGTGTCCCAAAGTCCTACAACATAACACCATGGACATGAGAAGTCTGAGCATCAGCCCTGATGGGGTTAACAGCTCAAGGGCCAACAGAATCAGTATCATCAAAGGTGGGAAGCAGATTTGGGCAGTCTGAGGAATAAACAGGTTGGCATTAAGATGAAATCAAGAGCTGCATTATGTCTGTAACAACTCAGGTGGGATAAGGGTTTGTGCAGAGGTTCCCATCACTGAGCTGACTGCATAAACCCCTGCAGCTTCTGAAGCCACCTCACCTGTCCTCAGCCTGGCAAAGCCTTTCCTCAGGAGACATTCATTAGGCAGTTGTATGGTTCACAGTAAAGCTTGTCTTAATAGACCATCAGAGAAATGCTTCCCTATCAGCTCAGGTGGGAAAGCTAATCTGCTCTCTGAAACCAGAGCTGTTCCCTGTCTCCAGCCCACATCTGTGTTATGGGGCTGAAGGTAAATGTTCTGGTCTGGGCTATTCCAACTTCCAGTTCTCAGACCAGGGCAAACCAGAAAATGCAGTGTGAGGGCAATGATTCTGGTGAGCACAGACATGATGTGGCTGTTGTTATCCACAAGCCTCAGAGATGTGCTCTGGTTTGACCCAGCACTATGAGAAAGGTTCATTTGGCCTGTGCTTTCATCCTCCCATCTCTTCCTGGCAGGATTCTCCTGCAAACCACAGCCCCACAAACCCCACACCTTTGAGCAGAACCTGTCCACAGGGATCCCCAAGGAAGCACCCTGACACACTTTCACACACACAAACATCCACTGGAGCCTTTTGCAAAGCCCTTTTGAAAGGCCTGATCTTGGACATTCACAAGCTCTTGGCTGAGCCTTGTAGCACGTTGTTTCCAGGCTCTGTGACCACAGCAGTGAGCATTAAAGCATCTCACAAAGTCAACTTGAAACTAAGATATATTTCAAGTCAGTTCTGCTCCAAACTTTCCTTGCAACTAATCAGGGCTCCCAAAACATTTAGTCTGGGGAAGGTGCATTTCATAGAATCCCAGCATGGGGGGGGTTGGAAGGGACCTGCAGAGCTCATCCAGTCCAACCCCTTGCAGAAGCAGCTCCCACCTAGATCAGGTCACACAGGAACGTGTCCAGGTGGGTCTTGAAGCCCTCCAAGGAAGGGGCCTCCACACCCTCCCTGGGCAGCCTGGGCAGGGCTCCCTCACTCAAACACTGAAACAGTTTTGCCTTATGTTTCAATGGAACTGTTTGTGTCCCAGCTTCTTTCCATTACCCCTTGTCCTGTCACAAACTCCTTGACCAAAAGCCCTCATATATTAGCACTAATTGTTCCACTTTCAGACCCTGCTTTAGGAAAGGAATTTGCAAGGCACCCTGCCAATGCAGGTGCATTTCAGAGCCCACAAGTTCAGAGTACAAAAGACTCTGAAAAAATAGCTAAAAATACCCACAGTCTCCAGTGGTAAAGTCCCCAAATTTGGGGTTGTCACCCTGTGTGCAGATGCCAATTCACACAGGGGACAGAGATATGGTCTTGGCACACTGGTGTCTGTCCCACAACAGCACACCCTGCTCCCCAGTCAGGACTGATGTACATCATTTTTTACACATCCAACACGTAACACTCCATTAGGCATTAATACTCCACTACACCACTGGTCAAAAT
The DNA here is from genome assembly GCF_028858725.1 of Colius striatus. Taxonomy (NCBI): domain Eukaryota; kingdom Metazoa; phylum Chordata; class Aves; order Coliiformes; family Coliidae; genus Colius; species Colius striatus. The sequence continues at coordinate 2,742,552 of NC_084780.1, forward strand.
TTCCTCAGCTCGTATTCACTTCCACTTTGCCTTCCCTGTCTTCCTCATTTGAGCCTGGGCTGTACCTACAGTCAAAGGTCCATGGAGCAATGGTCACCATCTCCCCCAGCCACAATTCCCCTTCCTCTAACTCCTCCATGTTTTGGCAGACACAGGCAGTTCGTTGCAGTCTCTTGACTCCAATTCCCATCAATCCTCCCCAGGTTTCTGCTTCTGACATGCTCATACAATAGTGGATTGTTTCAAGCTTAGTTGTTGTTCCTACAGTGTCCCTAACAAAGTTGGCCTCGTTCTTTTGACATTTTGACATCAATAACTATATCTCTGAATAAGTGACACTTCTAGAAAAGCAGAGATTGCTCTGCAGTGCCTGATGAGAAGGCAGCAACACAGCCTGGCAAAGCCAGGGCAGTTGTTTCTGCTGTAAAGCAAGGGAGCCAATACAAACACCAAAATAAAGCAACATCTCTAGAATTTCATCGCCAGGACAAGCCAGGCTGGGTTCTGGCAGCAAAGAACCCCTCAGAAATAAGCACTGTAGCATCATCTCATGCAATTAAAAAGCCATTTGCATGTCAGGTCCCACTGCACAAAGAAGCCCCAAGAGTCTCTTGTCATGCTCATTCCTCAGTCTTAAGAACATTTGCTAGTTTGCAGTTCATAATTCAATAGCCACAGATGAAATATTCCCCAAAAGGCAACAAGATGTACTGCACAAAATTACATATTTGTCATCAGGCAACACACTAGAGAGAACCATTAACACCAGTAAGCAATTCCCTACAACAATGCTCTTCTATCAGCTAAAAGCTCATGTGGCTCATTACAAAACCCCCTCCACATGCTCTGAAGATCCTTGGAAGTCTGTGTCTCAAATGTCAGAACAGAGACAGCACAACAGTTGCACAAACTTGACAGAAAAACACATCTCTGTCCAACTAAACACCTTAGACTGTGTTGTGACTAAAAGAACTCCTCCTTTCTAAGCACAGAGAGGCACAGCACTGTCTAGGGGCAGGGAGACCTCAGTGAAGACTCTCAGGTGTTGCTTCAGAGGTCCACTGGCAGGACAACGTTCACCTGAGCCTGTGTTGGCCACCTCATCACAACTGTCCCAGCTCAGCCACAACCCACTGAAGTGGTTGTACCTGGGTCAGGTTTTTGGTAGCCACCACCTCAGATCCAATACACCCACTGAGCTCTGTCCCAGGAAGGCAGCTGCAGTGACAGGCGGTACCAGCACTGCCGCCGAGCCCACGGCCGGGTGATCGGTGACACAAGTCCAGCCCCTGGTCTCATGTGCCCTCCCCAATCTCCAAGAGGCAACTTCAGCCATAAATCCCAGGAAATAATCAAATACACAGTCCCTACAGTCTGACAGTAACAGCTGAGAAGAACAAGGTCAGCCCATGCAGTCACAGCACACTCCTAAGTGCAATCCCTAACGCTCGTATCCAGGAACGGAACGAGACCGAGGTCTGGAGTTCAACTCAAAGAGACATTTAAGCAGTTTTAAGCTTGAGGACAAAAAATGAAACTTGCTGAAAGCAAGTCACAGCTCCCAGCCTCTTCCATGCCCTGAGCTTTTCAAAACATCTATAGCATAAGTGCCTTGGTAGAAGGGAAACTGTTACCTCTCTGGAGCAGCTGTGCCCGTGTGCCTGTCGCTGGGAGCCACCATCCAGTGACCATGTCAGCAGGGAGAGCCGAAACACAGTGAGCTGCAAGAAAACACAACACTGGTTTCCAGGGCTGTGCTGAAGGCCAGATATTTATGCTGCTGGGAGAACTGGGCTGGATCCAGCAACAGCTCTGAAATGTAGACACACGCTCCCTCTGCTGCAGGCTGAACCCAGGGGAGGTGAGGGGCAGCCAGGAGCAGCTGCCACGTGCCATCGCAGCCGTCCCTCCGGGCTCCGGCAGCTCCTGCAAAGCAGCAGCCCCTGGGTGTCCCAACAGGAGACAGCCCTGAGCCCTCACTGGGCTTGGAGCACCATGTTGTTACCTTTGCCTTATGCCACCCACAGCTAGAGGTCTATGACCCAGAATCCCAGCATGGTGGGGGTTGGAAGGGACCTTTAAAGATCATCCAATCCAATCTCCCTGCTCCAGCAGGTTCCCCTGGCTCAGGGGGCACAGGAACGTGTCCAGGTGGGGTTGGAAACCTCCTGAGAAGGAGCCTCCACACCCTCCCTGGGCAGCCTGGGCCAGGGCTCCCTCACCTCAGCACCAAAGGACTTTCTCCTTGTGTTTCAATGGAACCTCTTGTGTTGCAGCTTCTTACCATCACCCCTTGTCCTGTCACTGGATACAACAGGAGCAGGTTCCTCCCAGCTTTTATGACAGTGCATGAAAGTGAAGCTGGAAAAAAAAGTCTATGGTGCCCATAAGGTGGCTTGTTTAGCTCAGCTTGCTTCATCCACCTTGAGGAGGATGCCAGAAAGTTACTGCAACTTTAATGAGCTTCCCTCTCAGGTGGCTGAAACTTAAGGATTTGACAGAGTTCATTCACTCTCCTCACTTTTCCCAGTAACTTTGCAAACAGCCTGGTACAAATTTCAGGCTAAAGGAGAGCAGCAAGAGACCAACACCAGGAAAAAACAACAGCTTATGAGGCTTTGAACTAGAGGACTTGGAGAAAATGTTCTATTTTTAAACACAGTTATGCAGACTAACTGGACTGACATATTAAACAAAGATGTGAACATGATGCTACTTGAACCCACGTCCCCTCCCTGACATTACCCAGGCTTAGCTGCTCCTCCCACCCCCATGGAAAAGCCCCGTTTGGTGTTGCTGCCTCCACCACGGGATGACTGGCAAGGCAGCAAAGCAGCCCAGCATGGGCAGCCCCCTGCCGAGGGGGAGGGCTCGGCAGGCAGGCTGACAAGCTCAGGGCAGAGAGTGAATCCCAGCGCCCTCCTGCACCTCTCAGGTCTGACACAGCACCAGGAGCTGCAGCTGCTCGGTCAGGGATGAAAAAAGCAGGGAAATTCCCTGTCCCAAAAGCCGAGGCTCCCTGCACGCTGAGCGCTGAGGGTGTTGCCCCTGCTGCTGAGGAGCCCAAAGTACAGCCAGGGGAGGGCATGGGGGCGAGATCCAGAAAAACAACCCCAGCCCCTGCACTGGAGCATCATGAGCTCAATCTCCTCTCCCAAATAATGAATGACAAGAGAAAACAACCTCAAGTTGCACCAGGGGAGATTTAGACTGGAGACAAAGATGAATTTCCCAGGGAGGTGCTGGAGTCACTGTCTCTAGAGGGGGTTCAGAGCTGCAGAGGGAAATGGGCTGGTGGGTGCTAGGGCTGAGACAAAGGCTGCACTCCAGGAGCTGAAAGAGCTCTTCCAGCTGAAACCATTCTATGATTCTGTAACTTTTTTCCCTGAGAGGGGTGTGAGCCCCTGTGCCAGGCTGCCCAGGGAGCTGGGGCAGTGCCCGGCCCTGGAGGGATCCCAAAGGCGTGGAGCTGAGGTGCTGAGGGCTGTGGGTCAGTGCTGGGCTGGGCAGGGTGAGGGCAGGGCTGGAACTGCAGCAGCTTAAAAGGCTTTTCCAACCAAAATGGCTCTATGATTCTATGATCCTTTGCATTCTGATCACTCTTATCTTACAATGAATTAAAAAGCACAGCTCCCCTTGAAAGAAGTGGCTGCTCTCCATGCAGCAAGGCTGAGCCACGAGCTGAGAGTGCACCAAGGGCAGCACTGAGGGAAGGAGCAGAGCCAGCACCCTGCCCTGCTTTAGTGGGTGCCATAAACCTGCACACAGCACCTTCACTTTCACAGCAGCATATTAAAGCTACAGCACGTTTCTCACACTCCACTGTCCATCTCAAAAACCACAGACAAGTTTTCCTTTAACCTTCCTGATGAGGGGCAATAATAAAGTCATTACAACCCTGGTGGCACATCAGGAGCTGGCTTTCCTCATCTGCACCAGCAATAAAGCCCATCCCTGGTTCAGTAACCAAGTGCTATGTTGATACTGTCAATGAATCACATGCTTGGGAGTGCACAAATCACACCATGAGCTCTTTCCCATCACAGATCAGAGCGCTTTGCTGTTGACAGACATCTGAGAGTTCAAACTAAATCACTAGCTCACCTCGTCCTGCTCACAGCTGAATGCCAGGGCACGTCCCACCACCAGCACACACAAGGCAATACTTGCACCAGATCAGCAGTGCATGCAGGGAACCTGCCAGCACATCCCTCCTGAAAGCTTCCTCTTCTATCCCTGGCTGACACACCATAAGTCACAGAGAAAACTCCCATCTCAGCACAGCCTGGAGCACGTCTGTATCAGGAGAAAGGGATTCTCCACTGAAGGCAGCAAAGGAGTTTGAAGAGAGAGAGCAGGAGGAGGGACAAGCAGAGCAGAAACACGGAACTGGGTGTGAGGTGCCTCAACCATAGAATCATAGAACATGAAACCCAGAGTGGTGGGGGCTGGAAGGGCCCTGCAGAGCTCATCCAGCCCCAGCCCCTGCTACAGCAGGTTCCCCTGGCTCAGGGGGCACAGGAACGTGTCCAGGTGGGGTTGGAAACCTCCTGAGAAGGAGCCTCCACACCCTCCCTGGGCAGCCTGGGCCAGGGCTCCCTCACCTCAGCACCAAAGGACTTTCTCCTCCTGTGCCAGTGGCACTGTTTGTGTCCCAGCTGATGTCCATCAGCCCTTGTCCTGGCACTGGGCACTACAGAAAAAAGTGTCACCCCATCCTCTTGACATCCACAAACCAGCAGGTCACAAGAGATCAACATTGCTACCAGCCTTGGGCCGCTGACTCATGAGAGGGCCACCACTGCATCCTCTTGCCACACTCAATTCCCTCTGCACCACCGAGATGGACATTGCCTGGACCTCACAGCACGTGCAGAGCCTGCTTGCTTCTCTGCCCACCCACAGCCCACTCACAGAGGCTTTCCCAGCATGTGGGGCCTCAGCAGACCAATTCCTTCCTGCAAGCAGGATTGTCACTTGCATGCAAGAGGCTTCCCAGCACAGCTGCTAAAGGGGAAGGCGGCCAAGGCTGAGCTCAGCTACACCGGGACGCTCTTTGAAGCCACGCAGATACAATACAGCTGATGACAGACAGATGCTGCAGGAAGAGCATAGATGGGGTTGTCACAGAGGGTGTGTATTCTCTTCTGCTCCACTGGAAAACTGCATCTTTCAGCTGCTTTTCCTCTCTGTGCCTTGATTTGCCATCCAGGGGCACTGAAACACGCCTACCCTGTAAACAGGTTTTGAACCTTAACTCACTAGCTCTGTAAGCAGGTTGGAGGCTCCCTGACCATAACCAAATAGGGCTGTTAAGCATCACTTGAGGTGGAGTCAGTGCACATAAACCTCTGGAGGCCAGGAGGCCTTTTGTCCACATACACACACACAAATAGAGGTCAGAATTCATCTGGGGAGGAAGAACACAGTGTAACAACAGGATTCTAGTTTGTTATAGGATCAGAGCTTGGAGCTAGTCAACAAGGAAGGAAAAAAATGCAACAGGTCAAAGGAGGGAAGCAGGTGAAAGAATATTAGTCTCTTGCTTCAAGGTTCTGTCACCTACTTCTGCATGCTCCTTTACCTTTCACCTAGGATTCTGTACACACGCTCGTTAAGAGTTAATCTCAGCCCAGCCAGCACACAGAACCTTGTGCAGAACTCACAGACTCTTCTGAGCCACCATTTAATAAAGGTGTGGGTACCCCTACTTTAAAAGTGGAAAAAGCATGTCATGAAAAGTAATCATCTGGGATCACAGGAAAGGCAGGAGCAGAACATGGAGATACAAGGGATGAGAAAAGGGCCCCCAGATCCTTTCTCCTTAAGCAACTCCTCACCTGATGCACCACTGATGGGCCATCCTGACCCACTTGCTGCTCCTTCCAGCCCCTCAATGATACCCTAAAATCACAGGCCAGTTTCCCCTCTGCTACCCCATCTCTGGGAGAGAAGACACACACACTGTCCCTACCAGCAGCTTCCCCCATTCGGGTCACATCCCATCCTCTGTCTTCCCCGATTCCCCAAAGAGGAACGTGAGCCTGCACCCTAAAATCATCAATGTGTCCCTGCCCTCCCAGCCCTCTCCAAATCACTGCTTCCCCAAGTCCCTTCCCTGCCTCCTCGACAATCAGATCCACATCACCAGAGCTCTCTATCCCTTCCACTCCACGCCCTGAGTCAGCCCCCACGCACCCCCATCTCAACCCCCCACCCACAGGGAGCCTCATCCCCATCCCCTCGTTACTCCCCATCCCACGGCACAGCCCCTCCGCCCCACATCCTGTCTCCTCCCTGTTTTCTGTCCGTTCACTGCTCTCTGCCTCCTGTCCCTGTGTCCCACACCCCATCCCCACTGCCCTCACAGCCCGTTCCCTAGGCTCCTTTGCCCCCACCGCCCCACAACCCCGTGCCCTCGCTCCCCACATACCGCGGCCTTGCCGCCGCAGCCCCTCGGCTGCTGCCCCTCCGCCGCAGCACCTCCGCTGCTGCCCCTCCGCACGCTGTCCCTCCGCCGCTGCCCCTCCGCACGCTGCCCCTGCGTCGCTGCCCCTCGGCCGCAGCCCCTCAATCGCTGCCCCTCGGCCGCTGCCCCTCCGCCGCTGCCCCTCGGCCGCTGCCCCTCAGTCGCTGCCCCTCGGCCGCGGCCCCCGGGTGCCCCGTCCCGCTGCCGCATCGCGCTGTGCCCTCAACCCCACACACCCTGGCCTTGTCCCCTACACACCCCCTACCCCACATCCCGGCCTCCTCAGCTCGCCACACCGTGCCCCTCGCCCTGGGGCGCGTCCCCCGCCGTCCCCGGACCCCGCAGCCGCCCGGCCGGGCCGCCCTCACCTCCGGTACCGGCGGCGGCCCCGCTCGCGGCCCGGCGCGGCGCTGCCCCTCCGCCTCCGCCCCCTCCGCTGACGTCACCGCGCCCGCCCTGACGCCACCGCGCCCGCAGCCAATCACCGCGGGCGGGCGGGGCCGCGCGCATCACCATGGCAACGGCGGCAGCACGCGGCGCCCCCTGGCGGGCGCGGGACGCACTTACACAGACACGCTCGCGCCCCCACGCCGCGGGGCATTATGGGAACTGTAGGCGCCGCCCGCGGGGCACGCTGGGAAACGGGGCGGCCTGAGGCGGCAAATGGAGGCGGCGGCCTGAGGGGATGTGGCGGGGAGCGGGGAGCGCTGATCCCGCCCGGCCCCGGCACGGCGGCTTTCCCTCCGTCAGGGGCACAGGAACGTGTCCAGGTGGGGTTGGAAACCTCCCGAGAAGGAGCCTCCACACCCTCCCTGGGCAGCCTGGGCCAGGGCTCCCTCACCTCAGCACCAAAGGACTTTCTCCTCCTGTGCCAGTGGCACTGTTTGTGTCCCAGCTGATGCCCATCAGCCCTTGTCCTGGCACTGGATACAATAGAAACAAAAGTGCTGCCCCAACCTCCTGACACCCCAACTTAAGGTACTTGTAAGAGTTGATAAGGTTCCCCCTCAGCCTTCTCCAGGCTGAACAGCCCCAGGTCCCACAGCCTTTCCTCACAAGGAAGATGCTCCATCCCCTCAGCATCTTGCTGGCCCTGCACTGGCCTCTCTCCAGCAGTTCCCTGTCCCTCTGCAGCTGGGGAGCCCAGAGCTGGCCCCAGGACTCCAGATGAGGCCTCAGCAGCTGTGGCAGAGCAGAGGGGGAGCAGAACCTCCCTGGCCCTGTGCCCACACTCTCTTGCTGCCCCCAGGCTGCCATTGGCCTTGCCCACGAGCCCACGTTGCTGCTCATGGGCAGTTTATTCTCAGCCAGCACTGCCAGGTCATTCACCTTTTTTAAGTACTTGTAAGTGTTGCTGAGCTCCCCCCTCAGTCTCTTCTCCAGGCTGAACAGCCCCAGGTCCCACAGCCTCTCCTGAGGGCTGGGCAGAGCCTGTTGCCCCAGTGCCTGTGGGCTGCCCACCACGGCTGACAGGGACGTGTTGCTTGGCCTGAGCCTTCCTCCAGGCTCTCATGGCTGTGGAAGGTGAGGAGCTGAGTGAGGAGCTGTGTGAGGAGCTGTGTGAGGAGCTGAGTGAGGAGCTGAGCGAGGAGCTGTGTGAGGAGCTGTGTCCGTGTAGTGGGGTCAGGGTGGGCTCCTGTCCAGGGGCAGACGTGAGGGCAGAGCAGGCAGCAGCTCCTGGGTCAGGCTGGTTCATGGCTGTAACTGGGGCTGTATCTCAGAGAAGAAAACCCTCCAGGCAGCGTTGAGCTCAGTGTGAGGGCAGCAGTGGGAGCAGAACCAGCACTGGGCAGCTGCTGAGTCCTCACAGGGCAGCCCCAGGCAGGAGCCCTGGCAGTCCGCAGCGTGTGCCAGCCCGTGGGACTCAGAAGGGAACGGGGGCTTGTCTTGAGCACTGAAAATGTGCCCTGAGGTCCGAAGAGCTGCTGACACCAGCTCTGCCAGGCCAGCTGTTTCCTTGGACCCTGTGGGACCATCACAACACACTGCTCAAGGTGCACGTGGAAGCTCTGGGGCTCTCCCCCCTTCCCAATCTGAGCCTTTCACTGCTTCCCACCACCCCCAGGCCCAGATCAGCTGCTGTGGGAGTGTTGCAGACTTTCTGCTGTTGATGCTGTTACTTGAGCATGGAGCTAATTTTACACCTTCTCACCCCAGCTAAACCACAGCAGTGGCTGATAAGTGACACACTCAAGAAGCAGAGGCTGTGTCCCCACTACAGTTACTCAAGGAGCAGCACGTAGCCCAGATGATGCCCCTTGTTAATGCAGATGGAGTCACAACCAGGTATTGTCCCATCCTTCCCAAACCATGGAACCCCAGGCCAGTGCAGTTTGGCTGAGCTGTGGGTCTGGGGCTGTGAAAGATTGGTGTAGAGAGCAGCAAGGTTTGTTTCTGAAGTGCTCACACACATGGTGTTACCTCAGAGAGGGTTCCCACAGGAGTGCCTCAGGGACATGCAGCCCCACACTGCAGCAGGGGTGGGATGGTGGGAGTGGCAGACAGATGCTCTTTCCCAGTGCCTCTGAGAGCTGCCTCCAGCATCCTGCTGCAGGAGTTGTTTCTTGTTTGGAGTGCTGGGGAGCAGCTCTGCAGACAGGGACGTGGGAGCCCTGGTTGGGAACAAACTGCCCATCAGCAGCAATGTGGGCTCGTGGGCAAGGCCAATGGCAGCCTGGGGGCAGCAAGAGAGTGTGGGCAGCAGGGCCAGGGAGGTTCTGCTCCCCCTCTGCTCTGCCATAGCTGCTGAGGCCTCATCTGGAGTCCTGGGGCCAGTTCTGGGCTCCCCAGCTGCAGAGGGACAGGGAACTGCTGGAGAGAAGCCAGTGCAGGGCCACCAAGATGCTGAGGGGATGGAGCATCTTCCTTGTGAGGAAAGGCTGTGGGACCTGGGGCTGTTCAGCCTGGAGAAGGCTGAGGGGGAATCTCATCAACTCTTACAAGTACCTTAAGCTGGGGTGTCAGGAGGATGGGGCAGCACTTTTTTGTGCAGTGCCCAGTGCCAGGACAAGGGGTGATGGGATGAAGCTGCAACACAGACAGTGCCACTGGCACAGGAGGAGAAAGTCCTTTGGTGCAGCAGGAAGGAGGAGGGAGGTGATTAATCTGACCTGCACCTCCTGCAGGGCCTGGGCCACCATGTCCATCACTGTGAGGGCTACAACCCCTGTGCCCTCCTGGTGCATGGCTGAGGGGGCGTGGGACTGTGGCACATGGCCACCTAGTGACCCCCACAGCCACCCAGTGACCCCCACAGCCCAGTCACCCTCACAGCCACCCAGTGACCCCCACAGCCACCCTCACAGCCACCCAGTCACCCTCACAGCCACCCAGTGACCCCCACAGCCCAGTCACCCTCACAGCCACCCAGTGACCCCCACAGCCACCCCCACAGCCACCCAGTCACCCTCACAGCCACCCAGTGACCCCCACAGCCACCCAGTGATCCCCACAGACACCCCCACAGCCCAGTTACCCCCACAGCCACCCAGTGATCCTCACAAACACCCCCACAGCCCAGTTACCCCCACAGCCACCCAGTGATCCCCAGACACCCCCACAGCCCAGTTACCCCCACAGCCATCCAGTGACCCCCACAGCCACCCCCACAGCCACCCAGTGACCCCCACAGCGCAGTCACCCTCACAGCCACCCAGTGACCCCCACAGCCACCCAGTGACCCCCACAGCCACCCAGTGATCCCCACAGACACCCCCATAGCCCAGTTACCCCCACAGCCACCCAGTGACCCCCACAGCCACCCAGTGACCCCCATAGACACCCCCACAGCCCAGTCACCCTCACAGCCACCCAGTTACCCTCACAGCCACCCAGTCACCCCCATAGCCACCGCCACAGCCCAGTCACCCTCACAGCCACCCAGTGATCTTCACAGTCACCCAGGCACCCTCACAGTCATCCTATCACCCCCATAGCCACCCCCACAGGCACCTAATGGCCCTCACAGCCACCCAGTTACCCCCACAGCCACCCAGTCACCCTGACAGCCACACAGAGCCCTTTGTCCTGGCCCAGCTCTGCAGCTGCCCTGGCACCCACACACCCGGCCTCTGGCTGCCAGACACAATGAAAACTGATTGTAAAGCAGCACCAGCGTGGGGAGGGGGTGGGGAGAGCTGTGGGAGCACCCTGAGCTGCACACATAGGACAGAGACTGTGAGATTGTCATCTCCAGAACTGCCCTGCAGGGCACAACTGGAACAGGGGGAGTGGGGGTGATGTGGGGTGTGTGGTCAGTGTCTGTTCCTCTGTGCCCTGGACAACAACGACCCCAAAGTCACAGGTGAGTGGGTCTGTATTTACACAGAGGTGCTTGGAAAGACCAGCTCTGCTGCTGGCCTGGGTGCTGGGGTTGGGGTTTCTTTGTGTGAAGGGCATTGCCAGCAGACTTGGCTGTTGTTCATAGTCCTTCAGGGAGCAAATTAGCTGGAGGAGACAGGCCAGGCCAGGCCAGTGCTGCTGAAGTGAGCTGCCACAGCCACCCAATGCAGATGGCCCCTGGGAGGCTTTGCTATTGCCTCTGTGGGCCTTGGACCAGCCTCTGACACAGGGAGTCTGGCAGGCCAAGGACACCAGAGCTAAATGAAGCTCAGAGCAGCTTCCTACATAAATACAAGGGTCCTGGGGAAGGGCTGAGGGAATGGGGGTGTCCAGCCTGGAGAAGAGGAGGCTGAGGGGAGACAGGAGCACTGACACTCCCTGACAGGAGGCTGTGCACATGATGATATCCATAGTGGGGTCTTGGCCCTCTCAGACGTCCCCCCTGTGCCAGCCATGCCACCCAGAGGGGAGCTCAGTCCCTGTGGCCAGCTCACCTGCATCTGTGTCTTCCTTCCCCCTCCTCTGCCCCCAAATCCACTGGTGCAGCCTCATGGGCTCTTTTGTACGGTGGCAATGTGCCCCTGCAGAGCTGTGGAGGGAGGGCTGGTGCCTGCAGGGCCCCAGGGAAGGAGCTCTGTGGGCCATGGGCTCCAAAGGCTTTATTGCTTGTTGGTTTCTGCCAATGTCTGTGTGACTCCAGTGACTAACAACCACCTTCAGGGAGCGCAGGTGCCTGTGCAGGACATCCTGCCCTTCTGTTGGGGTGCTGAGAAGGCACTGCTCAGCCTGCCAAGGTGCAGCAGGCAATGCAGAAGGGTTGGCTGATAGAAACCAAGGGGAAACTGCAGCCCTGAGCCATGCAGCCAGACCCTCCAGGGGCTTGGCTTTTTAGGCAGGGTGGAAACCAGAGTCTGGAGGGTTGAATCCAAGTCCCACAGCTTGGAGGAGGAGAAAGCCCCCTGAGGAGACACCTCCACTGCTTTCTCCCCACTGCTGGGCTGTGTGAGCCTCCTGGCACGTTGTGGCTGCAGCCCTTCCCTGAAGCAAACAGGAGCATCTCTGCCTGGTACAGAGTCAGCTCTGGGCTCTGTGCTGCTCCCCACTTGTCTCCATCTGGAGACAGCTGTATGGGCTGTGTCCCTGGGAGGCTGTGTCCATGGGAGGCTGTGTGCCTGGGAGGCTGTGTCCCTGGGAGGCTGTGTCCATGGGAGGCTGTGTCCCTGGGAGGCTGTGTCCCTGGGAGGCTGTGTGCCTGGGAGGCTGTGTGCCTGGGAGGCTGTGTCCCTGGGAGGCTGTGTCCATGGGAGGCTGTGTCCATGGGAGGCTGTGTGCCTGGGAGGCTGTGTCCCTGGGAGGCTGTGTCCATGGGAGGCTGTGTGCCTGGGAGGCTGTGTCCCTGGGAGGCTGTGTCCATGGGAGGCTGTGTCCCTGGGAGGCTGTGTGCCTGGGAGGCTGTGTGCCTGGGAGGCTGTGTCCCTGGGAGGCTGTGTCCATGGGAGGCTGTGTGCCTGGGAGGCTGTGTCCATGGGAGGCTGTGTGCCTGGGAGGCTGTGTCCCTGGGAGGCTGTGTGCCTGGGAGGCTGTGTGCCTGGGAGGCTGTGTCCCTGGGAGGCTGTGTGCCTGGGAGGCTGTGTGCCTGGGAGGCTGTGTCCATGGGAGGCTGTGTCCATGGGAGGCTGTGTCCCTGGGAGGCTGTGTGCCTGGGAGGCTGTGTCCCTGGGAGGCTGTGTCCATGGGAGGCTGTGTGCCTGGGAGGCTGTGTCCCTGGGAGGCTGTGTGCCTGGGAGGCTGTGTCCCTGGGAGGCTGTGTCCATGGGAGGCTGTGTGCCTGGGAGGCTGTGTCCATGGGAGGCTGTGTGCCTGGGAGGCTGTGTGCCTGGGAGGCTGTGTCCCTGGGAGGCTGTGTGCCTGGGAGGCTGTGTCCCTGGGAGGCTGTGTGCCTGGGAGGCTGTGTCCATGGGAGGCTGTGTCCATGGGAGGCTGTGTGCCTGGGAGGCTGTGCCACGCTGCTGGGTTAGTTGCTGGGCTCTGTGCCCGCCGTATCTGTCTCCGCAGGCAGCAGCTCTCTGCAGCTCCTGCCGTTGCTGACCTTCCCCTTGCTGTTGTCCCTCGGGGGGTCGCTGCCTTTGTCCTCCACTTTCTGCTTGAGTTTGAGGGAGGATTCTCTCTGGGAGAGGAGGGGCTGGTAGCCAGGGAAGCCTCCACTCACGTTCGGCCGCTTCTCTGGGGATGAAGAGAAGAAGAGGGTTGGGCCCTGCAGGGTGTCTCCTTCCATCCCCAGATGCCCACAAAGAGGGCAAGAGGGGTGGGAGTGTGCTGGTGCCCCAGGCTGGCTGTGCTGAGGGGCAGGGCAGGGTGTGGTGGTCAGTCTCCTACCTCCTGGGCCGATGGGGTGCATCAGCCGGTTCATCTGGACGTTCCAGTGCTTGACGTTGGTGCTGGCCTGGCGCAGCTTCCGCTGGGCAGCCTGACAGGGCACAGGGGAGAGGGCTGAGCTGCCTGCCCCACACCCCCTGAGCTCCCCTGCCCTGAGCAAGCCTGGGCTGGAGGCTCCCTCTGGGACAAAGCCCCAGCTCACTCTCCTCTAGGTCTTCTCCTCCCACCCCCACACACCCCGTCCACACTGGACACCAGTGCTGTGCCCTCAGGGCAGGACACACTGTCCCATCTCAGCCACTGAATCCCAGAATCATTTGGGTTGTTGAAGCCCCTGAAGCTGCTGTAGTCCCAGCTCTGCCTTCACCCTGCCCAGCCCAGCACTGACCCACAGCCCTCAGCACCTCAGCTCCATGCCTTTGGGATCCCTCCAGGGCTGGGCACTCCCCCAGCTCCCTGGGCAGCCTGGCACAGGGGCTCACACTCCTCTCAGGGAAACAGTTCTGCCTCAGCTCCAGCCTCAACCTCCCCTGGGCCAACTGCAGCCCATTGCCTCTTGTCCTGTCATTCATTGCTGGGGAGCAGAGCCCGACCCCCAGCTCCCTGCAGCCTCCTGTCAGGGAGTGTCAGAGAGTGCTGCTGGCTGCCCTCAGCCTCCTCTTCTCCAGGCTCAACACCCCCATTCCCTCAGCCCCTCCCCAGCCCCTTGTGCTCCAGCCCCTTCCCCAGCTCTGTGCCCGGCTCTGGCCACGCTGCAGCCCCTCAGTGTCCCTGTGGCAGTGAGTGAGGGGCCCAGCACTGACACAGCCCTGGAGCTGCAGCCCCTCAGTGTCCCTGTGGCAGTGAGTGAGGGGCCCAGCACTGACACAGCCCTGGAGCTGCAGCCTCCCCAGGGCCCAGCACAGGGCACAATGACCCTGGCTCAGCACACGGCACAGCTCAGAAAACTCCTGAGGCAATGTCAGCTCAGTCCCACGGGGGCTGCATGTCCCTGCTGTGGGGGTGACTCAGGGAGGGCTGGGAAGTCCCCCAGGGCTCCCAGCAGAAGGGATGTGGCAGGGGTGTGCTGCTCACCATGACGTCTTGGTCCACCCGCTGCCTGTTCACTCTCACTTCTTCCAGCTGCTTCTGCGCCTCTTCCAGACACTTGCTCTTGTTCTCCATCTCCTGCTTGAGCACTTGCTTCTCCCGCTGAGTTTTGATGATATATTCCTCTTGCTCCTCCTTCAGCTTCATCAGCTGCTTCAGCTTCTCCTCTTCCTCAGCCAGCAGCCTGTCAACAAAGGCCAGGAGCTGAGGACACCCTTCCACCAGCTTCCCCCATCCCCAGCACACCCCAGTGCCCCGGGGAGCACGTCCCCACAGCCAGCTGGGAGTGGGGCAGCCTGAGGAGGGGCAGGGACAGCCTGGTCCTACCTGGCCTGTGCATATCTCACGGACTCCTCGTCCTGCCGCGCCTTCACCTCCTGCTGCAGAGCCTCCTGCAGCCGCTCCTGCATGGCCTCCAGCTCCAGGATGCGCTTGCGCTGCCGCTCTGCCTCTGCCTCCTTCAGAACCATCTCTGCCTGCATGGAGGCACGAGCCTGGGCGAGGGGAGAAGCCATCAGCACGGCCAGAGCCACTGCTGCCGTCAGCAGGCTGCCCTTAGCCTCACAGCCCTGGGTGCATGGGGCCTGATGCCTCCCCCAGCAGGGACAGCCCACGGACAGAGCTCCAGAGCAAGGCTCAGGGGACACGCTGCATCACTCAGATCCAGCAAGGTCAGAAACAGGCTCCCTGGGCATCCCAGCACCAGCACTCACAGCTCATCTGCCACCCCCAGCAGCCTCACACCTCTCATCCCATGCTCTCCTCACCTCCTGCTCCTCATGCACCCCACACACCGCAGTGCTCACTGTCCCTGGCTCACACACAGTCCTCAGGAGGCTGTTGCAAAAGCTCCTCCCAACCTCTTGGTCTGCCACAGGCGAGGGAAGGGGAAGGAAGCACCCAGCCCGTGGCAGGGGCAGCTCTGTGGCTGCACCCACCTGCTCAGCCTCCTGCAGCTGGATCTCCAGGGTCCGCTGCATCTCCTCGTGCTGCTGCCTGCGCCGCTGCTCCTCCTCTTGCAGGAGCATCTCTGCCTGCCGCTGGGCCTCCTTCAGCAGCTCCAGCTCCTGCAGCTTCCTCTCCTTCTCCTCCTGCAGCTGCTTCAGCCGCTGGGTCTCCTCCTCCTTGGCCGCCTTGCGCTGCTCCCGCTGCTCCCGCTGCTCCCGGCGCTTCTGCTTCAGGTCCTTGTGCAGGGAGTTCTTGCCCTCGGCCTGCAGCCGGATGGCTGTCTGGATGGCTGGGGAGGGAAGGAGAGTCAGCAGCTCTGCACACACAGACCTGGCAGTGCTGGCTCACAACAAACTGCCCATGAGCAGCAACGTGGCCTCGTGGGCAAGGCCAATGGCAGCCTGGGGGCAGCAAGAGAGTGTGGGCAGCAGGGCCAGGGAGGTTCTGCTCCCCCTCTGCTCTGCCACATCTGCTGAGGCCTCATCTGGAGTCCTGGGGCCAGTTCTGGGCTCCCCAGCTGCAGAGGGACAGGGAACTGCTGGAGAGAGGCCAGTGCAGGGCCAGCAAGATGCTGAGGGGATGGAGCATCTTCCTTGTGAGGAAAGGCTGTGGGACCTGGGGCTGTTCAGCCTGGAGAAGAGACTGAGGGGGGAGCTCAGTAATAGTCACAAGTATCTCACTGGTGGGTGTCAGGAGGTTGGGGCAGCACTTGTTTGTGTTGTATGCAGTGCCAGAACAAGGGCTGATGGGCATCAGCTGGGACACAAACAGTGCCACTGGCACAGGAGGAGCAAGTCCTTTGGTGCTGAGGTGAGGGAGCCCTGGCCCAGGCTGCCCAGGGAGGGTGTGGAGGCTCCTTCTCAGGAGGTTTCCAACCCCACCTGGCCATGTTCCTGTGCCCCTGAGCCAGGGGAACCTGCTTGAGCAGGAGAGTTGGGCTGGATGAGCTCTGCAGGTCCCTTCCCACCCCCACCATGCTGGGATTCTCTGAGTGGGGCTGTGGGGATGGCAGGGGGCAGCTGGGGAGGGGCTGCAGGGTGGGCACAGACCCAGTGTCCACTCCTGGCGCTGCCGGGTGTCGGACGCGCTCATCTCGTAGGTGCGGGACGAGGTCTTGACGCAGAACATGCACCTCTTGCCATCCCGGTCAGGCAGCACCTGCAGGAGAGACACAGGGAGCTGTTACCCCCTTGTACCCCACCTTACCCCCACTGTCCTCAGCCACAGGACTGGCTGTTCCACGCTCATGGGGTGTGTCCTTGGGTTCCCCTTTGCCCGCCTCGGGGCCGTACCTCCACACAGCAGTGTTTGTCCAACACGATGCTCCCCTTTTGCTCCTTCCGTTCCTCGCTCATGTAGTAGGACAGGACACGAGGCTTCAGCATGAACCACCTCTCTGACCAGTTTCTCCTCAGATGACCCTTCTTCCACAGGTAGCCCTGCAGCCAAAACACACAGTGATCCAACCCAGGCTGGGAGGGAGGGGCGAGGGCAAGGCTTGTGCCCCGCACTGTGCCAGCTCCTTGCCTGTTTGAGCACATCCTCGATGATCTCCTGGTACACCTCCTCCACAGCCATGCTCACAGCCTCCTGCTCCACCCCTCGCAGCAGCCTCCCCGAGTTCACCATGTCCAGGAACTGCCAGACTGTGAGCCCACCCTGGCCCTGCAGCTCCTGGGCCAGGTATTCCTCCAGCTCACAGGAGTTCAGCTCCACGTTCATGGCTGTGCAGATCTTCTTCAGCAGGTATTCCACCTGTGGGGATGGGGAGAGCTGAGAACTATCCTCACAGACTCATTTTGGAGAGGATAAGCCCATGGATCTCTTTCCAGCTTGGAGATGCAGCCCTGGTCCAGGCTGCCCAGGGAGGGTGTGGAGGCTCCTTCTCAGGAGGTTTCCAACCCCCCCTGGACACGTTCCTGTGCCCCCTGAGCCAGGGGAAGCTGCTGTAGCAGGGGCTGGATGAGCTCTGCAGGGCCCTTCCAGCCCCCAGCACTCTGTGACAAGCAGGCACTTTTGCCCATGCCATGGCACAGCTGGGGGCTGAAGCAGGGAGCTGTGTGTGGGCTCATCCCCTCAGCCCCACATGGCACAGCAGCACTGTGGAACCTGACATTAACTCTCCTCTGGCCCAGGCTGCACAGGGAGGGTGTGGAGGCTCCTTCTCAGGAGGTTTCCAACCCCACCTGGACACGTTCCTGTGCCCCTGAGCCAGGGGAACCTGCTTTAGAAGGGGCTTGGGCAGCTCTGCCCACCCCACCATGCTGGGGTTCTGTGACTCCTACCCCAGAGGAATCACCCTTTGTGATGGTTAATGGGTATGGCCAAGCTGGCAGCAGGCAGGCTCAGGAGCTTGACATTGGGTTAGAGCTTTAGCACTGGGAGGTTTTTCCTTTTAATCACAAGGCTGAGGTGCTTTTGGCTTGGCTGCAGAGTGAGAAAACTCTGCAGCAGTCCAGTGCCTGAGGGAGGAGAGCCCAGGGCTGCTGCCCCTCACAGCCTGGAGGCAGAGGTCTCAGACTGTGGCCTCAGCACTGCTCTGGTTTCCAGCTGACACCAAACCCCTGGGGATGAGTTCCCCGTGGAGGAGATGAGCATTGACTGGAAACTGCAAAGAAATGGCTTTCAAAAGAGAGTTCAAATGGTTGACATGATGTTGGGAAGACTTATTCCAGCTCAGCTTTTGCTGCCAGCTCTCCTCTACCCTCAACCCAGGCACTGAGAGCAGGTGACTGCAGAAAGCTAAAACCCATCAGGCTGCTGAACCTGGATTTGGGTTTTTGACATCATCTGACAAGGAGAAGGGGAAAAATGAACGTTGCTTTTTTCTTCTTCTTTTCAAGCTCAGCCCTGTAAGCAAAAAGATGATTCAGTGTGTGAGGCTCTGGGGAACAGGAAACCCTGTCCCAGGCTGCAGGAAGTGTGGTTGCCCTCCCACAGCTCTGCACTTGGTGGCTTTTCTTTGCCCTTTTCTCTTCTCTTATTTTCTTTGTTGGCTTTTCTGCTGATCTCAGGATGTTGATGGTGGAGAAGCTGCAGACTGGCAGCTGCTTGCCCAGCTCAGTTCCTCCCAACGAGGCTGCTCTTGGCTTTGGAGCTTGTCCCTCCTCTCCAGATCTTCATGTGAGGGTTTGGGCTGAGCTCCAGAGAAGGGAGAACCCCCCCCTCCAAATGCCACATGGGATTTGGAGCTTACTTTCCAGGGCAGCTGGGACAACCTCACTCTTGATTCACTGGGTGCTGGGTGAGCAGTGGGTATGGAGAGGGACAACCAGGTCTGTTGTGCCTCTGATGGCATGGGCACACAGGAAAGCAGCACGAGGGGCACAGCCCTGCCCAGCCTGGCAGTGACTGCAAGGGCAGCAACCTCCCACTGCACACACTTAAAGGGTTTCTTGCCATCTTCTCTTCCCCATGAAGACCAGAGTCTTCCTCCAGCAAAGCCCTTGAGGAGTTGGATGGGCTTTAGGCAAGAGACCAGCCCCAGGAGGAGCTGAGCTGCAGAGGCTGTTTGGTTGGGACTCAGAGAAGGGCATTTCATAGCAAACAGAAGAGCTCCCTGGGGTAAGGCTGGAGCACAAGGGAGCACCATGGCCCTGCCCACAGCCCATCCTCCACCACATCTGTCCTTACAGACATCCAGCATTTTGGAAGGGTCCTCCCAGGTCACTCCCCTCTCCCTGGAGAGCAGGGCTGGGCATAGTTGGGGGTGCCCAGGGCAGACAGCCCCCCTTGTCCCACCCCTGGCCCTCTGTCTCTGCCACATGGTGCAGGATGTGGTGGGATATGGCAGGAAGCGATAGTGGGATGTGGCATCCCCAGACGGGGCTGTGCCAGCAAGCAGAGCCCTGGCAGGATGGGCAGGGGGGCACGAGAGGCAGCTCCTACCTCATCTGGCACCATGACAAGAGGGTATTTGTCTTCAGAGAGAAAGTTGAAGAGACACCAGAGCTTGAAGGCATCCTGGTGGGACACGATGCTGTTCCCATTCCGGTCGGGTTTGTAATTCTTCTTTGCTGTCAGGGTCCAGCAGAGCTCATCAAAGTTTGCTTTGACAAAGGCACCTTCCTCCACCTGTAGGCAGGACTCAGGGGGTCAGTGTGCTGCAGAGCCAGGGAAAAACCTTTGTCTGTCAGGAAGCTGAAAGCCCCTCTTGCTAGGAATGCCCACTCCTCCTCCTCTGCTGCCCCTGGGATTTATTAGTGACGGTGAAAGGAGAAGAAGAGGGTTAAAGGTCACGTCCCAAAGAGCCACGGGGGAACCTGGAAGGATTTTGGCCACTGTGTGATGAGGAGATTGGGCTGGGCTGACCTTGGGCAGAGGGAGCAGGGGAAGGCTCTGCCCTGGCTCGCTGCAGAGCTGCTGCCCACAGCTGAGATCACATCCCTGCCCCAGCCCTGCTGAGCAGCTGAGGGCACAGGCACAGCTCAGGCCTGGGGAGGCAGCTGGGGAGGGAAAGGTTGCTGCACCCATCTCCCAGCCCTCACTTCTTTTGATCACACAGAGGAAGAAAGTTGTCAGTGATTTTTCCTCTCCTCCCCTGCCTGGAGGAAATGAGCACCCAAAGGTGCCTTTGAGCCACCTCAGCCTCTGCTTCTGCCCCACACCTCATCCTCTTCCCTCTCCTCTGCTTTGCCAAATGAGGTCACACCTCAAATCTCAACAGGGGTGGAGAGGAAAAAGGGGCTGATTGCTCTCTCTGAGACCTTTGGGGAACGTGGGCAGAGATGCACCTCCATCCAGAGCCTTGCTCACTTCATCAAGTCTGACTTCACCAAGACTCCATCAAGGGCTGGCTCCATCCTTGCTGAGCAGATGTTGGGTGCTGAACATTTCCCACCCATCTGGGTGTTCCCCTGAGTGCTCCCCAGCTCTCTGCATCCTTTTCCCACCCAAAAAAAGTCTAACTGTGGGGCTCCCATGGGATGCAGGAGCAGCCCAGGCACCGTGGGGTCCCCACCTGAGATGCAGCAGGTTGGGAGGATGGCCAAGGGACTCACCTTGTCCAGGATGTACTTGTTGAGGTAGGGCATGTAGCCCTGGCTGGACACCGGCCCGTCGTCATCGTCACGGAAATGTTCCTCCAGGGCCACGGGGTCGTGGGGGATGCACAGCACCGTGTACAGGTTGTGGGACAGCACCTGCCATGGGACAGAGTCAACAACCCCCAGCCCTGACCCAGCACAGCCCCACAGAGCATCTCCAGCACAGCCCCACAGAATATCCCCAGCACAGCCCCACAGAGCATCCCCAGCACCACCCCACAGAGCATCGCCAGCACATCCCCACAGCACAGCCCCACAGCACAGCCCCAGCACAGCCCCAGCACAGCCCCACAGGGCATCCTCACAGAATATCCCCAGCACAGCCCCACAGAGCATCTCCAGCACAGCCCCACAGAGCATCCCCAGCACAGCCCCACAGAGCATCCCCAGCACCACCCCACAGAGCATCGCCAGCACATCCCCACAGCACAGCCCCACAGCACAGCCCCAGCACAGCCCCACAGAGCATCCCCAGCACAGCCCCACAGAGCATCCCCAGCACCACCCCACAGAGCATCGCCAGCACATCCCCACAGCACAGCCCCACAGCACAGCCCCAGCACAGCCCCACAGCACAGCCCCACAGGGCATCCTCACAGAATATCCCCAGCACAGCCCCACAGAGCATCCCCAGCACAGCCCCACAGGGCATCCCCACAGAATATCCCCAGCACAGCCCCACAGGGCATCCCCACAGAATATCCCCAGCACAGCCCCACAGAGCATCCCCAGCACCACTCCACAGAGCATCGCCAGCACATCCCCACAGCACATCCCCACAGCACAGCCCCAGCACAGCCCCACAGCACAGCCCCACAGCACAGCCCCAGCACAGCCCCACAGCACAGCCCCACAGCACAGCCCCAGCACAGCCCCACAGCACAGCCCCACAGGGCATCCTCACAGAATATCCCCAGCACAGCCCCACAGAGCATCTCCAGCACAGCCCCACAGAGCATCCCCAGCACAGCTCCACAGGGCATCCCCACAGAATATCCCCAGCACAGCCCCACAGAGCATCCCCAGCACCATCCCACAGAGCATCCCCAGCACAGCCCCACAGCACATCCCCAAAGAGCATCCCCAGCACAGCCCCACAGGGCATCTCCAGCACCACCCCACAAGAGCATCCCCAGCACATCCCCAGCACATCCCCACAGGGCATCCCCACAGAACAACCCCAGCACAGCCCCACAGAGCAGCCTCAGCACAGCCCCACAGAGCATCCCCAGCACAGCCCCACAGAGCAGCCTCAGCACAGCCCCACAGAGCATCCCCAGCACATCCCCACAGCACATCCCCAGCACATCCCCAGCACAGCCCCACAGAGCATCCCCACAGCACAGACCCACAGAGCATCCCCACAGAGCATCCCCAGCACAGCCCCACAGAGCATCCCCACAGAGCATCCCCAGCACAGCCCCACAGAGCATCCCCACAGAGCAGCCTCAGCACAGCCCCACAGAGCATCCCCAGCACAGCCCCACAGAGCATCCCCACAGAGCAGCCCCACGGAGCAGCCCCACAGAACAACCCCAGCACAGCCCCACAGCACATCCCTACAGAGCATCCCCAGCACAGCCCCATGTCCCTGGGCACTGTGCCCTGGCACAGAGGCATGGGTTTGGCATGGGACAGGGGAATCCTCCCAAATGTAAACCTTAGAGAAACACTCAGAAACAAGTGAGAATGGAAGGCTTTTCCACATCTCTTTTGGTTTTTGGTGATACCAAAGATAGAAAGAAGGAAAGCACAGACCCCACTTTGGGCAGATGAGCAAATCCTGGTGAGGAACAGACCCCTCTGCCTGGATAAGGGAAGACCCTTGGTGTAAACTTTGCCCAAACAACAGAAGCAAGTCTGGGTGCAGCCTGGGTGCCAGGCAGTGCTGAGAGCCCTGGTGCTGCTGAGGGGCAGAAACTGCAAAGCTGGAAGTTGGGACAAACTCAAGCAGCAACCAGAGACCCTTCCCCAAAAGTGGGGGTGTCAGGAGGATGAGGCCAGTCTTTGCTCTGCTGTCTGAGTGACAGGACAAGGGGTGATGGACATGAGCTGGCACACAGGCAGTGCCCCTGGAACAGGAGGAGCAAGTCCTTTGGTGCTGAGGTGAGGGAGCCCTGGCCCAGGCTGCCCAGGGAGGGTGTGGAGGCTCCTGCTCAGGAGGTTTCCAACCCCACCTGGCCACGTTCCTGTGCCCCCTGAGCCAGGGGAACCTGCTTTAGCAGGGGCTGGGGCTGGAGCAGCTCTGCAGGGCCCTTCCAGCCCCCACCATGCTGGGACTCTGCAATTCAGTCCCCTCCTGTGGAGGCACTTTCCTGATGTATCAGTCTATGCATTAGATCTTAATGAATATTCATTTTCTTCACTAATGAGCCTCTAATGAGGTGCTTTTGTCCCTCTGTGCATGTGGGGAGGAGAGATCCTCCTCCATCCACCCAGCACTGCAGTAACCCAATGGCAGCTTTCTCAGCTCCCCTTTGGTTTGTAGTTTTCTTGCTTCTGAGTCTCAGTACCACTGCACCTGGGGAAGCTTTGGTTTGGTTTTATAAGGCTGTTTCAAGCATTACAGAGCAAACAGGGGACCTAAAAAAGATGAGAAGCCAGCCCAGGCTGTGCTGCCCATTGTGATTTCTTGCAAACAAGCCCCTGGCAGCTGTTGCCTTCTGCCCACGGGACAGGGAAAGATGCAGAGATGGAAACAGGAAAAGACTTCTAAGAAACTACGAGGTTCTGTCTGCAAGGGGAGCAGGTGAGATGTGCAGATGTATCACCTCCAGAAGCAGCCTGTGAGTGTCACCAACCAGCACATTTTTTGTTCAAATCCCCCAAAACAAAGCCTGCCTGGAAGCTCCCAAATTTCCCAGGAAAGCCCACCCTGCTGCTGGGCCTGCAGCCAAGCCCTGGGCAAGGCTGCCCATGAGCACCAGCAGCAGCTCCAGCCCACGGTGCCAGGCAGGCAGTTACCTCCTTGTCTTTACCTCCCAGCAAGCAGGAGATGGGTTCAATGAACGTCCCAGACTGATGCCATTGCACCTGGGCTGCCACAGACAGCTCGTGGGGTTGGCAGCTGCAGCTCACCAAGAGAGAGAGGCTGGAGCAGATGGGGAGCAGCATCCCTGCTCCTCTCTGTGCAGGGCTGGAAACATCCTCCCAGCAGCACAGAAGCCGCTGGAGGCCACTGTGGCTGCTGCAGCTGGAGCTGGGACTTGCTCAACCAGCTTTGCCTTCTCTTTCTCACCCTCCAGCCCGATGTTATCAGCACAACTCCACCCCGTGCTCAGTAGCCCTGCGGGTTGCAGCCCAGAGCCGCTGCCACGGGTCGGCTGCAGCCCCGGGGCTGGGCTGGAAAGGTGCTGGGAAGGTGCTGGAAGGGTGCTGGAAGGGTGCTGGAAAGGTGCTGGGAGGGTGCTGGAAGGGTGCTGGAAAGGTGCTGGGAAGGTGCTGGAAGGGTGCTGGAAGGGTGCTGGAAAGGTGCTGGGAGGGTGCTGGGAGGGTGCTGGAAGGGTGCTGGAAGGGTGCTGGAAAGGTGCTGGGAAGGTGCTGGAAGGGTGCTGGAAGGGTGCTGGAAAGGTGCTGGGAGGGTGCTGGGAGGGTGCTGGAAGGGTGCTGGAAGGGTGCTGGAAAGGTGCTGGGAGGGTGCTGGAAGGGTGCTGGAAAGGTGCTGGAAAGGTGCTGGGAGGGTGCTGAGCATCCTCCGGGATCAGCACCAAACCCACGGGCACAGACTCAAAGGTCCATTCGCATCCTGCTCCCGACCCCCGGTGCCCGGTTGGTCTCAGACGTGCCCTGGGCTGTGCTCAGCACCCCGAGCTGCCCCCACGCTGCCGGGCACAGCGCCCCCAGGGCATGGCAGCTCCCAGGGCACAGCGCCCCCAGGGCATGGCAGCTCCCAGGGCATGGCAGCTCCCAGGGCACAGCGCCCCCAGGGTATGGCAGCTCCCAGGGCACAGCGCCCCCAGGGCACAGAGCTCCCAGGGCATGGCAGCTCCCAGGGCACAGCGCCCCCAGGGTATGGCAGCTCCCAGGGCACAGAGCTCCCAGGGCATGGCAGCTCCCAGGGCATGGCAGCTCCCAGGGCTGCCCCAACCCCACGGACAGAGCTGGAAACCCCCCAGCTCGGGCTCGGACATGAGGGATGGGAGGGGGAATAAGGGCAGGCGGAGGGGAAGGGATGAGCTGAGCCCACCTTTCTCCTGCGGTGCGCAGAGGATGGCTGGGGCGGGCTCAGGTCTCCCCACACCTCCGAGCATCTCCAGCTCCTTCAAGCCCTCTCCCCGGCCCCCCATCACCCCACACCCCCAGCCCCTGCTCCTCCTCTCGGGGTGCTGGGGGAGGGCCCAGCCTGGGGGGGACCTTTCAGGCTGCCTCAGCCTGGTGCTAAACACAACCCCGTGTGTGCTGTGTGTGAGGCTGTGTGTGAGAGCAGACCAGCCCTGGTGAGGAAATGCCCTGAGCTGGGAGTGCAGGGAGATCCCCTGGAGATCCCCAGCACCGGGATCCAGAGGAGAGGGATCCCTTCAGCTGGCCACTTGCTGCAGCAAGGAGGGGCTCCTTGCCCCTTCTGCCAGGACCCCTGACCCAAGCCCAGCCTCAGGACCACCAGATCCTGACCACAGGGAAAAGATTCCCCCCTGTCTGGATGGATGAGCTGTTACTGGCCAAACTGGGACCCTCTCAGAGCCTTTAACACACGTAGCAAGCAAAGGAGCTTTCAGTGGAAGGCAGACGCTTCCCTCCTCCCTGGAGGGGTCCCTGACCTGGCCCTGCTGTGCTAACCCAGCCCTGCAAGGCTCCAGTGATACCCAGAGGCTCACAGCGACTTTGGGCTCCTCAAACAGTGATCAAGAGCCACCTCACCCATGCAGAGGATGAGGGGATCCCTGTGTCCCCAGCACACATTGAATCTCCTCACCTGTACCCTGTCTCCTCCTCTCTGCTCCCCAAGGGCTTTGCAGCCTCAGGAGCCTGAGCTCTGCTCAGCAAACCTCTCCTCTCCCTCTGCAACAGGGACAGTGCTGCTAGGTGGCTCCATATGGCCACCCCACAGGGCTCAGCCCTGCTCTGCCCACAGCTGAGCATCCAACATCCCCACCAGCATCCACAGACACAGAGAGTGGCTTCCCCAGCTCAGCCAGGGAGGGTGAGATGGCACAGAGAGGGTAAAACTCATCCAGGAGTTGGGCTGATGCACAGCCAGGCTGTGAACAGCACTACTCGACATCCCCACCCGTGTAGCACCCGACCACAAGACTCTTTCCTTCCTGTGCAGATCCACACCTACACTCACAGACATGAGCACAGGCTGCTGTGGAGGAGGGGCCATGCAAAGAGCTCAACTGCTGAACCCAGAGCTTCACACGGCTCCCTCACCCTCTGAGGCACTGAGAAACTTACAACTGGCTGGAGAGAGGTTGGAGGAGCAAAAAGTTCCCAGCACCAGCTCATCTGCCAGCAAAATCCCACCCCAGCTCCTGGAATCACAGAGTCCCAGCGTGGTGGGGGTGGGAAGGGCCCTGCAGAGCTCATCCAGCCCCAGCCCCTGCTCGAGCAGGTTCCCCTGGCTCAGGGGGCACAGGAACGTGTCCAGGTGGGGTTGGAAACCTCCTGAGCAGGAGCCTCCACACCCTCCCTGGGCAGCCTGGGCCAGGGCTCCCTCCCCTCAGCACCAAAGGACTTGCTCCTCCTGTGCCAGTGGCACTGTTTGTGTCCCAGCTGATGCCCATCAGCCCTTGTCCTGGCACTGGGCACTGCAGACAAAAGTGTCCCCTCATCCTCCTGCCACCCACCCTTTGGGTACTTAAGTGTTGCTGAGATCCCCCCTCAGCCTTCTCTTCCCCAGGCTGAACAGCCCCAGGTCCTGCAGCTCAGGGCTGATTTTGCTTCTGTAGGTGCAAATACTGCAAACATCAGCATTTCTTCCCCCTCCTTGTCCAAGACGCTTCTTGCAGCAGCCCAGCTGGGTGAGGGCTCAGAGCAGAGCCCAGGAGGAGTGTGCAGAGGGCACAGCCACCACTGCAGCACCCTCCAGCTCCAACCTGCAGCTCCTGTCTGTCTGCTGTGCTAAACAAGCACAAATGCCAGTGCTGGCTGGCGTGGGCAGAGGCAAACCCTGAGCTGCTGTTGAGCAGCAAGAGAGGATGGAAAGGAGCTCTCCCCAGCCTCGAGGTGAGTGGAAAGTTCTCCAGAGTGAAGCTTCGTTGAGCAGCGGCACATCCTGACCCGTCACAGTCCCGAAACCAGCGAGGGGTGAATCTCCCTCCCCCTCTGACACGTCACCCCGGGCAGAGGCCCTGCAGTGATCACACAATCACAGCATGGTGGGGGTTGGAAGGGACCTTGTGGAGACCATCCAGCCCAACCCCCTGCAGAAGCAGCTCCCACCTAGATCAGGTGATGCCATCCCCATCACCCCCCCTCCCAGCCCCTGCAGCTCCCCAGGCTCGTCCTGCACTAAAGCTCTAGGAAACTGCTGTTCAACCTGGGGCCTCTGTGGCCTCAGCAGCGTGGCTGGGGATGTGCATCAGGCAGGATGAGTGCTGCACGTGCTCACGCTGCTGCTCGTGGGACGGAGGAGCTGGGCTCAGCACCCACTGCCTGGGAGCAGGGAGATACTGTCCAGGGAGCATAGCAGCCCTTCTCAGGGATTAGCAAAGGGAATTAGGCTCTGGCTTACTCTGGGATTTTCCTTCATCCTTTCAGCTATTTCTACAGCTGTAAGTAGGTGGCTCCCAGGGCTCCCATGCAACAAGTGCCTGGGGAGCAGCTGAAGGCTCTTGGCTGCAGAGGCAGCATTTGAGCAGGAGCTCAGCTCCCTCTGCTTCTCCTCCAACCCCCTTCAAACAAAGCTCTGAAGTTTTGGACAAAACACATTATCTGGTGCCAAGTGCCCGTGGTTTGTCTTGGGGAAAGCCCTACAAAGCCGAGGTTACAGAAGGAAAGAGGTTTCTTTGCAGCATTTTCCAAGTGGTCTGGCGGAGTCCTGATGCAACACCTCCCCGTGCTTCCCCTGTTTCTAGCTCCGAGCTCTCCTCTGCAGCACAGCTCCCAGCTCCCACCAGCATTTCCAACCCCAGCCCCGGCCTGAGAAGCACAAGGGGACGTTCATACAACAACAACAACAACAGTCCCGTCATTTGCAACGGGAAAAGAAGGTGGAAAGAAGGAAAGAAAATCAATGCTGACGGTTGGAGCCGAGGTCCAAGGTGATGGGTTCATCCCAAACCCGACCCAGGGGCACACAAAAAGGCTTTCAAAGCCGCGGGGGGGGGGGGGTGGTGAGGAAGGGCTGAATGCAGCAGCCGCTGCCAAGCTGCGAAGGGGGTGGGAGAAGGGGCAAAGCCAAGATTTGCTCCAAGCACTGTGTTATTCCTGGCCAAAGCACCGAGCAGCCTGAGGCTGAGGAGTCTGCAGCACCTCCCGAGCCGCGGGCTGAGCAGGAAGCACAGACACGTCTGGCAAGCACGAAAACACAACCCAAATTTGGGCTGAGCGTTGGGCATGAAAAGCCCAACAAGCTGCAGCCCACTCCAAAGCCTTTTCCTCCCCATTTTCACGTAGAAAACCCGTTTGAATAGTCACTTCCCCACCTGGGGTTTTTGGCGTGTGTGGGTTTTTCAGGGGAGCCGAAACACGGCCTGAGACCCTCCCCAAGGGCAGCGCGGGGGCTGCAGCCGGGTGTCGCGGTCCCCGGGGCACACGGAGCATCCCCGCAGCCGCTCGCCGCCGCGCACCCTCCCGCCGGCCCCACCACGCACCTTCAGCTGCGACTTGGACACTTTGCCGCTCTTCTCCACGTCCAGGGCGGTGAAGGCGTACCAGATGGACTTGAGCAGCTCCGCTCGCAGGTCCATGGCCACCGGCGCCGACGGCACAGGCGGCTCTGCCGAGCCCGCGGATCCGGTTCCTGGAGCCGCCCGTGTCGGCGGCCGCGGCGGAGCAGCAGCGCCCTCTGCGCCGGGAGCGAGCGATGCTGCGGCCCCTGCGCGGCCTCCGACGGCTCCTCCGACCCTGCCCGGCCTCCGACGGCTCCTCCGACCCTGCCCGGCCTCCGACGGCTCCTCCGGCCTCCGACGGCTCCTCCGACCCTGCCCGGCCTCCGACGGCTCCTCCGACCCTCCAACCGCTCCTCCGGCCCTCCGACGGCTCCCCCGACCCTGCCCGACCCACTGACGGCTCCTCCAACCCTCCGACGGCTCCTCCGACCCTCCAACAGCTCCTCCGACCCTGCCCGGCCTCCGACGGCTCCTCCGGCCCTGCCCGACCCACTGACGGCTCCTCCGGCCCTCCGACGGCTCCTCTGATGGCTCCCCCGACCCTGCCCGGTCTCCGACGGCTCCTCCAACCCTGCTCGGCCTCTGACGGCTCCTCTGACCCTGCCCGGCCTCTGACGGCTCCTCCGGCCCTCCAACAGCTCCTCTGACCCTGCCCAGCCCTCTGACGGCTCCTCTGACCCTGCCCGACCCACTGACAGCTCCTCAGACCATCCAACAGCTCCCCCGACCCTGCCCGACCCACCCACGTCTCCTCAGACCCTCCGACGGCTCCTGGGACGCACCGACCCCTGCCCGACCCACCGGCCGCTGCTCAGACCCACCGACAGCTCCTCCAACCCACCGACCCCTGCCCGACCCACCCACGGCTCCTCAGACCCTGCCTGACCCACTGACGGCTCCTCAGACCCTCCGACGGCTCCTGGGATGCACCGACCCCTGCCCGACCCACGGGCGGCTCCTCAGACCCACGGGACACTGCCCGGACCCCCCGGTGGCACCTCGGACCCACCGGCGGCTTCTCAGACCTACGGGATGCTGCCGGGACCCACCAGTCCCTGCCCGACCCACCGACGGCTCCGGAGCCCCAGGGGCCGGTGCCCGGAGCTGGGGGCAGCTCCTCGGGCCGCTCACACCCCCGGGAGGCTCCGGAGCCCCAGGGGCCATTGGGCCGGGGCTGGGGCACGGAGAGGAGAGGGGCTCGTAGCCCTTTGCCAGCTCAGCCCAGGGAGCAAAAGCTCCGTCGGCGTTTGTGTCCTGGGGAGAGAAATCCCTTCCCCGAGCTTCCTCTGGCTCACGGCAGGAGCACGGGCTGTGTCTGCTCGGAACGGCTCCAGCGCTGCTGCTGGAGAGGGAGAGGAGAGGAGAGGAGAGGAGAGGAGAGGAGAGGAGAGGAGAGGAGAGGAGAGGAGAGGAGAGGAGAGGAGAGGAGAGGAGAGGAGAGGAGAGGAGAGGAGAGGAGAGGAGGAGGAGGAGGAGGAGGAGGAGGAGAGGAAAGGAAAGGAAAGGGAGAGGAAGAGGATAGGGAGAGGAAAAGGAGAAGGAGGAGAGGGAGAGGGAGAGGGAGAGGAGAGGGAGAGGGAGAGGGAGAGGGAGAGGGAGAGGGAGAGGGAGAGGGAGAGGGAGAGGGAGAGGGAGAGGGAGAGGAGAGGGAGAGGAAGGGGAGAGGAAGAGGAGAGGGAGAGGAGAGGGAGAGGAGGAGAGGGAGAGGAGAAGGAGAGGGAGAGGAGAAGGAGAGGGAGAGGAGAAGGAGAAGGAGAGGAAGAGGAGAGGGGGAGGAAGAGGAAAAGAAGAGGGAGAGGGAGAGGAGAGGAGAGGAGAGGAGAGGAGAGGAGAGGAGAGGAGAGGAGAGGAGAGGAGAGGAGAGGAGAGGAGAGGAGAGGAGAGGAGAGGAGAGGAGAGGAGGAGAAGAAGCAAAGGAGAGGGAGAAAGGAAGAGAAAGAGAGAGGAAGAAGAGGGAGAGGAGAAGGGAAGGGGAGGGGAGAGGGAGAGGAACTCCTCGGGTCCATCCGTAACCCCCATCGCGCCGGGAGCCTGTGCCGGGGCTCAGCGCAGGGCAAACGGCGTCAAAAGGTCTTTTCCGATGTAAATGATGCTCCGCTGCTCACTGCGGGGGGGCTTTGGCCGGCTCCTGCCTGAGGGACGCGCAGGAGGGGCCGAGGCTGCTGCTGCCTGGGCTGAGGGACCCAGCCCGGGGCTCTCCCGGGATGTGGCTCAGACACCCCGGCTTGTGCTGCCACGAGCCCTTAACCCCAGACTCAGAGGAGCCCAAATCTGACCTGAGACACGAGACACAGCTCTTGGCCCTTCTAAGACACACGCTGAGAGCTCAGAGGCTGCAACTTGCTCGTCCCCTCCCTCAGAACCACAGAATCGTTTGGGTTGTTGAAGCCCCTGAAGCTGCTGCAGCCCCAGCCCTGCCCTCACCCTGCCCAGCCCAGCACTGACCCACAGCCCTCAGCACCTCAGCTCCACGCCTTTGGGATCCCTCCAGGGCTGGGCACTGCCCCAGCTCCCTGGGCAGCCTGGCACAGGGGCTCACACCCCTCTCAGGGAAACAGTTCTGCCTCAGCTCCAGCCTCAACCTCCCCTGGGCCAACTGCAGCCCATTGCCTCTTGTCCTGTCATTCATGGCTGGGGAGCAGAGCCCGACCCCCAGCTCCCTGCAGCCTCCTGTCAGGGAGTGTCAGAGAGTGCTGCTGGCTGCCCTCAGCCTCCTCTTCTCCAGGCTCAACACCCCCATTCCCTCAGCCCCTCCCCAGCCCCTTGTGCTCCAGCCCCTTCCCCAGCTCAGTGCCCGGCTCTGGCCACGCTGCAGCCCCTCAGTGTCCCTGTGGCAGTGAGTGAGGGGCCCAGCACTGACACAGCCCTGGAGCTGCAGCCTCCCCAGGGCTTTTGGCCACCTTCAGTCCATTCAACACCCTCCTGCCCCTCCTGTATCTGCAGACCCCTGCCCCTCCAGCCCCAGGCACTGACACACACGGCATTTGTTTGGGTTTTCTTTTAAATAACCGATTGTATTTGGGTTTATTTCTGCTCGGCATCTCCAGCCCAGCCCAGCCCAGCCCCCAGTGGCGTTGGTGAAGGAGCCCTTTGCTGCTCAGCCAGGGCAGAGTGTGACCCAGGGATTTGCTGCCAGAGGCAGCTTGGGCACTCAGCCCCATGCCAGGGACTGGGCAGCACTGCAGCCAGAGCCCAGGGCAGGCTGGGCTGGTTGGATGGGGCTTTATGGCTCCTGTGCCCGTGGTGCCCCCTTGGCCCTGCCCCAGGGAGGCTCTTGGAGTATCTCTCGAGGAAGGGTTGCAGCCTGCTGGAACCTCTGTGGCTCCACCTCACCTGCAGAGGCCTGGGCAGCTCTGGGAGGTCTCAGACATGAAGAAATCAATCCAGGACCAGAGTCTGCCCTCTCTTCTAGGCAGAGGGAGCCAGTGGCCTGGGCAAACAGCAGAGCCTCCAGAGGCAGCAGCCCAGCACCTTCGACACCCCTCCTGGAACGGGGTCACAGGCTGCTGCCGTCAGCTCCCCTTGGCTGCAGGGCAGGAAGGGCTCAGGCACCTTCCCACAGCTCCCAGTGCCCCCAGCACGGGCTGTGCTGTGGGTGGCCTGGCCCAGGCAGCTCTGCCAGGCCTCAGCACCCACCCTCAGCCATGGCTGTGCCCAGGCCCAGGGGCTGCTGCTGGCTGGCTGCTGCCACACCAATGGCTTCCTCCAGCCTCTGCTGCTCTTCCAAGTGCTGCAGGAAAGACAGAGGGATGGTAACAGTGTCCCTTCAACAAGGGGGCTCAGGAGCTGTGGGCTCACCCAGGCCAGTGCCCAGCAGCACAGAGCTGTGAGGGGCTGGCAGAGGGTGACACAGGGATGAAGCAGAGACACAGCTGGGGTGGGGAAAAACTGCTTACAAAGGAGCCTTCTGCAATGCCAGCAGCATATCCCTGCTCTCCTCTACTCACAGGGCAGCTGGGAGGTGAGGAGGAAGCAGCCTGGGCAAGAGGGTGAGTGCTGAGGCCCGTGGGTGGCTGGGGGAAGGAAGGGGGGGATGTGGCAGGAGCCCTGTGGTACCTGCACTGTGCCGTGGGCAGCAGCCAGCAACGCCACCTGCTGCTGGCCCAGGGCTGCAACGGCTGGGTCTTCAGAGGTGGCCACCCCAGCAGGGACTAGAGTCTCCTGGGGAAGGGGCAGAGGAAAAGCCAGCATCTTTGAGAAGAAAATGCAGCTCCCTGGCAGCGGGCTGCTCCTCCCCAGGGCAGGGCCAAGCTCTGCACCGGCTGCATCACGGCGCTGTGCTGCTGCCCACAGGCTGGGGGGTGTGTGTGTGTCACCCCTGGCAGCAGCTCCTGGGGCACAGCCAGGGCACTGCCCTGTGCCACCAGCACTGCCCAGGTCCTCATGAGACAAACTGACCCTGCCAGGGCAAGAGCAGCTGCTCTGAGCCAGGCTGGCTGAGTCCTGCAGCACTGAGGGAGGGGGGAAAATACTCTCTTGTTGTCTCCTCTGTGTGCAAGGCCCAAGGCACAGAGAGCTCCAGGAGCTTTGCCTGGGGTCATGGACAGAGCTGCTGCAGAAGGTGTAGGCTCCAAGTCCTCAGCCCTCCCCCTTCCCATTCAGCATCTTCTCCCCAGGCTCTGAAGGGGCAGCTGGTGCCTGGCTGCAGCAGGGAGCACCCTGCCCTAAGAGGAACCCTGTCAGCTGTTTCCTTTGCCCCAGGCCACAGAAGGGAGTTTTTCCCAGTCAGCATTTGGGCAGCTGGTGGAGGGAAGTGCAAGAAAAGCCCTGCTGTGCACAAATGATGAGCAACCAAGCCCCAAATCCAGCCTGTGTCAGCAGACATTGGGAGCTGCCTCTGCACAGCTGCCCAGGAGCTGAGGGCTGCAGGCCCTGCACAAGCCTCAGCAAACACCTGCAAGGCCCCACACAGCAGGAAGGTGAGTTGTGGACTAGAGGCTCCTGCTTTACCTTCCACTTCAAGGCTGCAGCAGTTGGGTAAGGCTGGAGGGAGCCTGGGAGGGCCCCTGAGGCCCCAGGGGCTGTTTTACACTGAAAAAAAGCCTCAAAGACAAGATCAAGGCTGGGCAGGGGCAGAATCTCCCTCCCTGCTGCCCCTCACACACTGGAGGCTGTCAGTGGCCATACCTGCTCTGTCCCATCCTGAGATGAGACCTGCACAGGCAGAGCAGCTTCCTCTTCATCTTCCTCCATCTCTGACAGGAAGGCAATATGCTGGCTCTTCAGGGGGAAGCCTCTGTCAGCAGCAGCAGCTGAAGCAGGGAAAGGGAGGAGTAAAAGGAGGGAGGAGAGCACTGATCAGAGGATGGAAGCACATGCCTGAGCCTGAGACCTGCCTGTTGCCTGAAGGGCCAGCAGAGAAGAACACAAAGGTCACTATAACCTGACAGCTCCTCCAGCCCTGCCCAACCGGCACACTCCTGGGTAGCCCCTTCTCACACACCACTGTGAAGATGGGAGAAAGGGGCAGCACCCAAGACATTCATGTGGAGCACTGCAGTGACATTTCAGGTCCTATGAAGCTGGTTTGATTTGGAGGCCTTTGTCAACATGGGGAGCAGTGGCCATGACCAAACCCCTCCTGACACGTCTCCATCTGCTGCCTGAGTCAGCTGTGCAAGAGAACGTTGGACTCAGGTGGTGTGAAGAGAAACTTGGGCAAACAGAAAGAAAACACAAGGAAGGACATTTAAAGGAAGCAAGAAAAACAAAGCCAAGCTGTAACCTGCAGCAGGCTGAGAGGACTGGCATGGTTTGAGCCCAGCTGGCAATGAAGCTGCTTGCTCAGCCCCTCACACACATCTCCTTCCCAGAGGATGCTGGAGGCCCCAGTGAGATGGGAGGAAAAAAGATACTCAAGGGGGATGGGGTCAGTCCCTCACAGATGGTCTCTGCCACCTCTCCTCACATTCTCCCCCTGCTCCAACATAGGGTCCCTCCTAGGGATTACAGTTTCTAACAAACCTCTCTGGTCCTTCCCTGGGGCTGCAGCTCCTCACAAATCCCTCCCCATGGGTCTCTCCTCTGTGACAGCACATGTCCAGGCACATTCTGCTCCAGCAGCACCTTCCCACAGAGCCACAGCCCCTCAGGGCACAGCCAGCCCTTGGCTGTGGGGTCCTGCATGAGCTGCTGGCAGAGCTCAGCTCCCCCAGCACCTTCCATGGGTGTCAAGGGAACAGCTGCCAGCCCACCATGGGGTGCAGGGGGGGGTCTCTGCTCCAGCACACCTCCTCTTCTCATCCCTCACTGACCTTGGGGTCCACATAGTTGCTTCTCCCTCATCCAGCTCCTTCCATCATCTCTCAGAAAGAACAACCCTCCTCTTCTGGCTGCTGCTTCAGTGCCCAACAGGCTCAGCCCCAGAAGTCGTCCTGACCCAGAGCTGGGGGAAGTTTTGAGCCACTTCTTCCAGGAGCCACCACTGCAGCCCCTTCCCTGTGCCCAGAAACAGCTCCACACAAACCCACCACAGGGGCCCAGCACTCTGGAGGAATTAACCAGAGGGTCCTGCAGGAACCTGCCTCATTCTAGGTCCTTAACTGCCTCAGCCACCTCTCAGTGGTGGCACTTGCACCACAGCCCTGGGCAGTTTCTCTTCTCAAAGCTGTCATTGCTGAAAACCAAACCCAGAGAGGCACCAATGCCAGGGGGACACTTAAACCCCAGCTCAAACCTGGGCTACTACAGCAGCCCCTCAGTGCTGCATCCTCACCTTACTGCTGCACTGCTTTAACACATTAATGGTCTCAACATCAAAGGCATCATCTCCCTCCTCTCCAGCCAACTCCTCCAGCTCAGCTCTGCCTGCACTTCCAGGATGGTGCTGCCAGGTGCCACGAGGACAGGATGATGTATGTAGGCAGTGGAGCCATCCTCCAGCTGGATGGCCTCAAAGGTGCTGGGGTCATAACACCCTGCAAGGGGAAACCAGGAAAATCAAAGGTAAAGAGCTGCTGAGAGGGAGGCATCCTTCATCTCCCTGGGGCTACCTACAGCCTTGGAAGTCTTTGATATTTCAGCAGTTTCTACTCCAGCTGCCAAGGGAAGAAGAGGGAACATTCTTTGCCTTTAGCTGTGCTGTGTATGTAGGCCACACTGTCATCTTCCAACACCACTGGCTGACTGTCTTCAAAAGCCACAGCCTCTAAAGGAGAACATCCACAAACCTTACTGGAAGCCTCAGATGGGATGGAGAGGACACTGTGTCAGGTCCTGAACTCTGCAGAAGAACCTTTCTCACCCACAGAAGAGGACAGAGCAGAGTCTTCCTCCTTGCACTGAAAGTCAACTACAATTACAGGTGTTCAGACACCATTTGAGTCCTTCAGACAAGCACAGTGAGTTTTAAAGCTTCATGCACAGCTTCACCACCCCTTCATGGGGGTGATGCAGGTTCTCACCAACTCCACAATGCCACCTTATGTCCCAGGCCAGGAGCAGCCTGGCACAGGGGTGTGTGAAGAACACAAACAGCCCATTGCAGGGGAAGCAGGGCTGAGGAGGAAGAAAGCTTCTCCCTGGGTGTGTGGAGGTAGGAAAGAGAATGAAGCGAGGAAAGGGGCACAGCCAGGCATACCAAGCAGGTTTCAAGCAGTTTCTTAAGAAGAGGAAAGGGAAGTGGCACACAAAGAGCTGTGAGGGTGAAGGAAGGACTGCTGAAAGCAACAGAGCTCTTTCTACCTGCCCTTTTACATCTTGTCCTCGTCAGAGAGGATTCCTCTGGGCCACTCTCGTGCCTGTCACGTGAAATGGATTCCCATCACCTCTCAGATTAACTCATTCATTAATTAGGTGACACTGACTCATAAGTAAATGACCAAAGTGGTGTAACTTCCAAGAATCCACTCCCTCACCTATTCTACAAGTCATATATTACCTCCCAGTTGAGAGAAATGCCCTGTCCAGCTGGTCCCAGGTGAAACCAACTTAGCTTGGGCTCTGCAGTTGGCACAGACACAGCACATGGGCCTTGCCTCTGGACTTGTGACAGCTGTGAGAGAGCCCAAAGGTGAAACAACACTTCAGCATTTGCTTGCCAAAGCCAAACCTGCCTCCTTGGCAGACTGCTAAAGCCTTTGCAAGAAGTCACATGCTCTGTGTCCTTGCTCAGTCAGCCTCAAAAGCAGGGGCAAGAAAAGCAGCCCCACACCCACCCAGACTTGGTAAAGCTGGAGCTAACAGAGGAGCCAACTGTGGGAACTGACAACTGCAGTTAAATCCACAATGTCCTTGTAAAAAGAAAGGAGTGAACTGATGGTTCTCACCCTTCTGAACTGTCACCTGGTGGATATAAGCTGTGGTCCCATCTTCAAGGTTGATGACTTGCCCCTCAAACAGCTTTTCACCTGAAACAGTTACAACAATGCCATCAGCACTGCCTGCAGAGGCCAGTCCTTCAGGTCCCAGGAGCTGCCCCCTTTGATGCATCCTCACAAGGAAACCAGTCCCACAGAAGGCAGCCAAACTGTTCCTTACAGGCTGTTATTTATCAAGCTTTCCCCTGGAGAGCCCTAGAGGCACTTCCCAGAAATGCTGGAGCCTCCCTTCCTAGACAGGGGGATGCAAGACAAAGAACTTCAGTCATCACTTGTTTACAAGCTGCCCTTCACAGCCCTTTAAGCCAAGTAGTGGGAAGAATGACATGTGCTGAGCATTTTGGATCTAAAGCAGAAAGCAATTACATTGCTTCTGGAGAAAAAAAAGTCAACTAGGAGCTTCTAACTGCACCAGCAGGGGCCTGAAAAGTCACTTTCTTCCACTTTGGTGGAGGAAAGCACTTGGAAAAAAGCAATACAGGACCTCAAGT
This sequence comes from Colius striatus, assembly GCF_028858725.1. Lineage (NCBI taxonomy): Eukaryota > Metazoa > Chordata > Aves > Coliiformes > Coliidae > Colius > Colius striatus. The sequence goes on from NC_084780.1 coordinate 2,779,401, forward strand.
GTTGGTGCCATTGTGAGGTTGTGAGGCTGGACCCTTTCAATAGTGTAACCCTGAGTGACCCTCCAATAATGCTTTAGCTACCAAATCATCTGCTGCACAGAAGGCACTGCTTTGTCCCTCATGATCATGAGTCCACATTGCTTTCACCTGCTGCATGGTGTTTGGAAGGTCACAGAGCTTGGTGGGGTCAAGACAGTTCAGCTCCACACATGGAACAAACTCAGAGTGAGTTCACTCAGAGAAGAAAGAGAGAGAGCAAGAGCCATGACACGAGGCCTTTGCACCTCAGCCATCCTGGTCCCTGGGCTGGGAAAGTGTGTTCCTCTCCTCAGAAGCAGGGGGTGCTGAAAGAACTTCTAGAGAAGAGTTCAGGGAACTGCTGGAGAGAGGCCAGTGCAGGGCCACCAAGATGCTGAGGGGATGGAGCATCTTCCTTGTGAGGAAAGGCTGTGGGACCTGGGGCTGTTCAGCCTGGAGAAGAGACTGAGGGGGGATCTCAGCAACACTCACAAGTACCTGAAGGGTGGGTGACAGGAGGATGGGGCAGCACTTTGTAGTGTCCAGTGACAGGACAAGGGGTGATGGCATCAGCTGGGACACAGAAAGCTCCCCTTAAACATAAGGAAGAACTCTTTCAGTGTTGGAGTGAGGGAGCCCTGGCCCAGGCTGCCCAGGGAGGGTGTGGAGGCTCCTGCTCAGGAGGTTTCCAACCCCATCTGGACACGTTCCTGTGCCCCCTGAGCCAGGGGAACCTGCTCTGGCAGGGGCTGGTGCTGCATCAGCTCTGCAGGGCCCTTCCAACCACAGCATTCTGTGATTCCATGAAGGAGCCCCTCACAAACACTGAAACAAGGGCAGCTGTTGAATTTGGCACTGGTGTCACCTCAGCTAACAATCACCAAGCTCAGAACCCTCTGAGTGAGAAAAGCACTACTGTGCATCAAATTGCATGTATCTCAGTGAAGTAAAACATCCTGCTCAGCTTCAGGGGAAGCTCTGGCTGAGGGGAATCCATTTCCACACTTACCCTGGAGAGAACAGGGCTCACACTCACCTGGACAGAACCTTTCTTTTCTACAGCAACAGCTCTCCCACCTCCAAAGCTTTATTTCCATGCTTTGCTTCTGCTGTCACCACTCTTCTGTCCAAGCCTGGCAGGGTTTAGCTTCCTGTACAAGACCACACAAGATGCACAAGATTTCACACTCTGTGAAGGCACTTTGGAGGAGTTTTGATAAGTCTCTCAACTCCCCCTGTGAAATGAAGCTTTGCAGCCCAAAAGAACCCTTATCTTTGACAGCCTGATGAATGTAGGCTGTGGTCCCATCACTAAGGGTCACTGGTTACAAGCCCAAGCTCTCCATCCTGCCCTGGTGACTGGTCCTCAGGCATGAATTTCCCCTGGCTCAGTGTCCTCACCAAGAGCACCAGCTCCCAGAGCAAAAGGGTTGTGGGACAGTCAACAGCTGTCTTCTTTGCTGTAAGCCTCAAATAAAAGGAACAAATCCAATCTCATTTTCTCCCAGCATGTGTACACTCACTTTTTTGTTCCACACCAAGAAAGGCAAATCATTTTGGAGATTATAAAGGATTAAAGGGGGCAAAAGATGCACCTTTCCCACAGGGATGGCAGCCAGGGCTCACCATCTATTCCCCAGACAAACAGGAGATAAAGCTTATCAAGCCAGACACAGTCTTTTTAGAGACAGTGTAAAAGTCACATTCAAGCCTTGCCCATCCTCCAAATGATCTGCAGGAAAAGTTTACAGGTACTCTGAGGTCTGAATGTACAGGCTGAGGGTGTCCACACTGAGCTTTGTCCCTGGAAGCACCCTCATTCTCTCCTTCCTTCCCTAATTCCTGGCCTTTTGAGGAACAGGATTCCAGGCTATAAGCAGATGGTGTTAAAACATCTGCACCCTCATGACAATATGTTGCTAAAGACACACTCTGCTGATAGATTATCTTTAAAAGCAGCTTCAGAGGCTTCTTGTTGATTAATTTCTGAGATATCCTAATATCTTATCCTTTTGATTTCCAGGAACAAGCGTGACCAGCCTTCCCCTGCAGCACCCAGGGAGCACACAGCCCTTGTGCCACACTTAGCACCCTCTAACCCAAGCACTCCCTGCACAGACAGCTCCTCTTCAGCTCACAGAGTCCCAGCATGGTGGGGCTGGAAGGGCCCTGCAGAGCTCATCCAGCCCCAGCCCTGCTCAAGCAGCTTCCCTTGGCTCAGGGGCACAGGAACGTGTCCAGGTGGGGTTGGAAACCTCCTGAGAAGGAGCCTCCACACCCTCCCTGTGCAGCCTGGGCCAGGGCTCCCTCACCTCAGCACCAAAGGACTTTCTCCTCCTGTGCCAGGGGCACTGTTTGTGTCCCAGCTCATGCCCATCAGCCCTTGTCCTGCCACTGGAGACAGCTGCAGCAGACTCTGCCTTCCTTTACAGCTGACAGCTCCTCAGAAGCACTGCAGCTCGTTTCCCAGCAGACGCCATCCCAACGCAGCCGCTGGCGCTGCCTGGGCTACGGCACTGCCTGGCTGCCACAGCAACCGCCGCCAGCGCTGCTGGAGGCGCCACGGCGGCCTGCAATGGACGGGGCCGGCGCTCCTGGGGAAAGCTAGGTGCAGGCTGCGGTGTGAAGCTCCCGGGCGGTGACAGCGGCCGTAGGCGCCGTGCCAGGCCGGGCCGGGCCGAGCTCTGAGGGGCAGCACTCGGCCGGCGCCACGGCGAGCCCTGAGCGGAGCGGCCGGCGGGACGGGCCCAGGGGGGCGCGGCGGGGCTCCCGCATCGTTGTTAACCGCGGGGTAGCGGCGGCCGCTCAGCAGAGCCCGGCCGCCCCTCAGCCGCCCCTCAGCCGCCATCCTCCCCCTGCCCCTCAGCTCCGAGCCGCCCTCCGCCTGCCCGCCACGCACCGCGCCCGGCCGCCGCTCCCTGCGCCCCGCAACCTGCATAGCGACAGCTCTCGCCGTGGAGTCCCAGCCTCTCGTAGCCGCCATACAGGTTCCGGGGCCCCCGCGGCCAATGAGAGCGGGCCCGGGGCGGCGCTGCCCGGGCACACGGGGTCAGGAGCCTTCAACGCACAGGGAGCGGCGGGGAGCCGGCGGCGCGGTGCCGTGCTCGGGAGCTCCTCACGCACCCGCCGTGCCTCGGGAGCTCCTCACGCACCCGCCGTGCATCGGGAGCAGCTCCTCACGCACCCGCCGTGCCTCGGGAGCTCCTCACGCACCCGCCGTGCCTCGGGAGCTCCTCACGCACCCGCCGTGCATCGGGAGCAGCTCACGCACCCGCCGTTCTCGGGAGCAGCTCCTCACGCACCCGCCGTTCTCGGGAGCAGCTCCTCACGCACCCGCCGTTCTCGGGAGCAGCTCCTCACGCACCCGCCGTGCCCCGCAGCTCCTCACCTCCCACTGCTGAGGCCGCCGGCACTTGGGCTGCTCAGCCCCCGTCGCTTCGCTGCGGAGCCATGGTGGGGCCCCGGGCGCTCTGGGACACGGAGGAGCTGCGGTCAGAGCAGCGCCCGCCAAGACGAGCCGAGCGGCGGGGAAGCTCCGGCACCGCACCGCGCCCCGCCGCACCCACCATGGCGGCCACACCGTGCCACCCCCATCACGGCGGTCACGCCGTGCCACCCCCATCACGGCGGTCACCCTGTGCCACCCCCATCATGGCGGTTACACCGTGCCACCCCCATCATGGCGGTTACACCGTGCCACCCCCATCACGGCGGTCACTCTGTGCCACCCCCATCACGGCGGACACACCGTGCCACCCCCATCATGGCGGACACCCTGTGCCACCCCCATCATGGCGGACACCCTGTGCCACCCCCATCATGGCGGCCGCACTGTCCCGCGCTCGCCACTCCCGCCCGTGTCCCGCCACACCCATCATGGCGCCGCGCAGAGTCTCGCGAGATCTGGCTCTATTTATACTGCGCGTGGCGCAGCGCCGCCCTTTCGGCCCTGAGCAGCCGCCGCCATGAGGTAGGTGCGGGGCTGGTGTTTCATCCACTTCCATCCGCCTCCATCCTCCACCATCCGCCCCCATCCTCTACCATCCGCCTCCATCCACCTCCATCCTCCTCCAGCCGCCTCCATGCGCGCCCGGCGCGGTGCGGGCAGCGGGCGCGGTGCGGGCAGCGGGCCCGGCCGTGGCGGCGGCCGTGTGGGAGCGCGGCTGGGCCGCGGCGCGCCGAGGCCCGCGGGTGTGTGTGTGTGTGTGTGTAGGCCGCGGCGGGCCCGGCGCTGAGCCCGCGGTGCCGTTTCCCTCCCGCAGCAGCAAAGTGTCCCGCGACACCCTGTACGAGGCGGTGAAGGAGGTGCTGCAGGGCAGCAAGACCAAGAAGCGCAAGTAAGAGCCCAGCGCCATGGCGGGAGCGGCCGCTCGGCCCGGGGCTGCCCCGGCCCGGGCCTCACCGCGCCGCTGTGCCTCTGCCCCTCGCCCAGGTTCGTGGAGACGGTGGAGCTGCAGATCAGCCTCAAGAACTACGACCCGCAGAAAGACAAACGCTTCTCCGGCACCGTCAGGTTCGGCCTCCTCTTGCTCGCACCCAGCCTTCGGGCCGCATCCCCCCGGCCGCGGCCGCTCCGCGGGGCTGCGGCGCCGAACCGCTCGGGTAGTTCAGCCCGGCCCCGCCTCGGCGGGAGCGGCTGGACGGACCCTCACCCTGGGTCTTAAAACATGAGGGGAGGTGCGGGAGGCCCCGGGGCCGTCCCCACCGACCTGCCGGCAGAGGCAGGGTACAGGCGTGGAGGAGCATTCCCAGGCGCCGCGGTAAGGAACCTCCGTGCTGGCTCCCGTGGCAGCTCCCGTGGTGCCGGTGGGTTGTGACGGTTCGGCCCTTCTGTCCCCAGGCTGAAGTCCACTCCACGCCCCAAGTTCTCCGTTTGCTTGCTGGGGGACCAGCAGCACTGCGATGAGGCCAAAGCAGTGGATATCCCTCACATGGACATTGAAGCTCTGAAGAAGCTCAACAAGAACAAGAAGCTGGTGAAGAAGCTGGGTGAGTGGTGCTGAGGCTTGGGCTCTGGGTGCTCTTGGGGTTGAGTGAGAGGTGAGTGGTGCTGAGGCTTGGGCTGGGGTGCTCTTGGGGTGAGGTGAGTGGTGCTGAGGCTTGGGCTCGGGGTGCTCTTGGGGTTGAGTGAGAGGTGAGTGGTGCTGAGGCTTGGGCTCGGGGTGCTCTTGGGGTTGAGTGAGAGGTGAGTGGTGCTGAGGCTTGGGCTCGGGGTGCTCTTGGGGTTGAGTGAGGGGTGCTGTGGGGTTGGGTGAGATGTGAGGGGTGCTGTGCATTGGGCTCTGGGTGAGGGGTGCTGTGCATTGGGCTCTGGATACCCTGCCTGTGCTGGGAGGGCTGGAGACACAGGGTGGTTTTCCCTGAGCTCAGGTTTCCTTATCACGGGTAGGGAATAGAGAGCTGACCAGAGTCAGCCTGAGGTGCAGAAATGTGTCTGCAAAGGGCCAGGAGGCCCTGAGAAGTGCTGAGGGGATGAAGGTGAGTGTTCCAGGAGCCAGGTGGGTTGCTGCCTGGAAGGAAGGGGTGCAGGAGGGGTTGGGCTGTTCCTTTCTGCCTGAAGCTTTGCTCTGTGCTGCTCAGGCACGTGGAGCTGGAGGGCAGCAGAAGCTCAGTAAAGCCAGAGGCTGGAGTTTGCTTCACTCCTGCGGTTCTGCAATGATCTAAATCTGTCTGGTTTTACTTGGTAACAGTGAAATCCCAAATCAAGAGTAATTTGACCAGGCAAGAACTTCCCAGCCAGTCCATAATTAGCTGTGGAGCACGTGCAGTTGGGCCATGGCTGGGGGTGAGGCCTCTGTGAGCTGAGGGACCCACACAGACGGGCAGAGGCTCCACAGATGCCTCAGGGAGAGGAACTGCTCGTGCTGCAGGGTGTGGGGCTGCTGCAGGGTGCAGAGCTGGGTGCTGGAGGCTTGTCTGGAGAGCTGGGGCTGTGGAAACGTGCCTGTAGGGAGGATGGAGCAGCAGAGTGTGGGCTGGGCAGTTGGTTCCATTCTCCCGCCTCGGTTCTCTCTCCCAGCCAAGAAATACGACGCCTTCCTGGCCTCTGAGTCCTTGATCAAGCAGATCCCTCGAATCCTGGGCCCTGGCTTGAACAAAGCTGGCAAATTCCCTTCTCTCCTCACTCACAACGAGAACTTGGTGGCCAAGGTCGATGAGGTGAAATCTACCATCAAATTCCAGATGAAGAAGGTAAAGCAGAGCCAGGGAGCAGCTCTGGGCTCCTGGGGCAGCTGCTGTCTCTGGGCTGGGCTCTGGGTGTCCCTCGAGGGTCTTCCTACAAGTGTGTGCAGGGAGGAGGGAGACAGAGCAGTCAGCTGCTGGCTGGGAAGGAGGATTTATCTGTGGTGAAAGATCTTCAGGCAAATGCTGAGGGAGATGAGCTGGATGTTTCAGTGCTGAGTGTAATTGGTCACAGTTAACGCTGCTTACAGTGAGGGGGTGACAGTTGGAGGCTGAGGCCCCAGGGCAGCCTGGCCCCGTGGGGCTGTGTGTGCAGCACTGCTCTGCAGTCTGGGGCTTGGCTCTGCAAGTGAATTTAGGAGCTGCTCTTGCTGTCAAGAGATAACTGACCCCCTAAAACCAAACCAACCCGCTTCAGGCCTTGTCATCTGTCAGCAGCCTCTGAATGTGACTCGTGGGGATTGAGAGGGAGCAGCTCTGCCAGCTGATGTGTGTCCTTGGGCTCCAGCTACTGTGGGCCTGGGGCTCACAGCAAAGGGGAGAGTTTGCAGGCTCTGGAGGCTGAGTGGCCTCCCAGCGCTTCTCCTGTCAGCTGGCTCATAAATCCCTTTGTCTTCAGCCCGTGGGGAACGGGCACTGGGAGGCTGCTGGGTGAAGCTGGCAGGCAGGGGCTCGGCCTCTGCTGGGTGTGGAAAGAAAGGGCTGGGGGCCAAAACTGAAAGTGAAGCTGGTGCTGTGCTTGGCAGCAGAGTTTGGAGCTGATGTCGGGCTGTGCCGGGTCAGTGGTTTCAGGGCAGAGGCCAGAGCTGGTTCAGCACAGCAGAGAATCACAGAGCAGGGGATGGTGGAGTGGGAAGGGCCCTGCAGAGCTCATCCAGCCCCTGCTACAGCAGGTTCCCCTGGCTCAGGGGCACAGGAACGTGTCCAGGTGGGGTTGGAAACCTCCTGAGCAGGAGCCTCCACACCCTCCCTGGGCAGCCTGGGCCAGGGCTCCCTCCCCTCAGCACCAAAGGACTTGCTCCTCCTGTACCAGTGGCACTGTTTGTGTCCCAGCTGATGCCCATCAGCCCTTGTCCTGGCACTGGGCACCACAGAACCAAGTGCTGCCCCATCCTGACACCCAGCCTTTAGGTCCTTGTAAGAGTTGCTGAGGTCCCCCCTCGACCTTCCCCAGGGTGAACAGCCCCAGGTCCCTCAGCCTTTCCTCATCAGAAGGATGAGACCCAGGCCCCTCAGCACCCTGGGAGCCTGTTGCCCTTCCTTCCCGGGTTCCCCCTCTCCAGGAGGCTGCAGTGCTCCTGCCCTGCCCTCCTGAGGCACACCCTGCCCCACACCTCCCTGGGCTGTGCTGGTGACATCCAGGTGCTGCCACACACATTCCTGGGAGCCACGTGCCAAGCAGAGTGTGGGAGCAGTGATGAGCTGGAGAGGTCCCATCCAGCTGAGAGCTTGAGATCGTTTGGCAGCCTGATGAGAGGAGCAGGAGCCTGTTCTCAGGCCTTTGCCTTCAGCTCTCCTTTCCCTGCCACACTTTTACCTCAGTGAGTGATCCCAGTGTCCCTGTCCCACAGGTGCTCTGTCTGGCCGTGGCTGTTGGTCATGTGAAGATGACAGAGGATGAACTTGTCTACAACATCCACCTGGCCATCAACTTCCTGGTGTCCCTGCTGAAGAAGAACTGGCAGAACGTCCGTGCTCTGTACATCAAGAGCACCATGGGGAAGCCCCAGCGCCTCTACTGAGGGGCGCCAATAAACCCCTGGGACACCTACACTGTGTTTGGTTGTGTTCCTCCAAAAGCTGGTGGGAGGAGTTTGAGCTGTTTCCTTCCCTGTGCTGCCTGGGGCTGGTAGGGGTGGGGAGCATCGGGTTAGAGGAGCCTTGACATCAGTTGAGGGCAGGGAGCAGCCAGGAGGAGCTGAACTGGGGCCGTGCCCCTGGTGGGCACATGCTGCAGGTGGAACTGCTCAGCACCTCTGCAGCTGGCTGAGGAGGCTCCTGGCTGGTGCTGTGCCTGTCCTCAGCTGCCTCCCTGCTCTGGGGGGACACTTGTTTGTGTTGCCCCCCAACAACCAGTGTCTGGGACCTCGGGCTCCTGCCCAGCAGCAGCTGGTGGGAATGTGCTGACCGGCTTCTTCCAGTTGCCCACAGGGTCCAGGGGAAGGGAGTGTGGGGTGGGAGCTGTAGCTCAATGAGAGGCTTGAGGCCAAGGTAGAATGTCTTCCATCCCCTTTGCTTCCCTCCAAGCCAATGCAACTGTTCTGGGCTAAAAAACGAGGTAGGTTGCATCTAATTAATGCACAGAAATAACTACATTGTGCCTGGGGGGGCTGGTGAAGTGGGGTGGGGTTGGAGCTTGAGGGGGGGGGAGAGAAAAAAAACCCCCATGGCCTTGAAAGAGCTCGTGTGGGCATCTGAGGGAACAAAACAATGAGCAGCTTCGGATCCTGCTGTTAGGAACCTTTACAAGAAGCATCGGAGCCAGTGTGTGAAAGATCCAACAACACCAAGCAATTCCATTTAATAATTAAAAAAAGACAATACAAAATGCAAACATTTCTCTTTACAAAGTTCAGAGACTTTTCTTGAATCGAGTGCAAATAACTTCATGAGCTGCATCTTCCTCAGGAGGGGCTCTGGCTGCAGGGGGAGCTGGGGCTTGCTGCAAACGGCACATCAAACATCCCCCCACCAAAGCCCCAGGCCCCTCGTTCCTGGTCATACACCCGACCACTCAGAGGGGGCTGAGGCAGCCTCCAGCCTTCCAAACCCTTTCTGAGGTGTGGGGGGGGGGAGGAGGGGCTGAGCTGCACTCAGGGGGGTTCTGGTGGCCCCGTGGACTTGGGGGGGGGTTTGTTTGAGCTGCATGATGACAGGAGGAGGAGGAGGAGATGTTGCAGATGTTGCCAGGTATCTCTGGCTGTTACAGGAGAAGGTGCTGCCCAGCTCACCCTTCCAAAACTGCTTTAGGGGAGGTGACAACCAGGACAGCAGGAGGCTCTGGCAGCCCCAGTGCCCCACAGCATCAGAGCAAGAGCAACCCCACCATGAAGCCACCCCGAGCTCAGGAGCTATGAGCAGAGGGGCTGCCCTGCACCTCTGCACTGGGCTTGGGCATCCCAGGATGGCTTTTTATTCGTGCTGTTGTTGTTCTGGTTCTTTTTCTTCTAAATCTGAAAGAGCCTTTCAGTGGTCACTGCTCTGCTGTGGGCGCCCCACAGCAACAAAAGCTCCCCCCTGCCCCCCAACCCCCAGCCTTGAAATCCCTGCAGCAGCTTTTGTGCATCAAAGCAGCTGCTTTCAGACACCAACCAAGGGAGCAACAGCTCAAGCCACAGACATGGAGCTCCCAAACAGGCTGGTGGCTGGGCAGCAGGAGGGGCAAATCCCCAGCTGGGATGGATCAGGACAGACTTTTCCAACTGACACATCTTGGGGACAAAGCTCAGCCCCCTTTGCCAGCCCTCACCCAGCTGCAGCCCCTCACAGAGCCCAGAGGATGTTCTGGAGCAGCACAGATTGAGGAGGGAACACAGGGGTGAGCAGCTGCCTTTGGTGAGGACCTGGGGGCATGTGCAGAGCAATAAATAACTGGTTCATTAAGAGCAGGGCTGGGCCCAGCCAGGGCCGAGGGGACAGCGAGAGACAAGCGGGGACTTGCCCACGGGACAGCTGAGGGCAAGCTGAGCACGTTTAGACCTGGCAGCTCCAGGTCTTTGAGAGGATGAAGATGAGGATGAAGGCACAGGTAGGTGACAGCCTAGAGCTGGTGGCAGGGCTGGAAAGGGAGCGAGGCTTGAGGGGCAGGAGGAGGGATGAACGGGTCCCGTCCCCAGGGGCACAAAGCCATCGGTGCCACCCCCTGGCCATCCCATCCAGCCATGTGCAAAGCAGCAGTGCAATGGGGAAGGGGGGCAGGATGGGGTCCCCCCTTTCAGGAGCTCCCACAGCACCCCAAAGGGATGAGCACACGCAGATGGATGGAGCCAAAAGCGGCTGAAGGGAGTGGGAAGCACAAAGCTCCCCTGGAGCCGGGAGGGTTGGCTCTGCCTCCAGCCCTGGGGGAGAGATTTCAGGGCTGAGCTGAAGGAGAGCTGCCCCCTCCTCCCAAACCCTGCCTTGGCACCTGCCCCTGGGTCTCTGCTCATCCCTCAGCCCCTGCAGGGAAGCAAAACTGTTTGTGACAAGCAGCTGATGCAGTTCCACATCCCCCTCACGATGGGGCTTGAACAACCCTCAAAGCTCGGTGGATGAGCCGGGCAGCTCTCAGCCCCCGCAGCCTCTGCACCTCCTCCACCCCCAGACACCTCACACCCCCTGCAAAGGCTCAGCCCAGCCCAGGCTGAGCAGGAGAGGCACCAGCTCCCCCCTCACTCCTCGAACAGGGGGACAAACACAGCAGAAAAGGTTGCAAGGCCTGAAAAGCCCATCCCTGGAGGCAGGGCAGCCCAGGGCTGGGTTTGCTGCGGGCTGGGTCTGTGTTGCGCATCCTGACTCCTCCGGCAGGTATAAATATTGTCGTTTCCAAGTAGAAAAACAAACAAACAAAACAACCTTCCCTCTAAATAATATAAAGAAGACTCAAATGATTGCACTTAATACATATGGAGAAAGGTAGAAAGGAGGATACCCTAGTGCACAAACATTTACTCCTGCTCTTCACAAAGCTTGCTTGTCCCAGTGACTCTTTGGCAGAGCTCGTTCGTCTGGCTTCTTGGCATGAGTGGCTGGGGCTGGGGGGTGGGAGGGATGGGGAGGGGGAAAAACCCAACAAAACCCAACAAAACAAACAGACAAACAACGCACCCGGCTGCAAATCCTTCTCCTCTGCTCCCAGCTGCCTCCTGTGCAGCCAGACATTGTTCTGCTGGAAGTGGCTTGGCCGAGCTCTGGTCCCTCGCAGCGCCGGCGGGACGGCGGCCGCAGCCCCTGCCACAGCTGCCACTCGCTGCAGCCCTTGGCTGATCTCTCCTTGCCTTGGTCTTTTCTTCTTCTTTTTGGTTGTTTGGCTTTTTAAACCGAGTGATGCTTTGGGAAACTCTCTCCCCTCCCCACGCCGAGCTCTGAGGGGGACGGTGCCGCTGCCTCGCGCTCCTCGCTGCACGGGCTCTGCTGCAGGGGTGCCGATGATCCCCTGAGGTCCTGGGCCAGACGTGGTGTGAAGGGAAGCAAAGGGAGGCAAAAGGACCAGCTCTTGGGTTTCCTAAACGGAAGCAGCTGCTTTGGAAGGGAGGAGCAGCTTTGCCGGCGGCTGGATGAGGCTGGAGCATCCCCCCCGAACCCAGGCGCAGCGATGTCTGCGGGGCAGGAGGTGCCGGTCCTGCCAGAGCCGAGCAGAGGGAGGAGAGAATCAGAACAGAGAAGGAAGGGAGAAGAGGGTTTCCTTGGCTGTGGGGTGTCCCAGGGGCAGCAGGGCTGCAGGGGGCTATTTGTAAGGTCGGAGGAAGCTGGAGACTTTGGAGCGCAGCAGCTTGATGAAGGAGCGGGGCAGCATCTCCTTGTGCTTCTCTGTGTACTTGAAGTAGTTCTGGGGGTGTGCCAGCACATCGAAGAAAGCTTTGATGAGCTTCTTGTCCTGGGGTTGGGGTGGGGGGGAGAAGTCAAACCAGAGAGACAGTCACCATCCCACCTCACACTGCCCCAGGGCAGCCCCAGACACAGTCACCATCCCACCTCACACTGCCCCAGGGCAGCCCCAGACACAGTCACCATCCCACCTCACACTGCCCCAGGGCAGCCCCAGACACAGTCACCATCCCACCTCACACTGCCCCAGGGCAGCCCCAGACACAGTCACCATCCCACCTCACACTGCCCCAGGGCAGCTCCAAACCAGACACAGTCACCATCCCACCTCACACTGCCCCAGGGCAGCTCCAAACCAGACACAGTCACCATCCCACCTCACACTGCCCCAGGGCAGCCCCAGACACAGTCACCATCCCACCTCACACTGCCCCAGGGCAGCCCCAGACACAGTCACCATCCCACCTCACACTGCCCCAGGGCAGCCCCAGACACAGTCACCATCCCACCTCACACTGCCCCAGGGCAGCTCCAAACCAGACACAGTCACCATCCCACCTCACACTGCCCCATGGCAGCTCCAGCCACAGTCACCATCCCACCTCACACTGCCCCAGGGCAGCTCCAGCCACAGTCACCATCCCACCTCACACTGCCCCAGGGCAGCTCCAAACCAGCCACAGTCACCATCCCACCTCACACTGCCCCAGGGCAGCTCCAGACACAGTCACCATCCCACCTCACACTGCCCCAGGGCAGCTCCAAACCAGCCACAGTCACCATCCCACCTCACACTGCCCCAGGGCAGCTCCAAACCAGACACAGTCACCATCCCACCTCACACTGCCCCAGGGCAGCTCCAAACCAGCCACAGTCACCATCCCACCTCACACTGCCCCAGGGCAGCTCCAGACCAGCCACAGTCACCATCCCACCTCACACTGCCCCAGGGCAGCTCCAGACACAGTCACCATCCCACCTCACACTGCCCCAGGGCAGCTCCAAACCAGCCACAGTCACCATCCCACCTCACACTGCCCCAGGGCAGCTCCAAACCAGCCACAGTCACCATCCCACCTCACATTGCCCCAGGGCAGCTCCAGACCAGCCACAGTCACCATCCCACCTCACACTGCCCCAGGGCAGCTCCAGACACAGTCACCATCCCACCTCACACTGCCCCAGGGCAGCTCCAAACCAGACACAGTCACCATCCCACCTCACACTGCCCCAGGGCAGCCCCAGACACAGTCACCATCCCACCTCACACTGCCCCAGGGCAGCTCCAGACACAGTCACCATCCCACCTCACACTGCCCCAGGGCAGCTCCAAACCAGACACAGTCACCATCCCACCTCACACTGCCCCAGGGCAGCCCCAGACACAGTCACCATCCCACCTCACACTGCCCCAGGGCAGCTCCAGACACAGTCACCATCCCACCTCACACTGCCCCAGGGCAGCCCCAGACCAGCCACAGTCACCATCCCACCTCACACTGCCCCAGGGCAGCTCCAAACCAGACACAGTCACCATCCCACCTCACACTGCCCCAGGGCAGCTCCAGACACAGTCACCATCCCACCTCACACTGCCCCAGGGCAGCTCCAGACACAGTCACCATCCCACCTCACACTGCCCCAGGGCAGCTCCAGCCACAGTCACCATCCCACCTCACACTGCCCCAGGGCAGCTCCAGACACAGTCACCATCCCACCTCACACTGCCCCAGGGCAGCTCCAGACACAGTCACCATCCCACCTCACACTGCCCCAGGGCAGCTCCAAACCAGACACAGTCACCATCCCACCTCACACTGCCCCAGGGCAGCTCCAAACCAGCCACAGTCACCATCCCACCTCACACTGCCCCAGGGCAGCTCCAAACCAGCCACAGTCACCATCCCACCTCACATTGCCCCAGGGCAGCTCCAGACCAGCCACAGTCACCATCCCACCTCACACTGCCCCAGGGCAGCTCCAAACCAGACACAGTCACCATCCCACCTCACACTGCCCCAGGGCAGCTCCAAACCAGACACAGTCACCATCCCACCTCACACTGCCCCAGGGCAGCTCCAAACCAGAGCCATGGGGGCACATGCAGAGGGAAGGCTGCTGCTCCCTGCCAGCATCCCCTGCAGCCCTGGGCACTGAGGACACACTCACCTTGAGGATCTCCTGGTGGTTTTCAGAGGCATAGAGCCTCCCATCCCTCACGATGTCCTCCACCAGCTGCTCATAGTCCTCTGAAACACCGAGAGGCACAGTCAGGGCACGAGCCCCAGCCCCGAGCCCCCTCCTCCCAGCCCCGGGGAGGTGTGAGTGTGTGTGTGTGAAGCTGTGCAGGCAGGGCTGGGCTCTGGGCTGGCTGCCCCCTGCACTCACCATCGTAGGTGACGTAGGGGATCTGGAAGCCGCGGGCGCTGTTGGCTTCGCTGGTTTTGAAGTGGATCCAGAGCTTGCGGGAGCGCGCGGTGAAGGCGATGGGCCGCTCGTACGTCTGGCACGTCTCGTACGTGGTGATGGAGGATGGGGAGGCTGTGGGAGCAGCCAGCCCACGGGTGATGCCCTGCAGCAAGGCCACCCCCAGCCTCACTGTGCTTCCACCAGGGAGGGGGATGGTGGGTGGTCAGAGAAGCTGAGCTACCCCCCAACCCTCGTGTGATGCTCTGGAAAGCTCTGAACGGGGCTTTTTAACTCAAAAATGAAGCTCTGAGAGCACACAGCCCATCTGCCTGGCCCAGCAGGACACCAGGTGATGCCCTTTCCCCAGGGCAGCAGAGGGAGGCCCTTTTCCTGATCCTATCTGTCTCAATGTCAGGAGGTTGGGGCAGCACTTGTTTGTGTTGTAGCCAGTGCCAGGACAAGGGGTGATGGGGTGAAGCTGGGACACAAACAGTTCCATTGAAACACAAGGAAAAACTCATTCAGTGTTGGAGTGAGGGAGCCCTGGCCCAGGCTGCCCAGGGAGGGTGTGGAGGCTCCTTCTCAGGAGCTTCCCAAACCCACCTGGACACGTTCCTGTGCCCCCTGATCTAAGTGAACCTTTGTTCTGTGATGGCCAGTAAGAAGACCGGGGTAACAGGCACAAGGTGGAACACAGAAAGTTCCACTGGCACAGGAGGAGCAAGTCCTTTGGTGCTGAGCTAAGGGAGCCCTGGCCCAGGCTGCCCAGGGAGGGTGTGGAGGCTCCTTCCTTGGAGCTCTTCAGGACCCACCTGGACACGTTCCTGTGTGACCTGATCTAGGTGGGAGCTGCTTTAGCAGGGGGTTGGGCTGGATGAGCTCTGCAGGTCCCTTCCACCCCTGCCCCATGCTGTGGCTCTGTGATTCCCCTCCTGCCACCCAGGGCTGCAGCTCCTGCCCCTTGCACAGCCCCCAGCCTCCTCCAGCCCCGCGCCACGCTCGGTTACCTACAGTTTTTCCTCATGACCAAGACATCGCCGCACTCATCCTCGGAGGGGAGGAAGATCTCCGGCACCACGATGAGGATCTTGCGCTTGGGGGGCGGGTTGATGTTCCAGGTGCACTCCACGTTGGCAGGGTAATTGCCAGGGTAGTTGGGGGACTCGATGTAGCCCGTGTACTCGCCCAGCTCCCCCCCGCACTGCCGGTCTGCAAGGCACAGGCAGCGGCTGGGAACCGGCGGCGCCGCAGAGCGGGGGCGCAAATGACCCCACGCTCCACTTGAAGGGGGGGGGGATGAATGCTTTGGAGGGTTCATGGCACATCATGCCCCCTCTGCCATGCCCCAGCTCGCCTACTTTTGCACTGGGCCACCGAGGTGGAGCCGTCGAAGTCGGTGGTGGTGTTGCCGGGACAGGCGACGCAGTAGTTCTGCCTGAAGTCGGGCTGGTAGGTGCCCACGGCACAGCGGATGCAGCGGTGCACGCTGCTGTTGTAGTAGTGCCCTGGGGAGCACTGGACTGGGGAGGGGCAGACAGCAAAGGGGGGGCTGTGTCAGCCTCTGGCACGGCCCCAGCTGGGTGAAGCTGCCCCTGGAAGCGGCTCCAACCCACCTTTGGTGTCGCAGTCCTGGAAGGAGACGGCTCCGTCGTGGCGGGTGCTGAGCCCCCCGCCGCAGGGGAAGCACAGGGCACGGCCCCCCTCGGGCTGGTACGAGCCCCGGGGGCACGGCTGGCACGGCCTGAAGCCATCGGCTGAGTGCTGCCCAGGGGGGCACTGACCTGTGGGCAGAGGCACGGCTCAGGCCTGGCACCCCCGGGCTGGCTCCTCTCCCCTCCAGCCTTGGCAGCAGCAAGAAATGGGGGAGCAAGTGGTGCCCTGCCCAGGGTCCCCCCGAAATGCCCAAGGTGCTGAGGGGATGGAGCATGTGTGTGAGGAGAGGCTGCAGGACCTGGGGCTGTTCAGCCTGGGGAAGAGGAGGCTGAGGGGGGATCTCATCAACACAAGTATTTACAGGGTGGGTGTCAGGATGGGGCAGCACTTTTGTTTCTGTTGGCTCAAGTGCCAGGACAAGGGCTGATGGGCATCAGCTGGGACACAAACAGTGCCCCTGGCACAGGAGGAGAAACTTCTCTAGTGCTGAGGTGAGGGAGCCCTGGCCCAGGCTGCCCAGGGAGGGTGTGGAGGCTCCTTCTCAGGAGCTTCCCAAACCCATCTGGACACGTTCCTGTGCCCCCTGATCTAAGTGAACCTTTGTTCTGTGATGGCCAGTAAGAAGACAAGGGGCAACAGGCACAAGGTGAAACACAAACAGTGCCACTGGCACAGGAGGAGCAAGTCCTTTGGTGCTGAGGGGAGGGAGCCCCGGCCCAGGCTGCCCAGGGAGGGTGTGGAGGCTCCTGCTCAGCAGGTTTCCAACCCCACCTGGACACGTTCCTGTGCCCCTGAGCCAGGGGAACCTGCTTGAGCAGGGGCTGGATGAGCTCTGCAGGGCCCTTCCAGCCCCTCCATGCTGGGGTTCTAAAGCACCAACTCCTGAGCTGGGGCTCCTCAGGGCTCTCCCCTCTTCTGACCTGAGGCTGGTGGCTGCCTGTTGAAGGTTCCAGCCCTGGCCACCCCCTGAGTGCACCTCCCAGCCCAGGCCAGTGCCCCCTTACCCATGCAGCTGGTGATGTTGGTGGCTCCCACGGGCCCGAAGGCATCGGCCCGGGGACACAGGTCACAGGAGAGCTGCCCTTCCTTCTCCTGGTAGGTGCCGGCGGGGCAGGGCACACACTGCTCCGTCTGCCCGTGGTAATACGTTCCCTGCGAGCAGCTGACTGAGAGCCGGGGGGGGTGTGAGCGAGGGGCTTTGGGACACTCCCTGCCCCAGGGGCCCCTGCCCTGGGCACCCCACGATGCCCCTTACCACATCTGCCAGCCAGGCGCTGCTGGCCCGGCCCGCAGCTCTCCTGCCGCTCCAGCCCCACGCTCAGCTTCCTGGCCACCTCGTACTCCATCCCCGCGAAGCGCAGCAGGAACCTCTCCTGGTTGATGGATTTCTTCAGGGC
The DNA here is from genome assembly GCF_028858725.1 of Colius striatus. Lineage (NCBI taxonomy): Eukaryota > Metazoa > Chordata > Aves > Coliiformes > Coliidae > Colius > Colius striatus. Next base: position 2,796,587 of record NC_084780.1, read on the forward strand.
TTTGATGGCTGACTTGAGCTTTTTCTCCACCCTCTGTCGCAGGCAGTTCAGGTTGCAGCTGGCTGGGGGTGCAGGGGGCAATGGGGGTGCCAGGGGAGAAGGATGCAGAGAGAAACCAGGATGGAGAGGGAGACTCAGCAGGATTGATGGGCTGCAGTTGGCCCAGGGGTGGTTGAGGTTGGAGCTGAGGCAGAGCTGTTTCCCTGAGAGGGGTGTGAGCCCTGTGCCAGGCTGCCCAGGGAGCTGGGGCAGTGCCCAGCCCTGGAGGGATCCCAAAGGCATGGAGCTGAGGTGCTGAGGGCTGTGGGTCAGTGCTGGGCTGGGCAGGGTGAGGGCAGAGCTGGGACTGCAGCAGCCTCAGGGGCTTCAACAACCCAAATGATTGTGGGATTCAAACCATTTCCTGAATGCTCAGTCTCATGTGCTGCCCAGCACAGCCCAGTCCAGTGCAGGATAAGGCCTGATTCAGCTCTCCTTGCTGCACAGGGATGGCACTGACCCCTGGTCCCACACATCACCCCAGTCCCACCACATCACTCTGGTCCCACCACATCACCCCAGTCCTATCACATCACCCTGGTCCCACCACATCACCCTGATCCCACCACATCACTGCAGTCCCACCACATCCCCCCAGTCCAATCACATCACCCTGGTCCCATCACATCACCCCAGTCCCACCACATCATCCCGGTCCCACCACATCATCCCGGTCCCACCACATCACCCCGGTCCCACCACATCACCCTGGTCACACCACATCACTCCAGTCCCACCACATCACCCCAGTCCCATCACATCACTGCAGTCCCACCACATCACCCCAGTCCCACCACATCACCCTGGTCCCATCACATCACCCCAGTCCCACCACATCACCCCGGTCCCACCACATCACCCTGGTCACACCACATCACTCCAGTCCCACCACATCACCCCAGTCCCATCACATCACTGCAGTCCCACCACATCACCCTGGTCCCACCACATCACCCCAGTCCCACCACATCACCCTGGTCCCACCACATCACCCTGGTCCCACCACATCACCCCAGTCCCATCACATCACTGCAGTCCCACCACATCACCCTGGTCACACCACATCACCCTGGTCCCACCACATCACCCCAGTCCCACCACATCACCCTGGTCCCACCACATCACCCCAGTCCCACCACATCACCCTGGTCCCACCACATCACCCTGATCCCACCACATCACTGCAGTCCCACCACATCACTCCAGTCTCATCACATCACCCCAGTCCCATCACATCACTGCAGTCCCACCACATCACCCTGGTCACACCACATCACTGCAGTCCCATCACATCACCCCAGTCCCACCAGCCCTGCCTGCAGCCAAGGCAGCACAGTGCCCACCTGTGATCTCCTCCAGCTTGATCTCTGCCTCGAACTCCAGCGTGATTCGCATCACCTCCTTGCTGGAGGAGTTCCGAGCCCGGCGGCCCTTCCCCTTCTTGGACGAGTCACACTTGAGGTTGACGAAGGCGACCTGGCAGTCAGAGCAAGGTGCAGGGGCACCTGCACCCAGGGGGCTGTGTCAGCACGTCCCAGAGGGACACACAACCCCCCCACACCCTGTCATCACTCCTCACCTTGTGCCCCCACCTTCCCGGCCTCATCCTGCTTGCCCTTGGCCCGTGGGTGCAGGTGGCACTTGGCATCCTTGATCTTGAAGGAAGCTTTTTGCTTGATTGGTGCAGCAACAGTCTCTAAAAGAAAAAGCAGGTGCTCAACAGGCCTGGGCAGGGCAGCCTGGCTGGCAGCGGGCACCCTGCAGCCCCCTTACCCAGGCACTGGTGGCTGCTGTTGGAGGGTCTCTGCTGGGCACCCTGCCGCAGCACAGGGGTCCCACAGCTCACTGTGTAGCTGCTGTCAGACTCTGTGGGAGGGAGGACAGAGAGTCAGGGGGTGCTGGGTCCCCACAATGCTCTGCCAGGGCGGCTGTGCCATAGGGGATGATCCCAGGAGCCCACCCCAGGGATGAGCTCACACACCTTCCCGAGCCCCACGTGCTGCTGGGCTGCTCTGCACCCTGGCCACAGAGCAGCTCCTGCTCCCTGCCTTCCCTGTGCAGGGAAATGGGAACCCCCTGCCCAGGCTGGCAGTGGCACTGGTGCTGGTACCTGGCAGAAAGCGAGCCTTGGAGGCACAGGTGAGGGCACAGCTGTCCTTCTTGCCCGTCTTGTTGCAGGTGAGGGTGGCCCGTGGTGGCACTGAACCTGGCAGGCATTTCAGCAGCTCTGAGGGACACGCACCAGCTGCTGACAACAAGCAGGGATGCTAATGGCTTGCACAGTCAGGGCACCCACGAGGGACCCCTGTGCCCTCCCAGGTCAGGAGGGGAGGAGAGGGTGCCAGAGGGTGGCATGGGAGCCCTGGATCAGCATCTCAGCCACCCCAGGTCCTCCTTGGAGATGTGACCACTGGGATATTTTGGGGGGAGGGCAGCGTGTCTTCCATGAAGGGGAGGCCATTGGGTACCAGGGCACAGCCAGGGCCATGGAAACAACTCCTTTAGGGTCACTTGTTGGTGCAAAAAGCTCACAGACAGCCCCAGGCACGGTCAAAAAAGCAACAAGATGACCAAGGAGACAACACCTCCCACCCAGCACGTCCCATCCAGCCCCCTGCGAGGTGCACACGGGGCCCCAGCCAAGTGTCCTGTGCCAGCACGTCCCCAGACCCCCTGTGCTTTAACCCCAAGGTGCCAGAGGTGCCAGGGGGCACTGGGAGCCTGCCCAGCCCTGGCTGTACCTGTGCAGTCCTTTTTGTTCCAGTGCAGCTTGCAGCCAGCTGGGCATGTGCACTGGTAGCTGCCGGGAGTGTTGATGCAGCCGAATCTGCAGCCCCCGCGGTTGATGCTGCATTCGTCGATGTCTGTGGGGGAGAAGGGAGAGGCAGAGGCTGGGGGGGCTCTGCCTGGCACTGCACTGGCTCAGGGCTCTGATTTTGGATGGCTAAATGTATGCTCCATGCCTGAGTTGGGGCTGTGCACCCACAGGGAGCTTCCAGCCATTCCTCAGCCCCACGGGATTCCTCTCCCCAAGGGCTGGGGGGACGGCTGCAGCCCACCCAGGATGAGCTGGGAGCCAGCCCCGTGGTGGGGAGCTGTGGGGAGCAGCACAGTGAGCTGACACAGAAGCAGTTGCATTCTAAAGGCAGCTGTTTGGCAGCTCCCTGCAGTGAGGACCCTCTGCCTCAGCCTGGAACAGAGGGTCAACCCCTCAGGGTTGGCATGAAGCAGGGGCAGAGGTGGGGAGAGGCCAAACCCCGCTTTGTGCCCAGCTCTCCCTTCATGGGAGCAGGGGTGGGGGGCAGCAGTTCCCCTGCTGTGGGGTCACAGGGGGGTATCCAGGGCTGCAGTGGCTCCCACTGGCTGCACTCTGGGAGCACAGGAGGGTCACCTGCCCTGGCTGGCCAGGCAGTGTTTGTGTCACCAACAGCAAACCCCCCCAAAGGTGTCTCATCTGCCCCCACCCCTGGGTGTTATCTGCCTTGTGAAACCTAAATCAAACCCTTTGGATGTTCCCCAGCCCAGCTCCCTGCCAAACACACTGGGGATTTCTCCCTCTCTCACTGCAGACAAGTCACAAACTGTTGCTGTTGCTCTGTTTGAGGTTGCAGACACCAGTAGCTGGCTCTGAGCCCCCTCCCTGCCTGGCCCCACGTCAGGGGATGTGGGGAACTGACCCTGCCCACGAGCCCATGGGGTGAGTGGTACCCCCAGGGGTCCTGCAGCAAGATACCATGAGGCTGCCCCATCCCCGGGGCCCTGTGTGCCTCCCCAGGAGCCAAACCCAGCAGGCTGGTGGGCTTCTCCTGCCAGGACAGAGCCAGCCCTACCTCCACAGTGAGTGAGCCCATACAGTGTGTAGCCCTTGTTGCAGAGGCACTGGAAGCTGCCTGGGGTGTTGATGCAGAGGTGGTCACAGGTCCGGTCAAAGGAGCACTCGTCGATGTCTGAAGGGAGGGGGAGAGGAGAGGTGAGGGGTTGGCATGAGGAGGGGCAGCCTCAGGCACAAGGGCTGTCCCCTTCCTGCTCCAGTTGCTCCACTGAGCTGATGGCTGCCCTGGCACCCTGCACTGGGATGCTTCAAGCTCCCTCCTTGCCCACTACAAGTACCCCACTGCACCAGCCCTGCCCTCCCCTCCCAAAGCTCCTGCAGCCCCTCTGCAGCTCTATCAGGAGAAATGGGGTCAGCACTGTGTTCCTGGCACAGGGTGGCTGTGAGAGCCTCCACTGCTGCCCCATGCCAGGGAAGGATGCTGAGCAGGCAGGTCCTGCCCTGGGATGGTGCTCAGCCCCACAGGGCAGCTCCCTGGGGCAGGGAGGCTCCGGCTGGGCAGCCAAATCCAACCCCTTGGGTCTGAGCATCATTTCCTTGGCTTCATTAAGTTAATTGCCCAGGAGTGCAGAAGCTGGATGGAGATGAAAGCCATGGCAGCTCTGGGATGTGCCAGCCCTCTCCTGCCCCAGCTCTGCACTTTTGGGAGGCAACACTCAGGCTCATGCACACCCCTGGGCACAGAGCCCTGTGTTCCCCCTGGGATGGCCCAGAGACCTGCCAGCTCACTTGACCCTGTTGGGACAGGAGGAAAAAGCACCATGGAGAAGCCAGTTTCCAACAGAGCAAACAGGATTCATCTTCACTCTCCCCTCCTGCCCTCCAACAGACGTAGGGAGGAGGAATCCTGTTGCAAAAGCCCCTGAAATCCTTGCTGTGCTTTGCTGGCATCCCCAGCAGCGTGTCCCTGGGCAGGGCATGATCCAGCCCCTGCTGTGGGTGCTGGTGGAGGGGCAGAGGCAAGGCAGGACACATCCCACTGCTCTCCCCATCAGCCATCCCGGGAGAATGGTGGAGAAACAGCCCAAGGGGCTGCAGGGAATGTCACAAACTCTCATCACAGCTCTAAGGCTGGAGGGTTCCACCTGGCATCTGCCTAAATGCTGACTTCAGCTCTGCTGCCAGGAGAGCCAAGAAATGCCAAGGCAGGAGCAGGGCTTGGGATGACAGCCCAGCTCTGCACATCAAAGGACTGAGCCCCAGAGCAGAACCCAAACCCAGCTCTAAAGCCCTGGAGGGTGTCTGAGGAAAGCAGAGAGGGTGAGTAACCAGGGCAGAACCCTCCCAGCAGCCACGGGAGGGTTGGCACATGTCAGAGAGCAGGGAGAGGGGGTTGTCTCCAGGCAGGGCAAAGCTGCCTGGGTCCTGTTGCCCTTTACCTTGGCAGTTCCTCTCGTTGATGAGCAGCTTGTAGCCTTTCCTGCAGCTGCACTCAAAGCTGCCCACCGTGTTCCTGCAGATGTGGTCGCAGCCGCCGTTGTTGAGGCGACACTCGTCGATGTCTGCGGAGGGGCACAGGGGACACTGGCTGAGATGCTGGGCCAGGACAGAGGGGTCTCCCCTCCAACCCCCATCCCACCAGCAGCTGCCAAATGGAGGAAACCCTCTGGGCTCTGCTGGCCCAAGGGAAAGGTGGCTGCTGTTTGATCTGGGTGCGTTTGGGGCTGCTGTGGGACACTGGGCAGCTCCTGGGCTCAGCTGCCCTTAGACACTGTGCAAAACAACTTGTGCAGGTCTGAGCATCCCCTAGAGCACAGCCAGGCTCTGAAAGAGCTTTGCAACCAAAGGAAAGCACCACACCAGAGTCTGCAGAGTCACAGCTTTGGGGTGGGGGCTAGTTTCAAGGACTAGGAGCAGGGGGAAGGAAAGACCAAGCTGGGAGGGGAAACCCCCTCCTTTAAAAACAGCCATTCAAGAAGATACTGGTCACCCCTCACCCCTCTGCTTGCCACCTCCTTCCTGCCACAAACAGAGCTACAAGTGACAGCACACACTAAGTGCAAAGAGCCCCAAGGGCCTGGGAAGAGGCTGAGCACTGGGGCTCTGGGTTGGCTCTGGGGGTTTCTCTTTCTCCACTAATCACAGGATTTGCTGCCAGGAAACAACCTGGAAAATGGAAGGAGAACAGCAAGAGGCAGTCACCTTCCCTGTCCCCTCTGTCCCCAGCAGCTCTGTCTCTCTGGGGCTGTGCCTTGCTTTTTATGGCTGCAAGGGAAGGAGCTGTAAAGCAGCCCCCAGCCATAATAAAACCCTCAGACACAGGGGACGTGGCTCCAGGTTATGGCATGTTCCTGGAAACAGGAGACCTGGAGAAGGTGGGGGAGGGATGCTCTGATAAAATAACAGGGTGCAAGGGGTTCTGGAAGCAGTCAGCAGGTAGACAGGCAGCCAGCAGTGGGACAGCCTTTGCTTTCAACTGGGGTCAAGTTCCTGAAGCTGCTGAAAGACACAACACAGGCGCCTGGCAGCCCCCGGGGTCGTGGCATCCCCTTGCCTGGGGTGAGGAGGCTTTGAGGTGGCTGTGAACCAATCCAGGTGGCTGGGGCTGATGGTGGGAGGGTGCAGAGGCACATGGCAGCCCAGGGTATCCTCCCCCAAGCAGGACATGGAGCTTGGGCCCAGCTGGATGATGAGCACAGAGGGACTTGAGCAGCTCTGAGTTACCACACACACATTCCCTACCTGGGGGGAAACTGAGGCAGCAGGGTGGAGTGAGGTGGGACAGGACACTCCAGCTCCACAAGTGCCATGTCACTGGCTTCAGCATGACCTGACCCTCCCTTTCCTACTCCACTCAGGCTTCCTGGGGGAGTGGGACCCACCACAGCTCAGCCCCACGCCTGGGGGTGACCCCTGTCCCCACCCCACAGATGCAAACAAGTCAGCAATGCTGAGCTGAGCTAAAGCAGCCTTTTCTAAGGGCACTGAGGGCACAAGAGGGATGTCTGAGCCAGCCAAGGGTGAGCAGTGAAGCCCCCAGCCCTGCTCACACACACACATACCTTTGCAGGTCTTCCTGTCGGGCTGCAGCATGAAGCCCATGGGGCAGCTGCAGTGCACCCCCGCTGCTGCATCGTGGCATTTGCTGTCACAGCCCCCGTTGTTCACAGCACACGTCTCTGCACAGACAGGGGAGAGAGCAGCTGGGGTGAGGAAGGAGGGCTGCAAAGGCTGAGGTGGGTCACAGCACCCTGATGTCCCCACACCACCCAAATACCCCCTACACTGGAGCACTGAGGAGGCAGCTGGTGCTCAGCTCCTCACACAGCCCACTGAAATGCTCTTATCTTCTCACAGAACCCCAGCAGGGAGGGCTGGAAGGGCCCTGCAGAGCTCATCCAGCCCCAGCCCCTGCTCAAGCAGGTTCCCCTGGCTCAGGGGGCACAGGAATGTGTCCAGGTGGGGTTGGAAACCTCCTGAGAAGAAGCCTCCACACCCTCCCTGGGCAGCCTGGGCCAGGGCTCCCTCACCTCAGCACCAAAGGACTTGCTCCTGTGCCAGTGGAACTGTTTGTGTCCCAGCTGATGCCCATCAGCCCTTGTCCTGGCACTGGGCACTGCAGAAACAAGTGTCCCCTCATCCACCTGACACCCACCCTTTGGGTACTTGTAAGAGTTACTGAGCTCCCCCCTCAGTCTCTTCTCCAGGCTGAACAGCCCCAGGTCCCACAGCCTTTCCTCAGCAGGAAGATGCTCCATCCCCTCAGCACCTTGGGAGCCCTTTTCTCACAGACATGAGGCCATGGAGCCCCAAATTAATAAACCCCCCCAGACACAGGTCCTGCAGCATCTTCTGCCTCTGCAGACGACCCGACACCCGTCACCTTCCCACGGCCCCTCTGAGCCCCAGCTGCTGCTCCCCAGGGACTGTGGAGGTGAAATAAGGACACGTGAGGTTCAGCCCCTGTCACAGGCAGCAAAATGCACCCAGGGCTCCCAACGTGCCACCCAAACCTCTGTGCAAGCCTCCTGCACTCCAACAACCTGCTCCTACAGCCCGGGTGTAGGATCTCAGGTAGAGAGGGGATGGGGACAGCCCTGTCCCCTCAGAGGACGCTTTGTTAGCTGTGTGCAGGGAGCAGAGCAGCACCTGGCCAGGCTGGGGATGGGGTCAGGGCACAGCAGGGCTGGGAGAAGCAGAGATGGCTTCAGCTGATGGAGGAAAAAGCTCTGTGGCATTAACCCCATGGTGCTCAGCCCCTACACTGGCTTTGGGGCTGTGTGCTCCCTGAGAACAGAGCCTGGTGGCAGCTCCAACAAAGAGGAGTTCCATTGCCAAGTGACAAAGCCACAGGACTCGGGGCACAAAGGGCCAGGTCTGGCCAGGGGTGCCCAGGCTGCAGCTCCCCAGGGATGTGCAGCCCCTGTCCCTCAGAGGGGTCTGGGGGAGGTCCCATCCCCCTCACTGCCATCTCTGTCACCAACCTGGGACCCCCACACCACCATCCCCAACTGGAGCACTCTGGATGGTCCAGGCTCATGGGCTAATTTGGGAGCCCCTTGGTTTAATTAGAACCCACCCACAGAGCCAGGCAGCACCAGTGGGAAAGGGAGGGGGGGGAAAAAAAGCAAGGCTAATTATTTGAGTATTATCAAAGTCAGCTGTTGGTGGTGGGACTAGAGGGACACTCATTGAAATGAAAGATTTGGAGCTTGACAGCTTCCCTGTGAGCTCAGCCCCCAACTCCAGCCCAAAACCACCAGAACAATGGCTTGAAGTGCATGAAGTTGTTCACAAAGGATAATAAAATCTTCCTTTCAGAAGGCTGGTTGCTTAGATAAATGAGGCATTTAGGCTTCAAGGAACCCAGAGCTGAAGAATGCCTTGAAGAGATTCCTTGGAAAGAGCAAATCCCAGGTTCTCCTGCTCCCTGAGAGCGCTGCATGGGGCGGGGATGACTGAGCCACGCAAGCATCTGCCTCGGGGGCAGGGAGCTGGGATTGCTCTGTGCTGCTCTTGCTGCTGCTATTTTTATGGTTGTCCCATAATAAGAGAACAAAAGGGACCCATTTTGATGAAATTAATAGGCAGCACAATTACAAAAGCTAAAGGCAAGGGTGGGATTTGTGCAGCTATTCCCCTTGGGCAGGGCCCTTGTGCCACACGCAGCCCCGGTCACACGGGGACTGGCACGAGGGCAGGGAGTGTGGTGTGAGTGACACAGCACCCAGGGGAAGGGAAACCTTCTGCAAGCCCAATGAATTATTTAACAGCAGCCTTTGTTCCAGCAGCTGATGCAGAAGCAGCACACAGAGGATTGGTTTAACAGGGCTGCTGCCTGGATGAGATGATGGTCCCAGCTCAGGGACTGCTTTCGGTGGGATGGAGATGGACAATCACAGCATCAGTGGGATGGAGATGGACAATCACAGCATCACTTGGCTTGGAAAAGCCCTTAAAGCTGCTGCAGTCCCAGCCCTGCCCTCACCCTGCCCAGCCCAGCACTGACCCACAGCCCTCAGCACCTCAGCTCCACGCCTCTGGGATCCCTCCAGGGCTGGGCACTGCCCCAGCTCCCTGGGCAGCCTGGCACAGGGGCTCACACCCCTCTCAGGGAAACAGTTCTGCCTCAGCTCCAGCCTCAACCTCCCCTGGGCCAACTGCAGCCCATTGCCTCTTGGCCTGTCATTCATGGCTGGGGAGCAGAGCCCGACCCCCAGCTCCCTGCAGCCTCCTGGCAGGGAGTGTCAGAGAGTGCTGCTGGCTGCCCTCAGCCTCCTCTTCTCCAGGCTCAACACCCCCATTCCCTCAGCCCCTCCCCAGCCCCTTGTGCTCCAGCCCCTTCCCCAGCTCTGTGCCCGGCTCTGGCCACGCTGCAGCCCCTCAGTGTCCCTGTGGCAGTGAGTGAGGGGCCCAGCACTGACACAGCCCTGGAGCTGCAGCCTCCCCAGGGCCCAGCACAGGGGACAATCCCTGCCCTGGGCCTGCTGGTCACACATCCTCATCCAAGCCAGGATGCCCTTGGCCTTCTTTCCCACCTGGGCACGCTGCTGGTTCATGTTCAGCTGCTGTTGATCAACACCTCCAGGCCCTTTTCTGCAGGACAGCTTTCCAGCCACACATCCCCAAGCCTGGAGCATTGCCTGGGGTGTTGCTGAGGCCCAAGTGCAAGTGAAGGGGCTGCATGGGGGAGCACAGTGCTCCCTGGGCAGAGCAGTGCCCTGAGCAGCATCACTGTGCTCACAGCTTCCCCCAGCACAGCAGCACCCATCTCTTGGCCCCTTTGCACCTGCAGGAGCTGCAACAGCAACGCAGAGCAAACCCTGCCCACACTCCCGTGCTGGATGGGGGCATGGACGGGGCAGGAGCTGAGCCAGCATGGCTGCAGCATCACTGCAAACCCCTCAGCAAAGGAAAAGGCTTGGGGGTGCTGCTGGGCAGCAGAGGTGGGGATGGTGGTGCCCAGGGGACGTTGTTGGGCTGAGCAGCAGCCATGGGGCTGCTCCCAGCCTGGTGCTGCCTCACCCCACACACACAGAGGCCTTTGGCCAGGGAGGGTGAGCACACAGCAGCCTGCACACACATGCTCTTCTCCACCCTCCCCTCTGCCAGCTGCTGTGCCACAGAAATCCTCAGCCCCACCACTCAATGCAACACCCAGACTGAGCTCTGCAATGCTCTGCCTGAGCCCCACAACACCCAGACCAAGCCCCACAGTGCCCTGCCCGAGTCCCACCACATCCTGCCCAAGCCTTACAACACATCACCCTGGCCATGTCCCACAATACCTGTACCCCACAACACCCACCTGCACCCCACAGCACCCTGCCCATGCCCCACACTGCCCTGCTCGTGCCCCACAACACCCTGTCCGTGCCCCACAGCACCCTGCTTGTGCCCCACAGCACCATGTCTGTGCCCCACAGCACCCTACCTATACCCCACAGCACCCTAGCTGTACCCCACAGCACCCTACCTATACCCCACAGCACTCTAGCTGTACCCCACAGCACCCTGTCCATGCCCCACAGCACCCTAGCTGTACCCCACAGCACCCTGCCCATGCCCCGCAGCACCCTACCTGTGCCCCACAGCACCCTGTCCATGCCCCACAGCACCCTAGCTGTACCCCACAGCACCCTGTCCATGCCCCACAGCACCCTGTCTGTGCCCCACAGCACTCTGCCCATGCCCCACAGCACCCTACCTGTGCACCACAACACCCTGCCCGTGCCCCACAACACCCTGCCCATGCCCCACAGCACCCTATCCGTGCCCCACAGCACCCTGTCTGTGCCCCACAGCATCCTACCTATACCCCACAGCACCCTAGCTGTACCCCACAGCACTCTGCCCATGCCCCACAGCACCCTACCTGTGCCCCACAGCACCCTATCCATGCCCCACAGCACCCTGCCCATGCCCCACAACACCCTGCCCATGCCCCACAGCACCCTGTCTGTGCCCCACAGCACCCTATCCATGCCCCACAACACCCTGTCTGTGCCCCACAACACCCTGCCCATGCCCCACAGAACCCTGTCCATGCCCCACAGCACCCTGCCCATGCCCTGTCTGTGCCCCACAGCACCCTGCCCATCAGTGATGGCAGCAGGACTATGAGCCCACGAGCAGGGGAGATAAGTGCATGGTATGGGTGGGATTACAGCCGGGTTGGATGGAGCACAGCAGAGCTCCAGAGCCCCCAAAAGCCATGGCTGGTGCTCCCAGACCCTCCACAAACAGGATTCCCCCTGGTAGACGAGCTGCTGCCCCTTCACTGCCTCAGTTTCTGTGTTGGCAAAGCACAGGGCTTGTCTTACCTTCATCAGGGGCTCAGAGACCCCATGGGGGTTGCAGAGAAGCCCTTTGGGAAGCAGCTGAGGTGCTCAGTCTGGTAAAGGGTCAGTGCAGGTCTGCAGTTTGCTGCAGCTCTGGCCTGGCTGCCTCTGGGCACAGGCAGCAGCTTTGCTGGGCCAAAACCTGACACCCCCCAAACGACCCCAGACCTGCAGAGGGGACTGTCTGTGAGCAGGTGGCTCTGGGAAGGGATAACTGGCAGTGTGCAGCGTGGAGATGGGCACAAGCATCCCCCTCCCCACCACACAGCCACCAGCAGCCCACCAGCAGCTCCTCTCAGGCTTGCAGGGAGGGCACAACCATCACCACAGCCCTGGGCAAGCAGCTTCTCACCCCCTGCACCAGGCAATGCAAGAGCCCCCTCATGCAAGCAGAGCCACGGGAGGGTCCCTCTCTCTGTCCCCAGAGGCAGTGTCCCGAGGGCAGGCTGGCTCAGCCGGGTTTAGGAGCAGCAGCAGGGCCAGGGTTAGCGAGGCATGCAGTTAGCACAGCAGCTCAGCCCTCCCCCTAGCCCAGCAGTGACCTCGAGGTGAGGAGCAGAGCAGAGCAGAGCAGAGCTGGTGGTTACATCCCCCTCGGTAGAGATAGACAACGAAAATATTTACCATTAGAAAACGTCTCAAGGATAACGTGTTGCTGGAAGTGTCTCTCCCCTGTTTAACATTATAGAAAAGTGATTTAGAAGCAGTCTCCAGCAAGGAGCTTGGTCACACAGCCATGGGTTCAGCTCCTGCCCTTCCAGCCTGCTGGAAGCTGTCTCTTTGTCTCTTTAGTACTATGATTATTCTCCTCCCACCTCCCAAAAAGAGCCCAAACCCCAATAGGTTTGGGTGTGATGCTCCTGACTTCAGCTGTGAGAAGCAGCCCCTGTCCCTGCAGCCCCTCCCTGCCCTCGTGCTGTGCCCCATGCAGGAGGGACGAAGCGTGTTACCAGCAGCGTTAGTGCAGCCCGTTAGTCTGGGGGAATCGAGGTCCTCACCCTCACTGCAGCACAACCAGCAGGTGCTGGGGCCAGCTTGCAGTCCCTGAGAGGAGCTGTGTGGCTTGCTGCACAGCCACGGGCTTTGGGAAGGCGACCACAGCCTGCCAGTGGCACTGGCGCTGCTTGGCTCGGGCAGCCAAGCTAAAGCCATGTGTGGCAGCCCCAGTGAGACACAGCCCCAGGGTGCTGAGCACCTCAGGGAGCACGTGGGAGCCTGAAGTGGCCAAGAAGGGGCTGAGAGCAGCCTGAGCAAGGCTGCAGATCCCCCAAACTGGGACTGAAACACACAGTGATCACTTCGGCGCATTGCCTCAAAAAAATTACCTTGAGCTTTGGCCTGCAAAGGAAACTCGGCCTGGCACAGCCCATCCATGGCTGGGGGATGTCCCTTCTTCGTGCCAGTCATTCTGGAGAGGGAACAAGGCACCCCAGCACTTCTTTTTGCTCCCATGTGGGGATAGAGCCTTGTGGACCAAAGCCAGAGAGTCCCTGGGCAAGCGTGTGGCTGGGCTGCTGGGGGCTGTGGGAGCATGGCCGAGCACATGCCCCTCCATGAGAAACACCAGCAGGCCTGTGCAGAGGGGGATGGTAGGAAGGGGGACAGGCAGCCCCCAGCTGTGCCTGCACGGTGCTGGGGGGCTCAGGCCAAGGATCCAGCAGCCAGGACACGGGTGCCAAGGCTGTGCAGGGACCACACATCCTCCTCAGAGAGGCCACAGTGTGCAGCGAGCCCGTGGCCACCCAGCTCACGTCCCACTGCCCTGCCTTCCCCTTCCCAGAGCCCCCCTGCACCACAGGCCCTTTGTTCTGGTGTCTCCAAGCACTGACTCTGCAGTGATGTCCACAGAGCCCCTGCTCCTGGCACTGCTGCCAGTACTGTCCCCTTCACAGAGCCGGGGCGATGCCACTGCCAGAGCCTGGGCATGGCTCAGGGAATCGCCCACGAAACTTCAGCTGCATTTAGTTACTTTCTCAGTCTCATCACATCTCCTTCCCACCCAGCACCAGTGGGTGACTGAGGGGACAGTGATGACCCTGCTGTACCCCAAATATCAGCAGGAGGGAGCTGCAATGATGCCCTGGCTTGCAAATCACACAATCCCAGCATGGTGAGGGCTGGAAGGGCCCTGCAGAGCTGCTCCAGCCCCTGCTCCAGCAGGTTCCCCTGGCTCAGGGGGCACAGGAACGTGTCCAGGTGGGGTTGGAAACCTCCTGAGCAGGAGCCTCCACACCCTCCCTGGGCAGCCTGGGCCAGGGCTCCCTCACCTCAGCACCAAAGGACTTTCTCCTCCTGTGCCAGGGGAACTGTTTGTGTCCCAGCTGATGCCCATTAGCCCTTGTCCTGGCACTGCAGAGAAGTGTGTCCCCATCCCCCTGACACCCACCCTTTAGGCACTTGTGTTGCTGAGCTCCCCCCTCAGTCTCTTCCCCAGGCTGAACAGCCCGAGGTCCCTCAGCCTTCCCTCATAAAGAAAATAGATGTTCCCTTCCCCAAGCCAAAATCCGCACCCACTGCAACAGCTTTGCATCTCCCCGTGGCTGCTGCACCCTGAGCCTGCTGGAGGGTGAGTTTATGTGTTTGGGGTGTTGTGGTGGGTTGGTTTGTTTTTTAAAGGCTGCTTTTGGAGCACAAATGTCTAAGGTCATCAGCCTGCTCTCGCTGCTCCCCCTCCCCCTGGAGCCTGCAGACGTTGGGAGCCATTAGGCCGGGCCCTGCTCTGCTCTCAGGCATGTTCCTCATTAGCTGCATTTTTAAAAGCAGCAATAAAAAGGGAGAAAAATGAAAAACACCGGCCATGGCCTAATGAAACTGTCACTCCAAGGGGCTGATTGTGCTTCCTGCCCTGTGGTGTGATCTGAAGGGAACCTGGAGCAGGGGCCTGGCCCCGGCAGCCCATCAAACGCACCGCGTACAATTTCAAAGGCCGCGGCCCGGGGAGGGAGTTTGTGTTTCCCCTTTGCTGGAAACTTTATTCCCCTTGAAATGATGAAACGTTGGAGAGGAAATGGGGAAGGGGCGAGAGAGATGGGGGAGGGCTGTTTGCTGAGCCCTGGCCATAAAATAGGAAAGGGTGGTTATAAAGATGCGAGCAGGTACCTCGGCTGGAAACCTGCTGGTTGGGCATCCCCACGGGGCAGCTGCCAGCTCCATGGAGCCACAGCACAATCCCACAGTGTTCCTGGGGTTCAGGAATCCCCCAGGGCATGGGGAGCCTGAGGGACTGCACATCTGAAAGGGATGAGAGAGGCAGGGCTATGGGTTTGGGGCTGGTGCTGCTTCTCAAATCATTGAATCACAGCATGGGGGAGGTTGGAGGGACCTTTAGAGCTCATCCAGCTCAACCCCCTGCAGAAGCAGCTCCCACCTAGATCAGGGAGCACAGGAACGTGTCCAGGTGGGTTTTGAAGCCCTCCAAGGAAGGAGCCTCCACACCCTCCCTGGGCAGCCTGGGCCAGGGCTCCCTCACCCTCCATCGCAGTGTTTGATTTGCCCCAGGGAGGTGGGTGGGATGCAGCAGCTCCAGTGGGAGATGCCTCCCCAGCAGATACAGTGCAGAGCACGAGGGAGAAGAGGGAAGGTTTTGGTGAAGGCCACAAGGATGAGCAATTTTGGAAAGCTCCAAATCCCACCCTCACATCTGCAGTATCCAGGGTCCTAGTCCTGAGGGCCTCTGGCAACCAGGCCCCTCTTGAGCAACCACGAGAGGCTTTGGAGAGCTGTTCTCCCCTCCCCCTGCACCCAGCAGGTCAGGAACATCATTTCAGTGCCAAACCTCCCCAAACCCTCACACCCACATAGGCACCACGTGCACAGAGCCCTCCCTGCCTCCAGCCAGGAGGAACACACCACCCAAAGCCAAAGGCCCTGTGGGAGCAACACAATGACCCCACGGGTGGGACGGGAGGCAGGGGATGGCGGGGCCCAGAGGCTACAAGTGCCTGCAGCAGCCAGGAGGGACTGGGATTAATCCTGGCAGTGTCTGGGTGACAGCAGTGACACAAAGGCTTTGCTGGGGCTTCAGCCCCCGGCGTCCTCCGAGCCCGCAGGGACCCCCCAGCAGGTTGGAGGCTGCTCTGTTGAGGACAGAGTCGTCTTTGGAAAGCACAGAGGGGTTTCTGTTCAGGCTCAGCAGGGACAAGGGAAGCCAAAACCTCTCTCTTGCTTTCAATTCCTTTTTCTTTTGCAAGAACACATCTGTGCAGAGCAGCTCGTGGTCTTTGTCACTCCCTCAGTGTACCATTTCTTAAAATCAAATCAGCTGTTCAACGGCACCAGTGAGTGAGACCAGCAAACCCATCTCTGCTTGGTGTTTTAGGATTTGAAGACACCCAGAGGAAAGGACAATCCTGGGGGTCAGGTTCTTGGGGCTTGGGGATTTCTTTGTTTTGCAAGACAATTGTTCCTGAGCCGAGGCCTCACGGTGCCAAACTGGAGCAGAGCGGCACGGGCAAGTCTGTCCCCTCTCTGCCCTCCCTCAGTGCTGCCAGGGACAATGACAACTGCCAGCATGGGGACATCCTCACCCCTCTCCCTCCAGGAGCAGAGGCAGCCAGGGATCCCTGCCCACAGCCCAGCACAACAGACCTGGCCACAGACATCCCCTGGAGCATCCCCACGGCCGAGCAGAGCTGCCTCCCCGTGCCCTGCACCTACCCCCTGGCCCTCACACAGGCACCAAGCAAAAGGAAACACCACATCCCCCCAAAGCTGGAACAGCCCCCTCCTCACCTTTACCAGGCAAAGAGCAAATGGCCCAGGGAGGAGGATGAAGCACCCTGTGCCCTGCAGCTCACACCTACCGATGCACGTCACCCCGTCCGAGTGCAGCAGGAACTTGACGTGGCAGCCGCACTTGGGCCCCTGGTCGGTGTCGTCACACGTGTGCTGGCAGCCCCCGTTCCCGTAGTTGCAGGTCACTGTGGGAGGCAAAACACAGGCCATCAGCTGAGGCTCCAGCCCTTCTCCTCCCCCAAGCAGCATCCACAGGTGGTAGCGTGAAGCTGGCTTGGAAAAACCTTGTCTGGACCCTCTGAGAGATCCCTCCTGGGTCATTGCTGAAGTCCTTCAGTTTTCCCTGTGGGATCCCAGCAGATGCAAACTGAGTGTGGGCAGCAGGGCCAGGGAGGTTCTGCTCCCCCTCTGCTCTGCCATAGCTGCTGAGGCCTCATCTGGAGTCCTGGGGCCAGCTCTGGGCTCCCCAGCTGCAGAGGGACAGGGAACTGCTGGAGAGAGGCCAGTGCAGGGACAGCAAGATGCTGAGGGGATGGAGCATCTTCCTTGTGAGGAAAGGCTGTGGGACCTGGGGCTGCTCAGCCTGGAGAAGAGACTGAGGGGGGAGCTCATTAATAGTTACAAATATCTCACTGTTGGGTGTCAGGAGATTGGGGCAGCACTCTTTTCTGTTGTCTCCACTGCCAGGACAAGGGTGATGGGCATAAGTTGGAACACAAACACTGCCACTGGCACAGAAGGAGAAAGTCCTTTGGTGCTGAGGGGAGGGAGCCCTGGCCCAGGCTGCCCAGGGAGGGTGTGGAGGCTCCTTCTCAGGAGGTTTCCAACTCCACCTGGACACATTCCTGTGCCCCCTGAGCCAGGGGAACCTGCTGTAGCAGGGGCTGGATGAGCTCTGCAGGGCCCTTCCCACTCCCTCCATGCTGGGATTCTGCGATTCTATGAAACTCTCACATGATTTTCTGCATCTTCCGCTTGGATACCTGCTAAAAGCCCCCAGTGGAGCCTAGGCAAAGGGAACAAGTGGGTAGGCTGCCCCTGACCCTGGATCTGGTGTTACAGGGGAAGGGTGAGAGTTTCTCAAGCTCTGCAGTGACTCAGGTGCTGCTGGGACTCTCTGCCAGCCCTCCCCGGGGGGCAGGGCGTGCTGTACCCTGCAGTTAGCTTGGAGGAAGAATAGGTTTGGAGGATTAAAACTCCATTTCATCAGCAATTTTACACATTTGCTGCAGACAGCAAATGAGAAACAAAAACAATTGCATAAACACATACATATCTGTGTAATAACCCTGGCAGTGCCAGCAAGGTGCTGGCAGGACATCAGACAGGCCGAGAGCACCACGTCCTCCAGGGAGAGGATTCCCGGCTCCTCCTGTGCCCATCACACTCCCCCTGCTCATGCCCCCTTGGGAAGGCAAATCAGAGGGGCAGGGACAGGGGATGCTGTGCCTCTGGGACTCTTTTCAACTGCCATCTGAGCCCACTCAGTGTAAGGGGGAGGGGATGCCAGGAGCATCATCTGCAAGGGCAACAGAGGCAGAGCTGGGCATGCCAGAAGGAAATGAAGCCAGAGGGCTTTAGGCTTTATAAATCAACCAGTACCAGGGTGAGTCAGGGCTTTGCAGCAGGGCCAGGAGGGCCCTGAACCACTGGAACAAGGTCAGGGGTCCCTGGGAGGCTGTATTCCCAGCCCTGGAGTGCTGCTTACGTTTGCAGTCACGCTGGTTCTTGGTGAGCTCGAAGCCGGGGCGGCACTCGCAGGCGATTCCCCCCTTGGGGGTCTCCCGGCAGATGTGGGCACAGCCATGGTTCTTGTTCATGCAGTTCATTCCTTCTAAAAGAGAGAAGGAAGCAAAGAAAAGCTCCAAAAGGTCTCTGGCACCAGTAGGATGTCGGGGTGGGACTGGGATTGGGGAGATGGGGGCAGAGAGGAGAAAAACCTTGTGACAAAGACATTCATGGGGACAGGAGAACCCTGGGCAGTGTCAAAGGGCAGCACCCCCTGGCACAGCACAAAGCCACCTGGAGCTTTTAACCTTTGGTTCCCTCTCAATGCCTTGGGCAAGACTCTGCTCCCACACCTCAGGGCTGGCAGCTGCCCAGCAGCCCTGCCTGGCACCAACAGGAGAAGGAGGATGGGATGGGTCTGTTTGTGGTTAAAGACCCCTGGGCAGCAGTTGTGGGATTGTTCAGGCTGGATGTGAGGAGGAATGTCTTTGGTGCCAGGGCTGTCAGGCATTGGAAGGGGCTGGAGTCACCATCCCTGGAGGGGTTTCAGAGCCAGGTGGGTGTTGCACTGAGAGCAATGGGCTGGTGGGTGATAGGGCTGGGACAGAGGCTGGATCCATGAGCTTGAAGGTCTCTTCCAGCTGAAATGATTCTGTGATTCAATGTTCTGCTACACAGGGGAGGGTTTTGCAGGGGGCAGAGCTGGTGGGACAGCCCTGGAGCTGCTCTGCTGGGATAAGCCCTGGACTGTGCCTGAAGCTATGAGGAGGATCCACACACTGGCAGCCTCTGGGGAATGAGGGGTTGGGGAGCTGCTGGTTCCCATTATTGGAGCTGCCATTCTGCCCTTGCTGACCCATCCACAGTCCCCTCCTGCCCTGGCCTCTCACAGGGACTCTCAGCTGCAGACAGACAGGTTCAGTGGATGCAGAATGTGGCATTAACAGGAGTTTAACAGACATTTATCAGATCCCACAGAAAGCCAGAGATGGCCCTGTGGGAGATGCAACTGCCTGCTCAGGGCCTTCTTCTGGCAGAGACCCCCAGTGCTGAGCCCACCACGGGGCAAGAGATGCTGGCAGCAGGATGGGGGATGGAGCAGGGCTGCTAGCCCGTGGGATTCCAGTAGGAAGGTCCTTGGGGAGTCAGGGCCTCTGGAAGGAGGATGCTGAGATGTACCAAGCATGCACAGAAAGGGGCAAAACCCACAAGCTGGAGCCCGTGGCTGTCCCAGGCTGCTGCCAGTCATCTGCCCCAAAGATCCTGCCTGGCTCTGTTCCAGGACAGCAGGATCTGATCCATCTGATCACCCTAATTGCAGTGGCAGGGGAGCCCTCTGTTACGAGCCTCCTGCCTCCAACCACACCAGCCCTCCCTTCCCTGGCTTCTGTACTGAGGCTGGGAACCCCCAACCTGTGGGGAGCCCCATTCCATGCCCCCAGCACCCTCCAGCCTTCCCTGGGGACAGGATGCTGCTGCAAAGCCCAGTGCTGCACCCAGCCCTGCCCTGGGAGCCCTGGGATGTGCAATGTCTCAGGGATGCTGTGACAAGCCAAGTGCAGGACCTGGGGCTGTTCAGCCTGGAGAAGGCTGAGGGGGGACCTCAGCAACTCCTACAAGTCCCTAAAGGCTGGGTGTCAGGGGGATGGGGACACAATTTTTTCCTGCAGTGCCCAGTGCCAGGACAAGGGCTGATGGGCATCAGCTGGAACACAAACAGTGCCACTGGCACAGGAGGAGAAAGTCCTTTGGTGCTGAGGGGAGGGAGCCCTGGCCCAGGCTGCCCAGGGAGGGTGTGGAGGCTCCTGCTCAGGAGGTTTCCAACCCCACCTGGACACGTTCCTGTGCCCCCTGAGCCAGGAGAATCTGCTTGAGCAGGGGGTTGGGCTGGAGCAGCTCTGCAGGGCCCTTCCCACCCCCACCATGCTGGGATTCTACAAAATGCTCTCAGCCTTTACTCTGAAGAGCAGCTTTTCTCCTTTTCTCTCTCCTCCTTTTACATTGCTGCCCTTTACAGCCTGGCAGCATCTCTGCTGCTTCCCAGGCAGACACAGACCTCAGGGGCTGCCCCTGCCCTGCCACGCTGCTGCTGCCCTGGGGATGCCACCTTCCAGAGGAGCCTTATCCCAAAGGCCAGCAGCCAGCAGCAACCCCCCCAGCACATCCCAGCAGACCTGTGGGCCCTGGTTCCCCTGCAGGCTGGGATGGCTGCACATTGTTTTCCTAAGAACTGCTGGTGAATCCTCCAGGACACAGCATCACAAACTCCTCCTTTGCTGCCTGACACCAGGACACAGCAATCCCTCAGTGCCTGCAGCCACCACCCTGAAGGGAGCCCTTGAGCTTTGCAGCCTCTTTAATCTTTCCTCTCCCTACAACATCGTTGTCTGCTCTCATATTGGGGTTTAAAGGCACTGATAAACCAGTGAGCCCCAATCCTTGGCCTCTTCTTACTGGGAGGGACTGGCCAGTGTGAGGGAGAGGGCTGTGGTACTGCTCAATGGGGATCCTGGGATCCATCCCCTGGGGCTCCCAACCCAGCATCAGAGAGAGAGAGTAAGGCAGGAGGGACACTGAGAAACAAAGAGCAGAGGGAAAGGAGAAAGTCTCTTGCCAGAGTAGAAGATGAGACAAGGAGTTGGCAAGGACTCCAGAAGGAAGGAAGCAGCCATAACATTGAGGTTTAGCTCTCTAATGGAATGTTTCTGCCTTGGCAGTGCCCAAGGAGCCAGGAGTAAAGTCAGAACAGGCTTTAACCTTGGACCCCAAATTGTCCTCAGCTCTCCACTTTTTCCAGGCTCACAGCCTGGGGACCAGCTGCAACCTCCCAGCAGCCTCTCCTGAGCCCAGGCTTGGGCATGTAACAGCTACAAGTTCAATCTCAGGGTGCAGGAGCAATACAAACATCCCTGGGCCAACAATACCCAGCAGCCATCCAGCTCAAAAAGTCAGCCTGAAATCCAGCACCTGCATCCCTGTCCAGGGCACAGAGGGGGTGGGCAGCCAGGGTGGGCACACAGGGGATGGGGATGCAGGAGATGGCACCGTGGCTGCTGAGCCACCCTGGGCTGGGCAGGAGGGACCCACAAACCCTCATCCAGCTTTGCCAAACAGCAGAGAGAAAAATCATCAGAGATGTGAAAAAAACCCCACCCCAACCTCTTTCATTTCCTCCTATTTTGGCTCAGAGCTCACTCCAGATGGCAGCAATTTCGGGCTGATAGCGAGCCCAAGGGTTTGGTGCTGAGCAGAGGTTGGGTCTCCCAGGGCAGCCTGAGGATCTCCCTGTACCTTGGAGTTAATAAGATGCTCTGGGTACAGGATTAACTTCCTCTGCTGGGGATTATGGTGCTCAAGGAAGGGGCCTGTGAGGGTTTTGTTACCGAGATGAGATGTTTGTTCACCCCACAGCAGCTTCCCCCAGGGTGCTCAGGAGAAACGTGCCTTGAACCTGGCAGCACTGGCACCCAAAGCCAGGCACTGTGCAGGGCTGATGGGGGACAGATGGGTGCAGGCAGGGAGGGGGAGCTGGGCACCAACCTTCAGGGCGCTGGATGCAGGTGTGCTGGTTGTCACTGAGGAAGAAGCCCTCCCTGCAGAAGCACTCGTAGCTGCCCATCATGTTGACACAGGTCTGCTGGCAGCCGCCGTTGCCCTCCGAGCACTCATCCAGGTCTGCGAAGGGAAGGAAGGGGAAGGGGTGAGCCAGGCTCTGTGGCACAGCCAGGGGATGGCAACTGGGCTGGGACAGATTTGCTAAGGTGGCAAATTACTTCTGGTTTGCATCTGTGAGCCTCCCCAGCCAGAAGAAAGGCACGTGGAGGGGATAAAGGCAAAGCACGGCGAGGGGTGGGTCACAGAGCCCAGACACCTTCCCCATCTGATGGGCAGAGAAGAGCCAGCCTTGATTTACACCAGGGAACACCAAACCACAGAGAAAGGGATCTTCCTCATCCTGGGACTCCCAAACTGGCCAGGATGCTCAGCCAGGGGCTGTGGGTGTCCCAGCCTGTGGCCAGCTGGGGATGCCTGCACTTCATTAGGGGCAGCTGGGAAACCTTCCCTTAATTACTTGCAAGGAAACTCTTGCCCCAGCAGCTCTGCTCCCTCAGGCCTGTTTTGGTTTAACAGATGAAGGCTGCAAGGGGCTTGAAGCAGTGATGCCCTTGCCCCAGCTGCTCCTGCTCCATCCCTCAGGTAATGAACAGCAGCAGCCTGTTGCTCTCTCCAGAGGGTTTTTGGGCACAGTGGTCCAAGCTGAACCCCACTGGTGCCCTGAGGTGCCAGAGCAACCAGGAGACCAGGCTCGGGCAGAGAGGCAGAGCCCTGCCACAGCTGCCCCTCTGTCCACAGCCCTGAGGCCTGGTGATGCCATTGGGCCAGGGGGACCTGTGCCAAAGGAAACCTGCCATGAACTGGAGTGTGGCTGAGGGCAAAGCTGAGCCCTGCAGTGCCAGCCCCAAACACCACACCAGCGGCTCGGTGACAGCACATGCTGGGGGGCTCCTGGCACAGCACCCTCAGAAACCCCCTGCTAGGTGGGTGTCCCAGCAGTGCTGGTACCTTGCATGCTGCCCTGGGAGATGCTCAGAAATCAAGGCAGGGCTGTAGCTCCAGCTGGAAACTGCCCTGTGAGCTCAGCCCAGGAGCACCCAATGAACCTGCCAGCTTGGAAAGGAGATGCTGAAACATCCTCCTCTGCCCAGGTGGCTGCAGGGCAGGCTGGGGCTGCTGGCCATGCTGCAGCCAGGCACCCAAGGGCCATCCCCTGCCATGGCAGGAGGCTTGCAGCTCCTCCTGAGGCTCATCCCAGCCAAGCTCTGTCCTGCAGATGCCAATAACTCTCCTCAAATCCCCCAGCTCACAGCGAGGGCTGTGACATCTCCTGCCTTCCCCTCAGAGCCCCACACACAGAGATGAGGGGGCAGCTGTTCAAAGCCCCAGCTGAAACGAGACTCCACTGCTCTAATACCTGTTTTATTAAATGCAATGGAGATGGGCAGAAGCCAGCAGGGCCTGGGTCAGGATGGGAGCCTCAATTCCTGTCCTGGTTCAAAAGGTCACCCGGGGTGGGCAATGGGGGGGCAGCAGGCAATGCACCCCGACCCACCTCCAGCTTGGGCACTGCCTGTGGCACCAGCAGAGCCTGGGCATGAACCTCTGCTTTGCTCTGCTGCTTTCTCAGGGGATGCTCACAGGCTGGGCAGGATGGGGGGAGAAGGAGGATGGGAAAAACCCACCAGGGTTCATCCCTGCTCTGCCCCCAAAGAGCACTGAGCAAACCCAGATGAAGCACAGAGGATCTCAACATCCTCATCTGTAACATAGGCTGCAGAAGATAAACCTGCACCACCCCTGGCCAAACATCACGTCTGAGATGCTGGGATGAGCCTCAAGGGAGGGAACCGAGACTGGCCTCCAGGAAGCCCCTGGCCCTGCTGCTCCCTAGCCACCCCCATCCCCTCCCACCCAACTCTGTAAACACACCATGCCTGCGGCTGGCCGAGCCCGGCTTTCCTTTCTTCTCCTCGGGCTCATCCTCCCCGGGGAGGGGAAGGCAGAGCCGCCTCCTCCCAGCTGTGTAAATGTCCCCCCGCCCCCTTCCCCAGAGCCCGCACCGAGCGCGGGGATGCTGCTTAATGCAAAGCGTATGTGGCCGTGCTCCCTTCTCCTCCTCCCGGTGATGAGCTCATTAATGATCCCCGTGCAGGCGCTAATTGGGAGCCAGCCCGCGCTGGGCTGAGCGGCCCCGTGCCCCGGGAGGAGGCGGCTGCGGGGCACGGGCAGCGCCGGGGCTGTGCCGGCAGCTGGGCTCCGGATGGGGTTTGGGGCGGTGGGAAGTGCTGGGGAGGATGCACGGGCTCTGGAGGCAGATGGCAGGTTTGTCTTGGCCCGGGGATTATTTACCCAGTCCCTCTGCTGCTTCCCATCCCCACCACGTTTGCTATTAACTCATCTATTTTGGCAGGTGCAGGGCTGACCTCAAGAGCGAGCTGAGCCCCAGGGCAGCTCCTGGAGCAGAGCTGCCAGCCTGGCCACTCACCACGGCTGTGGGGAGCCTGGCTGCTGCCCAGCAGCCCCAAACCCAACCCTCCTGGTCTTTCCTTACCCCAGTGTCCCCCCAGTGTAGGGATGGACAAATAGAGCAAGTTTTCCACCCATCATGGAGCATCCTGGCCCAGCATCACCTCTGGGCAGTGGGGAGCAATCCTGTCCCCAGGGGGCCATTGTGCCATGAGACATCCTGTAGCCAGCTGCCTGCCCTGGCAGTGCCACCACAGTGCCCTGGGTTTGAGGGAATCAAAGCTTGAGAGGTGCCTGGTGAAGAAAACCAGCCACATCAACCCCAGGCACTGCTACAAGCCTGGGGCACAATGGCTGGAAAGCTGTCCTGCAGAAAAGGGCCTGGGGGTGTTGATCAACAGCAGCTGAACATGAACCAGCAGCGTGCCCAGGTGGGAAAGAAGGCCAAGGGCATCCTGGCTTGGATGAGGATGTGTGACCAGCAGGCCCAGGGTAGGGATTGTCCCCTGTGCTGGGCCCTGGGGAGGCTGCAGCTCCAGGGCTGTGTCAGTGCTGGGCCCCTCACTCACTGCCACAGGGACACTGAGGGGCTGCAGCGTGGCCAGAGCCGGGCACAAAGCTGGGGAAGGGGCTGGAGCACAAGGGGGCTGGGGAGGGGCTGAGGGAATGGGGGTGTTGAGGCTGGAGAAGAGGAGGCTGAGGGCAGCCAGCAGCACTCTCTGACACTCCCTGACAGGAGGCTGCAGGGAGCTGGGGGTCGGGCTCTGCTCCCCAGCCATGAATGACAGGCCAAGAGGCAATGGGCTGCAGTTGGCCCAGGGGAGGCTGAGGTTGGAGCTGAGGCAGAACTGTTTCCCTGAGAGGGGTGTGAGCCCCTGTGCCAGGCTGCCCAGGGAGCTGGGGCAGTGCCCAGCCCTGGAGGGATCCCAAAGGCTGGAGCTGAGGTGCTGAGGGGTCAGTGCTGGGCTGGGCAGGGTGAGGGCAGGGCTGGGACTGCAGCAGCTTCAGGGGCTTTTCCTAGCACAGTGACTCAATGGGAGCCCGGGGTGCACACACAGGGGCTGCCACACTCACCCAGGCAGTTGTGGCCATCGTGTGCCAGGCGGAAGCCGTCGTAGCAGGTGCAGCGGTAGTTGCCGGGGATGTTGACGCACTCGTGCACGCAGCCGGCGTTATCCTCCCGCTCACACTCGTCCACGTCTGCAGAGAGAGGAGGGCAGGGAGCTGTGGGGCTGCCCCAGCCCAGCACAGCCAGTGCTGTTCCCCAGCTCCAGTGTGTTTGCCTCTCAGCTCATGCTGTGCTTGGGGTCTCTGCTGTCTCTGCTTATTGCAGCAGGTTCCCAGCTTCGTTATCACTTCGAGCATCTCTCTCCATACCCTGCAAAAACACCCACTGTGCTCCCTGGTCTGGACCCTGGGCTTTGCCAATGCACTGGTTTAAAGCCCTAGCAGTGTGTTGGAATCACATGGGACTCCCCAACTGTGCTGGGCAGAGCTGCCCACCTCCATGGCAGAGCCTTGCTGTGCCTGGGGCACGCTGTCATCCCTCTGCCACCCCTGCCCAGCCCAGCCCAACCCTGCACCCTCTCTGAGCACAGGCTGGAATTCTTCCCCTGTCCCATTCCCACTTTCCTACTGCTGCTCCTCCAAGGAAATCATGTTCTTTCCATGCCCCACTCAGCTGTACATATCAATATCTACATCTACATTCAGATCTATATCTATACATCCATATCTACATCTATATATACACCTACATCCATATCTATATGTACATCTATATCTATATATCTCCATTTACATCTCCATCTCCATCTATACCTATATCACCTATATCTGTACCTGCATTTACATCTACCTGTATATCTATGTCTACATTCTACCTATATCTCTGTATCTTACTTCCAAGCTGCTCATGTTTTAGCTGCTAACCCCAGTTCTGCAGCCCCTGGGTTGGAAATCCTGCAGGGCAGAAAAAGCCCAGCTTCATTTACAACCAGCCCCTCCAGGTGACCCTCCTGGGCCTGGACACCCCCAGCCTTGCAAACGTGGCTCTTTGCAGAGCAGGGGAGGGAGCACAGACAGCTGCCACTGGCACCAGTAAGGACAGTGACATTCCTCTCCATCCCCACGCACTGCAGGGTCAACAGGCCAGAGGATCGGGGTAGAAAAGGGGAATTCTGCAGTTTTGCAATAGGCCTGTTGCAAGAGCTGAGGAGCCACTGCCTGTCCTCCCTGGAGGGCTCCAGCTCCAGGGTGCCCCTACCTTTGCAGTGCTTCCCATCACCGGTGTAGCCAGACTTGCAGATGCACTTGTAGGACTTGGGGGTGTTCTGGCAGATGGCATCGATGTGGCAGTTGTCAGTCCCCTCCACACACTCGTCCACGTCTGCACAGGGAGAGGTGAGGGGAGCGATGGAGAGAGCTTTGGGGCTCTACCCCAGCGCCCCACTAGAGCCAGTGCTGGAGGCAAAGCCAAGCAGCCCCTCCAGCTTCCCAACCTGCCTGTGAACCAGAAAGGCTGGAGGGAGCAACCTCGCTGCTCTGCTCCTCAGCAGCTCCACCACAGCCAGCCCTGACACAGTGGTGATGGGCTCGTTGTGAGGATCTGCTCCCCAACAGCCCTACCCGTGTCCCTCATCCTGTACTAAGCCACCCCGAGGCTCCCCAACCCTGTCACGTGTCTGATGACAGGAAACTCTGCTCAGGCACTCGTAGTCCAGGCTGGAGCCAGCCCAGGCAGAGGTGAAAGTCTCTGTCTCCAATTAGGCACTTCCTGAGCCGACCAGTCACCCAAATAATCATCATCGCTTTCTATTCTTAGGCGTGGAGGAATGTGCAGGGATTAGCAGGGACCACACTAAATAAACCTGGGAGCCAGGAGCGGAGAGCACAAGGAAGAGATGGGAAAACCATCAAGGCTTCCTTGGGGACAGAGCCAAAATCCATGTCCCCTCCATCCCCCTCTGCCCCTCAACCCAGGACGCGGCACCGTGGTGCCCAGGACATCATGCCCAGACCACCACGTGCTGGCCTCAAGCAGCCATGCCCAAAGGTTTGCCATGGCAGAGGCCACAGGAGTGGAGGTTTTAATAGGATCTGGGAAGCAGGGAAGCCTTGAGCATGCAGGGCAGAGGTTTATGAGGAAGAGGCTGCTCACCTGGCCACTCTGCATGCCCTGTGCAGGCAGTAAGGGAGCTGTGGTGCCCGCAGTAGGCACATCTCCCTCTGTGCCTGCCCTAGCCTGGCAGGGCTGTAAGGTGTCTGTGGGAGGCTCAGTATCACCTTCAGCCCCAGGTTCAAGGCCGAGCTCCCTGGGCTCCTCTCTCTGAGACCATGCCATGGAGAGGTCACTTCTGCCACCTCACACAAGGACAGAGAGGATCTCACCCGGGGAAGAGGCCCGAGGCTCCCTCCAGCTTCCCTGTGCCTCACGAAGCAGAGCCTGATGCTGTGGAGCTCTCAGCTGCCTTTAAAACAATCTGCTTTCCAGCAAAGCCAGGAGCAGGAGTGCTCTGGGACATCCCCACAGACAGGAGCCGTCCCCGTGCGCCGGGGTGAGCGGGCGGCCGCGCCAGCCCCGGGCCGGGGCCATGGCCGTGGGAGCGGCAGCCTCAGCCCTCCCCGGCCACCCCCGTGGTTTTTTGGCCGGGAGACGTGAGTCACCCGCCCAGGGGGGAGCAGAGTTTTGCCTTTGCACCCAGGAGGCAGCACGTGCCTGAGCCTTGCATAAATATTTACAGCCTGCCTTCATATTTGTTGTTTGACATTGGCCGAGGCCCACGGCCACCACGGCCTCCCTCAGGCCGTTAATCACGGGCTGCAGGCTGACCCACCGCAGCAGGGACGGCACAGGGGGCACATGGGGGACCAGCACCCCACTCCCAGCTGGCACCAGCACCCATGGAACCCCCCAGAAACCGCCTCATCCCCAGGGAGAGGGCTGCCAGCCCACCCAGTGCTGGGGGCTGGGGGTGCTCAGAGGGGCCCTTGGCCCTTCAGGCAGCTGAGCGTGGCTCAGGGTTGGTTCCTCCTCAGCCAAACGTCACATTTGCTGCAAACCCCATCCCCGTGCCAAGGCCCCACTGCACCCCTGACCCTCCTGCAAGAGCCCCATCCTACCAACTGAAATGCACGTGCAAGTAACAAACCTGGAGCCCTGAGCTCACACCTTCCTGACCACGGGCACAGGCCTAAAGAGGCGTCTGGCACAGGGGGAAGTGTCTCCATGGCTGGCAAACAGCATCACAGTGACTGGCCAGCAGCGTGCCCAGGTGGCAAAGAAGGGCAAGGGCATCGTGGCCTGGATCAGAAACAGCACGGCCAGCAGTAGCAGGGCAGGGATTGTGCCCTGTGCTGGGCCCTGGGGAGGCTGCAGCTCCAGGGCTGTGTCAGTGCTGGGCCCCTCACTCACTGCCACAGGGACACTGAGGGGCTGCAGCGTGGCCAGAGCCGGGCACAGAGCTGGGGAAGGGGCTGAGGGAATGGGGGTGTTGAGGCTGGAGAAGAGGAGGCTGAGGGCAGCCAGCAGCACTCTCTGACACTCCCTGACAGGAGGCTGCAGGGAGCTGGGGGTCGGGCTCTGCTCCCCAGCCATGAATGACAGGACAAGAGGCAATGGGCTGCAGTTGGCCCAGGGGAGGTTGAGGCTGGAGCTGAGGCAGAACTGTTTCCCTGAGAGGGGTGTGAGCCCCTGTGCCAGGCTGCCCAGGGAGCTGGGGGAGTGCCCAGCCCTGGAGGGATCCCAAAGGCGTGGAGCTGAGGTGCTGAGGGCTGTGGGTCAGTGCTGGGCTGGGCAGGGTGAGGGCAGGGCTGGGGCTGCAGCAGCTTCAGGGGCTTTAACAACCCAAATGATTCAGTGGTTCTATGATGCCTCCAGAATCCCTCGGCCCTCGCTGGCTCTCAGGTGGGTGGTGGGAGGGATGCAGCACCAGAGACTGGGATGTGGGGCACATCCAGTGCTGACCATTTGGCAGGACGTGGTGAGTGCAGGGACTCGACTACAACGAAGCTGATGCTGAACCAAAGATCTACTGACTATGGAATTCCTGGTCCTGACCCCGCATGGTTCAGAGCCCTCCCTCAGCTCTTCCCCTCTGAAGTGATAAATCACATCTCAATGCTTCAAGTTGATGGTCCCAAGATGGGTCCCAGACCACAGACTGCCACATAGGTGGGAATCAGCACCCAAGCAGCACACACATCCATCCCCTAAAGACACAAGATGTGAAGCATCCACCAGACATCACACCACTGACATTTTCCCATCCCTTTGCCAGAAACCTTCACTTGAGGGGGGGTATTTTCTATTTCTTCTTCCCCCTGCACCCTCAAACACAAGACAATGAACACAAACACAAGAACATCTGCAGGGTGCTGGACACGGTGCTGAGCCTTCCCCTGCACATGGACAGTGGGGTTGTTTTTTCTATGGCTGACTTTTTTCCATTCTGTAACTTCAAAACTCCTCTAACTTTGGAAAGATTACACAAAAGTACAAAAGAAAACATTAGGAATGTGCCACTCTGTAATTTTTCCAGAGCTGGAGACATCCTGAAAGGTTAGAGAGAAAAGAAAAGGGAAAAGAAGAAGGAAAAAGTGTGTGTGGGGAGGGGGGAAGAGCAAAGAAACACCCCCCTCAGCACCCCAGGAGCCATCCTGGGATTGGCAACGATCCCAGTTTCAGAATGCTGCAATTCTGGCTCCTAAGGAATATCCTTGAGGAATGATGGAGTGAATTGAAAAAGCCCTCTGAAAAATGAGCTTTTTTTGCATTTTTTGGTCAAGGCAAGGAGCGTTTTTCCCATGAGAGGGAAGGTTTGTCATGGGCACAGGCTGCTTTTCCTGCAGGACAATCTTCTCCTTCCAAAGAACCTCCCATGGCTGTGCTGCAGGTGCCTCCAGCCACCACCAAGGCATGAGGGATTTCATCTTCAAGCCAAGTGAAGAGAAGGTTTTGGAAGAAAAAGAAAGCCCAAATCCTTTTGGATGTTCTGCTCCTATTTGCTCTTGCAAAATCCTTGCTGGGGTGCTGCCCTCAGTGGGCTTTGCTCCGCTGAGATGGGAGCTCAGGACAGACTCTTCTGCCCCACAGGTATCAGACAGAGTGATGGCTGACAGCATGAGACTGGGGGTGGCATTATCTGCCCCAGAAACCTGGGGAGCTGTGGGTAGGACAGCAGCTTGAGGCTTGGGGACCACAGGGAGACTTCATCCCAGCTCAGTGTGTGTCGGGAGCCTCCCTGGGATTACTTGGAAGCTTGAAAGCTTCTCCTAGCCCTAAACTTACTTCTTACTGCTCTTGAAAGCTCCTCACTTACTTACTTGAAAACTCCTCCTTACTCCTCTTGGAAGCTCTCCTGGCCCTAAACTGACCCAAGAAGCCCCTCAGGCAGCCTGCTTGTCCCCCTGCTTGGGGGGGACATTTGAAGTCCAGAGCCCACATCCCATTGGGGTTTTTGAGGGGTTTTCCAGCCATCACCCTCATGGATAATCAGAGATGCCCTTTATTTTACTCAAAGCTGTCTGGAGCGAGTGTCAAGCGGCTGGCACAGCCGGGCACATCACACCCCTGAATCCTCACAGCTGGGGAACTCAGTTTGGACGTGGGGACCCGGCCGTGTGGCCTCGCTCCCTGCCCACCTCAGCCCCCGCCAGCCACGCTTTGGGGCTAACGGGGGCTGGCCAGAGGGCGGGAGCGGTGCCGTGCCAGGCCGTGCGCAGGGCAGAGGCTGTGGCGCTCGCCCCGCGCCTCGGGCCATGGTTTTGATTCCATTGTGGGTGGGATTTTCCAGCGCTGGCTGTTGGGCCCCGTTCCGCTCCAGCTGCAGCTTTATTCTCCATTTCAAAGGCAGCGCAGGCAGACGGGTTTCAACGCCACTGCCATTTGGATGGAGCACGCCAAGAGAACAAGGGGGGGACCAGCAGCTCTCCCCCCGGGCCGGCTCGCAGCCGCCGGGGAGCCCGGCGGGGCCGGGGGAAGGCGGCGGCCATGGGCAGCGGGGCCTGGTCGGGCCTGTCCCACACGGCAGCAGCTCCTGTGCTTTCAGAGCCTGGCTTGAGGCTCTTTCCTCACTTCCCTGTTTTGTCTCCGTTTCAAAACGATAGATTTCAAAATCTTTGGTTTGTCCATAGGCTGAAAGTGCCTCTGAGTGTGAGGAGGGGGCCGAGACGGGGCAGTGAAAACCTGCCAGAAAACCCCTAAACAAACACACCCCCACCGTTGTTTTTCCTCTCTCCTGCTTCTCTCCTTTTCTCTCTTCAGCTTTCTCTTTCAAATCAGTTTGATTCTGTGTTTTTATATAGGCAACTATATTAACAGCCCCTTCTGTATAGGGATGTGTATGTAGCTGTTGGCAGACACGCAGAGTTTCCACTCGGCCTTAATGCCAAATTAAAGCTTTATAACTTCAGTAGCTCTTTTTACCGGGGTATTAATAACCACCTCAGACACTGTGGTGCAGTTTATTAATCATTTGTCCGCTCGTGCCGTGCGGGGTGGGACGGGCACAGGGCAGAGCCACGGGCAGCGGCGTCCCCTGGGAGGGGATGGCACAGGGAAGGTGGGGGGAAGGTGCTCTGTGGGGTGGCTGTTTGTAAATGGGCCAAAAGTGCATCATCTGAACTGGGGATGCCGATGCAGGTGCTGGGTGAGGGCTGCTCGCTGGGGTAGGGGTGCCGTGGTGGTGGTCCCTGGGTGGGTGCCTGTGTTTGGGGTGGGTCAGAGGGGATGTCTCTGCATCTCACTGCATGATGGAGATCCCTGCACCAGCCCCATGCAGTAGCCCAACACCCCACACACCTACCCAGCTCTCCCAAAAGCAGAGATGCAGCCACACAGTGCTTGGCCCTGCAGAGGGGAAGGATGAGCATCTGCCATTTGCAGCGAGGGCCTGGGGGGTTCCCAGCCTGGTGACCCCATCACTCCACACTCAGGTCCCACTCTGTACCCCTCACCCTGTGTTTCACTTCTCCAACACTGGCAGCACCCCAAAACAGGCATTTTTCTCATTGACACTTCCCACTCCCATGAGGGCAGAGATGGGTTGAGCTCCCCATCCCCTGCATCAGCCCAGGTCACTCTGATGGATCTCAGATCCATCACCAGATCTGGCCTCTCCTGGTTGGAAACATCCTCCATCCCCAGCCCAACTCCTTGTGCCAAGCCCAGTCACTTCAGCTCAATTCAGCCACAGTTCCTCTAAGGAGGGTTTGATACTCCAAGCCAACAGCACATTGACCTCCCCAGGGAATCCTTGTTGTTGTTGTTGCTCCTTATCAGCCTGACCGAGCTTTCCCTTAAAAAAAATGCCTGTGTTTGTTTTCAGCTTCAGGAGCAACAACTGCAAGATGTCCAGAGGGACAAGAACACACCAAAACACAGCTGCCCAGGCTTCCTCCAGTGCCACAAAGAGCAAACTTTAGTTGCCACGCTGGGTTTCTCCTAAAGCCTCTCGAGGGACTTTGATTTTTGAAAGGGAAGGTGAAGGTTACTCATGCAAAGGAAACATCTACACAGGAAAGAACTCCCACTGACTCCTCAGCAGTTTGGAGACCAGCAACACACCTTCACACTGGAAGACTCGAGGTGTCTGAATATTTATACTCCTGTTGGCAGTTACAGAAAAAACCCCTCTCCTCCCTCCTTCCCACCTCCCCCCGGCCTCCCCGCCCCGTCCTCCTTCTAATCTCGGTACGGGCATGTCAGACGCCCTCAGTCAAAGATCTCCTTTGAACTGCTGCATGTTGAAATGTTTACAGTTTTACATTTCATATTTCAGAGGGGTGGAGGGGACAGGCACAACAGTCACACACTGTGAATCCGTGAGAGGGAGGAAAGCGGAGGCCAAGGGAGAGGAGGTTGGCTGGAGATGGGAGGGGAGTCACACTGCATCTCCACACTGGGACTGGAAAGTGTGAAGACTCTTTGAAAAAGAAGGAACAAGTTTAAAATGAAGAAATAAGGCCTGGCAGTGCTGGGTCTGCAGGTGCATCCCCACTGAAAGCAGCTCCTCGGGCTGGGACTGCAGCCGTGGCTCTGCACGGACTGGCTGAAGGGCACTGGCCAAGGGCTGCTCTTCCCCACGGGTGACTATGGAGCTGGGCTCAGGACCCTGAGCTGCTGGGTGACCAGGGCTGTGGGACTGCAGGAGCTGCAAAGGGAGTACCCCAGGGAGAGGCTGTGTCTCCAGCACCACCTGAGGGATGTGCAGTTCAGCTGCAGCAAAAGGGGATGAATCCTGCAGCCACTCCAGTTCTTGGGGTGCTGCCAGGGGAGCGTGGCAAAGCCAGACCCTGTGCTGCCTGGTACAAGAGGAGGGTGCAAACCTGCTAGCTCAGGGCACAGGGAGGGGGTGATGCTGCCAGACAAGGGGTGAAGGCTTTGCTCCATTGAGATGGGAGCTCAGGACAGGCTCTTCTTCCCCACAGGCATCAGACAGACTGATGGATGACAGCATGAGACTGGGGGTGGCATTATCTGCCCCAGAAACCAGCGGAGCTGTGGGTAGGGCAGCAGCTGGGGGCTGCTGGGGCAGCTTGGCGTGGGGACCACAGGGAGACTTCATCCCAGCTGAGTGTGTGTCAGGAGCCTCCCTGGGATTACTTGGATTTATACAGTCAGTGCTCCTCTTGGAAGCTCTCCTGGCCCTAAACTGACCCAAGAAACCCCTCAGGCAGCCGGGTGCTCTGGCAGACACCCTCCAGGCCCCGCAGACAGCTCGGCTAAATCCTCCCTTCCCTTCAGACTAAACTTTCTGAGGTAAGTCAGCGTGAGAAACGAGGCAGCAAAGCCTGCCCATGTGCAGTTACCACAGCAAAACCAGAGTCCAGCGGGAGAGAGCCATCCCCAGCCTGGGACAGTCACCTGGTGAGGGTGGCTGTCCCCAAAACAGGCAGAGGCTTTGGTGAGGGCAGAGAGCTGATGTGTGCCCATCCTTGGGGCATCACTCTGCAGCTGCAGGGCAGGGGGGTGCCTGATTCTTTTCAGAAGTATCCTCCTAAAGCATGTCCCCAAGGCATATGGGGTGGCTTTGAGGAGCTAAAGGACATCTGTGCATGCAGCAAAACACAGTCCTGGGCTCCCAGAGCAAGCACAGCTTCTACCTGCCAGCAGTGACACTGGGTCTGCAAGTTCAGCCCCATCCTAGAAGGGCTGGACTCACCCCCCCAAAAAGCCCTGCCATCCCCATGGGCATCAACCTTCACCCCTCTGCAGCTGCCTCCCCCCTCTGCCAGCCCCCAGAACCCCTGGGCAGCATCTCTGGGGATTCACTCTCCCCTCTCCCTGCTCAAGCCAGCACCATCCTGAGTGTACAGCGGGGGGATGTGCCCCAGCACAGGACTGAGCTCACCTCTCTCCGCCCCCACTCCGCTCTGCTCCTTCCCCGAAGGGATCTGTCAAGTCTCTGCACGATGGAATTTTACTTTGCTATTTTAATGCAATTCTGGCTCAGGCTTAAATGGAACTGGAAACCAAAAGGCCTTAATAAATAAATATTATGATAAGAAATGAAAGCAATGCATACACTGGAGATAATTTGAGGGGGGATGAAAACCTAAGCATTCCTCTCAAAGCCTAAATCACAAAGCTGTACGTGAGAGCTGACCAAACCTTTGCCCTGGAAAAGTCTCCCCTGTGCTTGCCCAGCCTGCCCTCCTGAAAAGTCACCTTTTGTTTTAAAAACACTTTAAGCCAGATAAGACAATAGCCTTGAAATTCCTCCTGACTTTGTGGGTGACAGGGCTCAGGGCTGAAACACTCCTGTTCCTGATGTCTACAGGAGAGCTCTAGTTCTCCCCTGCCCTCCTTCATTTCATTCACACTCTATTCCATCTCACCCTATGCATAAACAAGCAACTACTACACCAGCAAGAGCCAAAGCTGCTTTTGATCAATCTTATAGACTGGTAAGTGCTATGGAAAAGGGAAAAGACACGAAAAAAACCCAACAGATTGTCTGGATAGTGGTGAAATAAGGAGAACCCCCCCTTGGAGACAGGCAAAGGGATGCAGCAGCCAGGGCTGTGTGTTTGAGTCTGTGTGCTGACAGAGCAGCAGCCCAAGCGAACACAGAGGTGCCACAGAGCCCGGGAGGTACAGACGGAGCATCCCCACAGCTCCCCGGCTGCGCTCGGGAGCGACAAACTGCGTCTGGATCCGGGAGCGGCGGAACAGCAAAGCCTCAAGTTGGTAAGGATGGGACGTCCCTCCCTTCTCCAGAGACGGGGCAAGAGCTCCCGTGTTTTTCAGGTCTTTCTGTGTTCAGCCAGCCCAAGTTCCCTGCAGCCTCCAGCCCCGCAACTCCCAGCCCCGCAGCCCCTCAGCCCCCAGCCCTGCAGCCCCGCAGCCTCCAGCCCCGCAACTCCCAGCCCCGCAATCCCCAGCCCCGCAGTCGCAGCCCCCAGCCCCGCAGCCCCCAGCCCTGTAGCCTCCAGCCCCGCAACTCCCAGCCCTGCAGCCCCAGCCCCGCAGCCCTGCAGCCCCAGCCCCGCAGCCCTGCAGCCCCCAGCCCCGCAACTCCCAGCCCCGCAGCCCCCAGCCCCGCAAACCCCAGCCCCGCAGCCCCAGCCCCGCAGCCCCCAGCCCTGCAGCCCCGCAGCCTCCAGCCCCGCAGCCCCCAGCCCCGCAACTCCCAGCCCCGCAGCCCCAGCCCCGCAGCCCCCAGCCCCGCAACTCCCAGCCCCGCAGCCCCAGACCCGCAGCCCCCATTCGACACTCAGCCCGTGCCCGGGTAAAACACAAACGCAGCCGCGGGTCGCAGTGCTGGAGGCAGCCCCTCGCCACACCGCCCTGCCTGTTATCCCCATCCCGCAGACACTGAAACCCCAAACCCACAGAAACATCTCCCCCAAACTCCCTCCAAAGAGCAGCACGTTCCCTGGGACGGGCACAGGCTCCTTCGCTCCCCCTCGTTTTCTGCCCCTGCACCTCCTGCCTTGAGATAAAGAGTCCGAACAACAGCGAAACAGCAAAGTGTAAGAAAGGCAACTCCTGGAAGAGTTTACCCAAAAGCCAACCCTAATCGAAGGCAGGAGGCAAGAATCTCTGCAAGCAGCATTTAAAATCCCCTCCACTATTTGTTGTTATTGCTGCTAATTTCTCCAGCCTGCACATAAAACCCCCAGATCTAAAGAGGAGGTCTGGCTGCTCACACACACATCGAACAGCAAACCTTCGAGCTGGGAAGATCGGGGTTTTCTCTTACCTTGACTGGCTTTATTTGCCAGCGTGTTTCCAGAGTGGAGGAGAAAGAAAAGGATGGAAAATCCAGCAATCTGCAAGGCTCCCATTGCAATCCCAGCCTGCATGGAGGAGCCAGGGGCAAGAAGGGGGATTTCTAGTGCTTTAAAGGAAACAAGAGGCTGAGCATGCGAAAGGGGAATGAGGAGGAGGAAGGGGCTCTCTTCTTGCTGTGTGTGAGACAGAGGGAGGGAAGGGAGCTCAACTGATGGAAAAAGCTTCTCTGGGATCAGTTTGAGGCTCTTGGTGTTGCTAAAGAGGAGAGAGTGAGGGCAGGAGACCCAGGGCAGTTGGAGGAAAGTGGACTCTATCGCCCTCTCTCTGGCGGCTGCTCTGATCCTTGCTCCTTCTTTTTTTCCTCCCTTAAATAATCCCAGCCAGTTCCAGTTTTGCAAGAGAGCAGCAGCAGCAGCAGCAGCAGCGGGAGCAGCAGCAGCTCTGGAGGGGGGAAGCAGGCGCCTTGCCCTGGTGCTGGGGACCTGGGAAAGGGGAGTGGAAAGGAGAGCCCCATCCAAGAAACGCCCTTTTTTTTTTTTCTCCCAGCCTTTCTTTCTTTCTATTTGGCTTTGGTTACTCCTTCCCGGCTCCCCCCCTCGCACCCCCAAGGCTGGGCTTTGCCTGCAGGAATTTACAGTCTGTGCTGGAGGAGAAGGGCCAGTAGCCATGGAGACTGCTTCCCTGGGAGCAGGGAGGTCAGGCCGAGACCATGGGCGATCAATGCATCAATGCAAAGCCCCCCGCACCCCTCAGACCCACCCCGCACCTCGCAGCCCCTCGGCCGGCGACGGCTTAGGCTGGTGGCAAGTTGGAGGCGGGGAGGGGGGGGCGGGCAGGGGGAGGCGTGTGGCATGGGAACAGGCAACGGGAGGGAGAAGAAAAGGGGAAGGGGAAAAAAACGTCTAGAAGAAGAAGAAGAAGAAGAAAGGGAAAGAAAGAGTTTGCAGATGGCACGAGCTGGGCTCAGCGCTGCGGGACAGGCTTGGGGTGCTGGGCTGATGCTCAGCGGGAGCAGAGAGCAGCTCTGCTGTTTGCAGGAGAGAGCTGGGGAGGGGGGAGTGGGAGTCAGGGGGGAGTGGGAGTCAGGGGGGAGTGGGAGTCAGGGGGGAGAGGGGAAGGAAAAAGAGATTTCTGAAATATTCGGGGGGGGGGGGGGGTTGTTTGTTTGCTTGTAGGATCCTCTCACAGCCTGGCCCCCTGCAGCCAGCATTCCACCTTCTGCCATCCCCCGTGACTGTGCCTGCACTAGGAGCTGCTGGCACTGCCTCTCTTCTGGGGTGTTTCTGCTCCCTGGGTCAGGAGAGGCGTTGCCAGGCAGGGAATTGCAGCAGGAGATGGGGCTGGGAGCCAGGAGCAGGGCTGGGAGGAAAGGTGTGTGTAGATCACCTGTCCCATGGGCACAGTGGCCATCCTGCCCATGAGATCCTCCTAGCCCACTGTACTGCCCCTGCAGCCTCACATGTCCCCTTTGGTCCTAATAACCCCTGAAAATGCAATAAAGGGGGCTGGGGGTGATGGAAAGCATCCAGCTAAGCCAAGGCACCTGCTGCCATCTTGCTGTGGGCAGGAGGGAAGGGACTGCAACTGGACAGGAGGATGCTGAGGAGTCCCTGCAGCCTAGTTCTCCTACAGTAATGTATAACCCTTGGGCTGCCCCCATGGCACAGGCACCTTCCCTGAGGAGGATGTTGGCAAGAGCAGGTTTGCTTCAGACAGGACAGAGGCAGCACAGCTGGCTCAGGAGACCAGCACATGTGGAAACCCAGAGCTCACCTGCACATTGGATCTTTCCAAAGGCAGAGGCTCTCCAAAGCCCTTTCCAAGGGCAAAGCCCCCCCCACCAGCCCCATGGAGCCATCCTGCACCCGTAAGGTTCTGCCTGGTGCCAGTGGGTCCACCACACAAAGCACTGGGGTCCTAAACCCACACTGGAACTGGCCCCTTCCAGGGCAGCAGGAGACCAGCGTCAGCTGAAGGGCAGAGGCACAGACACAAGTCTGCAACCTTCAAATTCACATTGTGTGGTGGCTGCAGGTGGAGCTGGAGCCAGGGGAGTCTGCCTGGGCTGGCCACTCAGGGTAAGGCAGCTTCCAGCCCGCCATGGCTACAGGGGGCTCCTCAACAGGAGCAACTGGCTGTGCCATGGCCCGGCTGGGTAAGGATCCAGAGGCACTTGCACCGCCACGACCTGCCCCAGTCACTCACAGCACATCCCACTAGGATTGAATCAGCCCACTAATGCAAACCCATCCCTGGCACAGCAAGGCCCCAGGGCAGCCTGGGAAGGGGCAAAGGTGCAGAAAGGATTATTAAAGCTGTAAAAGAACTTCAACTATGAGCACAGGGCTGTGGTGGTATCGGGAGACGAGCACAACCTATCCGAGGGAACGTGCCATCCTGCTTGGCACTGCTGCTGGGGGAGGCTCTGGGCTCTCCTGCCCACCCCATTCTGTGCCAGGCTCTTGGGGAAGAAGGCTGCTCCTTCTCACATGCAGTGCCAAGCAGGAAGGAGCTCTGTACCTCTCAGAACACGTCCTGGCACAAGCTGAGAACGTCACTGGTGAGATGCCACCAGCCTCTCGCGAGCAGCAGCTCGGTAGCCCTGGCACTGCTCTTCCTCCAGGCTGGGATTTGCCATGTAAACTCAAATCTCTCTTATGGCTGTTGTAAGAGCAGAGTCAAAATGGAAACTCCACACTGAAGGGG
This sequence comes from Colius striatus, assembly GCF_028858725.1. Lineage (NCBI taxonomy): Eukaryota > Metazoa > Chordata > Aves > Coliiformes > Coliidae > Colius > Colius striatus. Next base: position 2,835,669 of record NC_084780.1, read on the forward strand.
CCCTGTGCCCATCACCACACCTCAGGGCGGGACACTCACATCCCACCCTGTGATGCTTTATCGTCACAACCAGAGCAAAACTAAACACTCCTCTTCCTTTTCTCTCTCTCTTTTTTCCCCCCTTTCCTCTAACCTGTCTTCTAATTCTGGAGCCTGATCTCAAGGCACAAGGGACAAGACCTTCAGGGCTGTTGATTTATAACCCAGCTTCTAAATTACAGGTTTACGCATCAGTATAAACACTCATAAACCAGCCCTAAATACACAGCAGCGTGTGGAATCAAAGAGCCAAGACACCCAAACAGCCCTGTGACGGCACAGGGGGACGAGCAAACACCTCCCTCCTGCCCTCAGCAGGGATGGGGCTCTGCACAAGTGCTCCCAGTTAAACCAGTGCCTTGCTTGTGCCATTGGAAGCACAGGGGCTGGAGCCCCACGTCTCGCTCTGACGGGGCTGCAAAGCAGCAGGGTTGGGGTGGGCTGCTGATGTTCAGAAGCTCCTTAAAATATACATCTCCACCTAATGCTGCCTTCTTCCCACAGCAAGTCACCCAGCTAATCAGAAGAAGGGCTGAGGGAGGTCCCAGAGCTGCCTGTGCCACGGTACCCCCCCGCGAGCATCCCCTTGCCCAGCCCCAGATCCCCCTGCCCAGCCCACAGATGGGGAAGTGAGGCAGATGGAGATTCCCGGGATCACACAGGGAGTCTGGAGGGAGGGCCGTGAATCACACTTAAATCGCCTGTAAGACAGCCCAGGCTTCAGCCCCAGCAGCTCTGCAGCCACAGCCCGGGGCTGGCCCTGCCCCGGGAGCCCCCCCGGAGCCCTCCAAAGGCAATGCCAGCCCCCAGCCCTGTGTGCACACGTGTGTGTGTGTGTGTGTGTGTGTGTGTGTGTCGGGAGCTGGTGGCAGGACTCTCCTCCCTGCTGCCTCCACTCCCCGTCGTGCACTTCTGGGCAAAATCCATTTGCTTTGGCTTCATGTAGGGCCAGAGGATTCGGTCCATTGTGCTGCAGCACTGAAGAGCTGGCGAGGGACTGTCAGCCATGCTGAAACGGTTACATGGGGAGGCAGGAAAATTTACTGCACCCTGCTCCAGCCCCAAAGCCAAGAAAGAAAAGCAAAAGATCACAACAGGCATTTTTTCAATTTGAAGCAAAATTAAAAAAAGAACGGATCTGCACTTAGAAAACAACAACCACAGGCACAGATCAAAGCAGCTGCTCTCCCCTCCTTCCCAGCTTTAAGAGGTTTCTGCAGCTACAGGGATGTTTACACAGGGAGAGAGATACATACATTGTGCTGTCTTGATGCTGCTCTCCCCCCTTCATCTGGCAAAACATTCCCTGGGAGGCGATGTGAGGTCATTCCTAGACCCTGGGTTGTTTTCCTCAAGCTGCAAGGCTCGGGGGCAAGAGGCAATTCATTTCCCATTAGCACACACACATTTGCACTTGGAACCCTCCCACGTGCATTTTGCCAGGGGAGCCTGGGACCAGCCTTCACCAGCCTGGGATTGTGTTCCCAGAGGGAATTCCAGCCGGGAGGGTCTCCAGCAAAGCCCCCAGGCAGGGACACGGAGCTGGGCTGGAATCTTCTGCTCACCAGCCATAACAGTTGCTGTGGCTTCCACCACTTGGAGTAGAGAGGGTCTGAGGCTCTGGGGAACACTAATGGGCTGTGAAAAGCTTTTTCCCCTCTGCCCCTTTGGCTCGAGCCCAATGGGAGGCACAGCGACCCAGCTCCAGTGCTCCCGCAGGGACGGACGCGCCCTTCGCCTCTCAGCATCAGCTCCTTGGTCCTTGTGCTGCTTGGGCAGCACCTGCTTTGGTAAAGCAGGCAAGTTCCAGCTTTCGAGCCACTCTGACAATCATAGAATCACAGACTGGTAGGGGTTGGAAGGGATCTTTAGGGATCATCTAGTCCAATCTCCCCTGCAGAAGCAGCTTCACCTAGATCGGGTCACATAGGAACAATGAAACAAAAAGCTTTGAGACTAAACCTCCCCATCTCCAGCATGAATTTCAGGCCATATGCCATGATAAGGAGATGCAGTTTCAGCTCTGACCATGGGAATTTGCACCAAAAGGAGACAAAAGGGATTTCTGAGGCTGTGCAAGAAGCTGCTGAGAAGTAACAGGCAGATGCAAAACTGCCCTAAAAGGAACTTGGGGCTTGCAGAAGCAGTGATTGAACCAGGCAGGGGTACTGGTGGGAAAAAGGCCACAACACTATGAAGCAAGGGATTTCCCCCTCCCTTCAGTCCATGAGGGCCAGAGGCACAACACTGTGTGTGTCCAGGGCAGGACCCAACCTCTGTGCTGCACCCAGAGCCCCTGGCACTTGGGGTGGTGGCTGCTGGTACCATGCCCTGATACTGCACGCTCCAAAGGCAGCAGCTGAGACACTTCCATGCCCTAAGAAGGGGTGTGGGCACAGAATCACAGCATGGTGGGGGTTGGAAGGGGTCTTTAGAGATCATCCAGTCCAACCTCCTGCTAAAGCAGGTCCCACCTAGATCAGGTCACACAGGAACGTGTCCAGGTGGGTCTTGAATACCTCCAAGGAAGGAGCCTCCACACCCTCCCTGGGCAGCCTGGGCTCCCTCAGCTCAGCACCAAAGGAGCTTCTCCTCCTGTGCCAGTGGCACTGTTTGTGTTGCAGCTTCATCCCATCAGCCCTTGTCTTTTCACTGGCTACAACACAAACAAGTGCTGCCCCAACCTCCTGACACCCACCATTGAGATATCTGTAACTATTAATGAGCTCCCCCCTCAGCCTTCTCTTCTCCAGCCCGAACAGCCCCAGGTCCCACAGCCTTTCCTCACAAGGAAGATGCTCCAGTCCCCTGTAGCCCAGGCTCAGGTGACCCAGCCAGTGCCCATCACCAGCTCCCACCTCCAGCCCTCATTTCCCCAGTGCCCCACTTCACCAAGATGCCACTGAGCTGGATAAAAAAGCCCCGAGTCCCTCTCAGTGAGTGCCCATCAGCCCTGGGATGCCTCTGGGGTTTTTTTGCCAGTGTCACAGAGCTTCTCAAAACAGTGCATGTGGAGAAAGCCCTTGTTTGTAATTCCCTGTTTGCAGCAGGAGAAGGTGACACACGCTGAGGTGAGGTGACTTACCCGGCGTCACCGGGAAGCTCGATGGCAGCACCAGGAATAGCCCAATTTCCCAGCTAACCACTAACCACACTTAACCCAGAATAAGGGTCCCTTTTTCCAGCTGAATTTATAACAGCTTTCCAAGTGACATAAGCCCTTACAGAAATAGGCAGGCTTTTATGCCAGAATAATTACTGGGAAATCGTGCTGGAGCAGGTATAATTACCCTGGTGCTGTCGCTGTGCTGCGTCGGGCCCCGGCTCGCCGGCACAATCGCTGCTCACTCCACGAGGCTCATCCAGCTCTTCCACCAGCACATCAACTGGCACATCATCAGGTGGAGAGGGAAGGGGCTCTGGGGAGAAAGGAAAGTGATGTATCACCCTTCAAAGCTCTGTTAAGGCCACTTCCCATAGGAGGTAGCTGATACTAAGAGGTCTTAGAGCCCGGGTGGATTCGGCGGCGCTCGGTGCTGCCGGCGCATCCCCAGCACAGCTCCACAGCAGGTGTTGGACATGCACTTTATGTCCCACACAGGTAAAAATCCAGCTCAAGGGTTCAGGTTGAGGCCTGAAATGCATTTCTGATATAAGCTGTTGGAAGGTTTCATACTTAACACCCTTGGGAAAGAAGCTCCCAGCACTGATCAGGTGTGGAGACACCGACACATTGAGCCAGACGGCTGGCTGCCCACCACAGCGGCTCCTGCTGCTGCTCCGGGGGCTGCCTGCAGCGGGAGAGAAGGGTTAACTCGGCACCACTGACACCACTTTAACTCCAGCACCCAGACACGCACTCCTGCTTAAAAGTAGCACTTCTCTCCTTAAAATAGCTTGTGAATGTTGCTGGGGGATCGCGCAGCAGCCTGGGGCAGAAGGAGCCCCGTTAATCCCCGAGCTCTGTCACCGCCCCGAAGCAGGGATTTTATTTGCCCGCCTCGGGGAAGGTGTCGGGCATTTTCCCACTCCCATTTCCAGCTACGATTTAACAAGGCAGCAGTTTTATTTCCAGAAGCCCCAGCCAGACCCCAGCCAACTGCGTCAATATTTTGTTGCTTACACAAATGCCACGGTTGGAGTCAAACTGCTGCGTTTCGGGGGGGAGGGAGGGAGGGACTTGGGGGGGAGGGAGAGGCTTTTTTTGCTCTTGGTTTTCCTTTCCCAACGGAGTTCCTCCAGGAGGATGTCTGCACAGCTCTGAAAAGCCTTAGGGCAATCCAAGCCTCTCCCGCTGGCTTTACCTGGGTGCAGAGGCTTTGCTTTAAAGCACGGAGCACGCTACCGGAGGGCACTGAGCTGACCAAAGGCATTTGCTAATTAGTTCATTCTTCCAAGAGACTTAACTGCCTCTTGCCTTCAGAAACCGAGGCAAACCCGAGCCAAACCCAAAGGCTGTCGGAAAACACGGAGAGACCCTGGAGGGGCTGCAGGACACTGCAGAGGCAGGAGCTGGCCCGGGGCTGGCAGCCAATTCCAGCCGCCCGCCCGGCTCCTGCCACACGGCTGCACCCCGGAGGGATGTGCAGCCTGCTCTAGACAGGGGTTCTGCACCTCCTCAGCCCTCTGCTACCTGGCTGTCTTGGGGTGTCTCTGTCATGCTGCATCAGGGCATGGGCTCACCCTGGCTGTTGGCTTGTGTGACAGATGCTCCTGCAGTCCTTGTCCTGTTGCCTTTGGCACATTCTCCTACAGCCCTCAGAGGTTTGCTGGTCCGGAGTGAGCTCAGTGCAGCGGGTTCATCCCTCTGCCCCAGGCCCCAAAAACAGCTCCCAAGCCACAGGGCTTGAGAGCTCATCCCCCCAAGTGCCTCCCTGCATCGTTGCCCTCCAGCACTCCCAAAAGCTGAGAGGTTTAACCCAGCACATCACTAAAAGGTTTGACAACATCCCAAGCCCAGCACAAGCAGGGGAAGGAGGGGAGCCCAAAGAACAAGGCTCCCCTGCAGGGTCTGCTCTGTGATCCTGCACCAGAGCAGTGTCACACAAAACAGAGCAGCCTCAGTGTGTCTCACAAGCCCTAAACACTCAAGGACTGGAAGTGAGATGCTCATTATCATGAGGGTGAGGGAGCCCTGGCCCAGGCTGCCCAGGGAGGGTGTGGAGGCTCCTTCCTTGGAGCTCTTCAAGACCCACCTGGACACGTTCCTGTGTGACCTGATCTAGGTGGGAGCTGCTTCTGCAGGGGGCTGGGCTGCATGAGCTCTGTAGGTCCCTTCCAACCCCCAACATGCTGGGATTCATGATTCTATGATCTTCTTTAATTGAAAACTAATTCCTTGGCCTACAGGCCAGCCCATGCTCCTCTAGGATGGCCAAGCAAACCACGCTGGGATTTTCCAAAGGGGTATGGTCATTATGACTGACTGTTTATGAGCAGAGGCTTCCAAGTGCAGGAATAAATGGCTCGCTCTCAGCAGGTTTTCCTTTCTATATTTACCCTCACCTGAAATGAACATGATTGCACACTGCAACATTTATTCCCTCTGATCAGGGGAGCAGGCGAAGAAACCCACGAGCCACAACATGGCAAATAAACTGGTGCTCTGCTGTCTGTGCCAGGGCAGGGGCAGGAGGGAGTCCCCTGGTTTTTGGGCAGTGCCCAGGTCACATTTACAACTTCCCTTTCAGCTGGGCAGGAGAGCAGCTGGTGGAAAGCTCTGCTCCCCACACTGCATGGGAAGGACTGAGCCCCACCATGTAAGGACCTGCCTGAGGCTGCATGAGAAGCCAAGAAAGTGCATCCAGATCCCAGGCAAGGGCACAGGCATGAGGCCACCACTCCAAAGCACTGGGCTTTGTGAGCCTCTTCCACAAGTCCCAGCTTCCACACTGGGTGTTTCTCTGCCTGTTCTCAAGGAGGAATGTCCCTGCAGATGCAAAGAATCACAGAATCCCAGCATGGAGGGGGTGGGAAGGGCCCTGCAGAGCTCCTCCAGCCCACCAGGTTCCCCTGGCTCAGGGGGCACAGGAACGTGTCCAGGTGGGTTTGGAAACCTCCGGAGAAGGAGCCTCCACACCCTCCCTGGGCAGCCTGGGCCAGGGCTCCCTCACCTCAGCACAAAAGGGTTTTTCTCTCCTGTTCCAGTGGCACTTTCTGTGTTCCAGCTGATGCCCATCAGCCCTTGTCCTGGCACTGGGCACTACAGGAAAAAATGTGGCCCCATCCTCCTCACATCCACCCTTTAGCTACTTGTGTTACTGAGGTCTACTCTCCTCCAGGCTGAACAGCCCCAGGTCCCACAGCCTTTCCTCACAAGGAAGATGCTCCATCCCCTCAGCATCTTGCTGGCCCTGCACTGGCCTCTCTCCAGCAGTTCCCTGTCCCTCTGCAGCTGGGGAGCCCAGAGCTGGCCCCAGGACTCCAGATGAGGCCTCAGTAGCTATGGCAGAGCAGAGGGGGAGCAGAACCTCCCTGGCCCTGCTGCCCACACTCTCTTGCTGCCCCCAGGCTGCCATTGGCCTTGCCCACGAGGCCACGTTGCTGCTCATGGTTATTTGCTGCCAACCCTGCTGAGCTGCAAAACGTTTGTAAAAGACCTAAAAGGTCTTTCCTGACACAGGGTGAGTGTGATGCTGAGCCACTGCAAACTGAATGTGAACATGAGGCCGGCCACTGAGCTGTGAAATCTCTGCTAATCCCAGTGCTGGGGAAGGGAGAGGCTGGGGAGGTCACCTGCTTCTCCAGGACGTCGCCCACATCACATGGCTCCCTGGGTCACGCTCGCACCCACCATCACCTTCAAATCTGGGCTTGACCTCCAATTTACCTTGAAGTTCACTCACTAATTGTGCCAACTGCTTTGGCACCGAGGCTGGAAAAGGGGTTCCCATCTCCCCAGAGGGAACAGGGGGATTAATCTCCCATCAGCAGTGGGGGAAGCACATCAGTCATCCTGGCATGGAGGTGCTGAGGCTCACCCTCGGAGGGACCCCTTGGATTTGGGCAGGGGAGACACAAACAGCTCTGCTCTGCTCACAGACAGACAGATCCTGGCTTTTTTGCTTTTCCATCCCAAACTTTTCACTTCTGGAAGAGTCCATCCTCACTGAGCTGAGCAGCCCCTTCCCCAGCCAGCTGCTCCAAAAGCATTTGTGTTAATCCAGATTAACAACCATAAAGCAATTCAGATAAACCGCATTAAGCCAAAAACACCTTTGAACTTCTTTTTTTTCCCCCTCCCTCTTTCTTCTTTTTGGATCAAAATCCCTCCCTGAGCACTGTGTGTGGTTTGGGCCTCCCCATCCCACAGCCTCACCAGAGCAGAGCTCTCCACTGAGCAATAATTAAGCAAAGTCAGCAAGTGTGAAGATTACCCAGAGCCAGTGGCACCGGCAGCAAACTGGTGCTTTGCAAATGGAGCCCAGCTCTGGGTCTGGGGGTGTGTGACAGGGCTGAGATGGCACAAGCAGCATCTCCCCAGCTCTGGACATGTCTCCCAGCCACAGCAGCTGGGCTCCAGCCAGGCTGCCTACGTGACCATGAGCCAAAGCCCTCCAAGCCTCAGTTTACCCAGCCGCAGCCCAGGCGGATGACGGGGTGAGTCTGAAATGCCCCGAGCTCGGGAGCTGGCCACAGAGGGCTGGGCAGGACAGGGGGTGGTTTGCTCCAAGTGCCAGACACGTGGCTGAGGTGGCAAGAGCCAGCTCATGCATATGGGATGTCTCATGGAAAGCATCACGCAGCAGCTTAGGAGGAGAGAAGGAACAGACGCTGTAGTTGTTGGTGAGGCACATGGGCTGTTACGGGCATGTACACACCTTGTACACCCATCACTGCCTCTCCAAAGGACTCCCAAACCAAAACCAGGGCCTACAGTAGACCAAACACCAAGACATCCTCTCACCTGGACAAGGCAGACAACACCAGCTCCCTCACCTGCAGGGAAGCTGGGAGATCCTCAGGATCCAGCCCACACTCGGCACAGAAATGATCCCGACCTTGGGATCTGCCCTGGGAGCTGCTGCAAAACGAGCTTCCCTGGCTGATGGGGCAGAGGAAAGTCCTGGCTTCCCCAGCTCTCCCCTCTCCACCTTCCCAAAACACCTGCTAACACTTTCTGCCCTCCAGCCTTCCTCCTAGAAGGAGAACTTCCAACAGAAGCAAAGCTGTAGCTCTTAGGCTCCAGATTCCCTCACGTTTTATTGAGGCAGGGGGCTGTAAGAGACCTGGGCTTTGCCTCTCCTGTGGGGCTGGGGTTTGCTTTTCTGCAGAGAGCCTTCAGAGGCCGTGGGGCTGCTCACAGCTCGGTGCTGTGCTGGCTGAGCTGTGCTCCCAGGTGATTTGGATCAGGACACACCAGGAAGTTTGCTTTCGGCCACCCCCGTCGGTGTGTGGGTGTGCAAACAGTGCCCAGCTTCACTGCTGCTTCGACTCCTTTAAATGGGGACTTTCACGTTCCTCAGGTTGGAAAAAAAACCCAATGCCAGCTTTTAAACAGAAAAAGAAATCCACTTCCCCCCTCCATGGGCTGCAGCCAAGCTGAAGGTATTTCTGCTTGAACAAGAGGGCTCTTCCCACCTGCTGCTGTGCCCCTGGGTTTGCAGATGTGTGGCTGTTCCACGGGTGAGGATGCTCCTGCTGGGAAAATATGAGCTTTGTTGGAAAGGTGAGACCTTCCCACTGGGCTGGTTTGGTTTTGGGGGGAATTAACTGAAATAGGGCAGGTCCCTGTCTTCAGCTGGTGATGGGTCAAGGCCAATTGTATGAGGTTTAACAAGGGCAAGGGCTGGGTCCTGCACTTGGGCCACAGCAACCCCAGGGAGTGCAACAGGCTGGGGCAGAGGGGCTGGAGAGCTGCTGGAGGGAAAGGGCCTGGGGGGGCTGGTGCCAGGGGCTGAAGAGGAGCCAGAAGCATGCCCAGGGGGGCAAGAAGCAAAGGGCATCCTGGCTGGGATCAGCACTGGGGTGGCAGCAGGAGCAGGGCAGGGATTGTCCCCTGTGCTGGGCCCTGGGGAGGCTGCAGCTCCAGGGCTGTGTCAGTGCTGGGCCCCTCACTCACTGCCACAGGGACACTGAGGGGCTGCAGCTCCAGGGCTGTGTCAGTGCTGGGCCCCTCACTCACTGCCACAGGGACACTGAGGGGCTGCAGCTCCAGGGCTGTGTCAGTGCTGCGCCCCTCACTCACTGCCACAGGGACACTGAGGGGCTGCAGCGTGGCCAGAGCCGGGCACTGAGCTGGGGAAGGGGCTGGAGCACAAGGGGCTGGGGAGGGGCTGAGGGAATGGGGGTGTTGAGCCTGGAGAAGAGGAGGCTGAGGGCAGCCAGCAGCACTCTCTGACACTCCCTGACAGGAGGCTGCAGGGAGCTGGGGGTCGGGCTCTGCTCCCCAGCCATGAATGACAGGCCAAGAGGCAATGGGCTGCAGTTGGCCCAGGGGAGGTTGAGGCTGGAGCTGAGGCAGAACTGTTTCCCTGAGAGGGGTGTGAGCCCCTGTGCCAGGCTGCCCAGGGAGCTGGGGGAGTGCCCAGCCCTGGAGGGATCCCAAAGGCGTGGGGTGAGGTGCTGAGGGCTGTGGGTCAGTGCTGGGCTGGGCAGGGTGAGGGCAGGGCTGGGGCTGCAGCAGCTTCAGCGGCTTTAACAACCCAAATGATTCTGTGGTTCTATGTCTATAAGAAGAGACTCCCAGGCTCTCTGTGGCACATCCCTGCTGCTGTGGGTGATGCAGGTTTGCAGCTCCAATGGTCCCTTCCCAATGTGATCATCGGGGTTACAAATTTCCAAGGATAAAAGGGCAGATTGAAAGTGTCTCTGTGGAGCTGCTGCCTGACACTGCAGCACTCACCCTGAAAGGCTCAAAATCCCAATTCCTCCTGTTGGGATTTCAGTTAGGTGGCTGGGCTAAAAGAAATGAGATTAATCTAATCAGAGAGATGGATGGAGCTCATTAAAACAGTAGATTAAAAACTCCCCCCCCCTGCTTATTGCCAGTGCTCCTGAGGTCTTTCACCTTTGTGTCAAGTTAAAGCCACCCAGGGATTGGATTCTCTCGTAGGAATCTGCAGGAAACACCTTAAAAACACACTCTGCTCTTACAATTCATGTCACCAGTCACCTGGGACAGGACATTGACACAGGGCACATGCATACATGTTTAACCACATACAATTGCCTCCTCTGGGATCAGGAGTTACAGGCTGGCAACAGCGTGCTCGGCTCTGAAAGGCAGACTAGAGCAAACTGAAGTCACCTCCAGTGCTGTGCTGTTTTATTCTCTATCAAATGCTGTTTCCCCACATGAAGCTCAGGATCAGCTGGGTCTGGCATTGCACAAAGCCAAACAGGGAGTACTGGGGGAGTTCCTGGACAGGATTTGGGACACAATGGTCCCACAACGAGCTTTACTGGTTTTATTTCTCACAACCAGTTGCTTTCCTGCCCACAAGCTGTCTGCTTTCCCCTTCCTGTGGCTTTCACCAGAGCAACCACCTCCCTAAAGCCTCTCTGTGCCCCTCTTCCTGGGTACTCTTTGGGATGAACCCATCCCAGGGATGCTCCTGCATATGCAACTGTGACTTTCACACCTTGTACACAGGGCCCTGTTGCCTTTGCTCCCCTCTCCTCCTCCTGGTGTTGATTTCCATGCAGAAACTACCAAGAGCTGCTCTGGTTTGCTGCTCTGGCATTGCACATGCTCTTCTTTTGCAAGTTTCACACAATAATTGTCAGCTTGCACCCAGTGAGCAGACAGCCCTGCTTCTGCCCAGGGTCAGCCTGCTGCACCAAGTCACACTCTCTCTAGGAAAACCAGTTAAACTAAACAAACAAACAAGCCAACCCAAACCCAAGCCCTTGTCCACCTGCCTGCAGGGTGCACAGAAATCAGTGCTAAGGCTTGTGCTGCTCAGCTGCACAATTCAGGGGGAGGTGAATTCTCCCAGGAGCCTGGGACCTGCCAAACCCTAAGTGCCAGACAGGCCCTGGGGTGCTTTGAGGGAAACAGTGTCTGTGGATGGTTTTCCCATCCCATTTCTCAGCACTGTCCACCCCCAAGCCAAGGGCTAGTCATCCTCCCACAGAGCTGCAGCTCTGCCCAAGCCAAGCACTTCTCCCTTATTGTCTTTTGATGGGATGATTGTTAGAATTGCCCAGGGGCTTGAGGAAAACACCAACGGTTTAAGGTCACTCCAAACCAGCCTTGTGCTGCAAATGTACAACAGGATAGATGTGGCTGTGGCTATGGCTACCCCCTGGCATGCAATCACTTCTGACAGCTAAACCAGTTACAATTCATTAGCTGAGCTGCAGTAATGGCACTGGCAGCTTGCTGCAAACCCAGGGCAATGGTGGCAGCTCCAGTCCCCTTTAAACCCACCTGGGATACTTTCCTCTGCAAGGGCAGCAGGCTCAGAGCTCCAGTGCTTGTTCATGCAGCCCAGCTGGGATGCTGTAACTAACTAGGGGCGGAAAGGAGGTTGTCAGTCCCCACAAGGCGTGCCAGCCCTGTGCCTTTCATCCTCTGCATTTGTCCAGCCACAACACCCAGACATCTTAAGCTTTTCACAGACTTTGGCTGTGCCAGAGCTGTTTTACGAGGGGTGGATCAAGGCACCAGCTCCCGAATGAGCTGGCTCCTGTGCCTGTCCCTCACACACTGAGCACAGGTCACTATGCATGGAGGAGGATCACCCTGAGACACCCCATCCCCTGCCCCACGGCTCTGTAACCTCCCAGCTCACTATGCATGGAGGGGGGATCACCCTGAGACACCCCATCCCCTGCCCCACAGCCCCGGGGCTCTCTAACCTCCCAGCTCACTATGCATGGAGGGGGATCACCCTGAGACACCCCATCCCCTGCCCCACGGCTCTGTAACCTCCCAGCTCACTATGCATGGACAGGGATCACCCTGAGACACCCCATCCCCTGCCCCACAGCCCCGGGGCTCTGTAACCTCCCAGCTCACTATGCATGGAGGGGGATCACCCTGAGACACCCCATCCCCTGCCCCACAGCCGCGGGGTTCTGTAACCTCCCAGCTCACTATGCATGGAGGGGGGATCACCCTGAGACACCCCATCCCCTGCCCCACGGCCCTGCGGTTCTGCAACCTCCCAGGTCACTAGGCATGGAGGGGGGATCACCCTGAGACACCCCATCCCCTGCCCCACGGCCCTGGGGTTCTGTAACCTCCCAGCTCCAGCCTGATGTGCAGGTGTCAGCTGGGGACAGGCCACTGGGTGCGTAGGACATCAGTTAGGAAGGGCAATAAATGATGGGAGGGAGAAGAAAGTCAAACGGGCTTGTTGGCACTTAGGGAGCCTCATCCCACACGGGGTGTTTTGCCCCACAGAAGATTTAGGCCCAATCCCAGGGATGCTTTAGCAAACGAGTGGGTGTCTGGAGCCAGCCACTGCTTTGAGCCCACTGGGAAGACGAACGGACAGAAACAGATGAGTAAAGCGAGAAGGATGGCTGTTGAGAGCCTCTCCAGCTTTGCAGGGGCGTCTCTTTCGCTTCCATCCCTCTGCCAGGTCAGAGTTTAAGCCCCCAGCAGCCAGCACCACAGCACAGCCCCCACAGGCTGCCGACCCGCAACTCACCGGCCCTGCGCCAGGCCCCGGCTGCGGGGCAGGACGAGCTCCCACCGCGCCCGAGGGCAGCCGGCCACGGCCCCTGCGCCCCTCCGGCCTGCCAAAGCCGTCCCAGCTCCTGCCTACGACCCGCACAGCCGCGGCGGGGCCGGCCGGGGCAGAGGGCGGCTCGCAGGATGGCGGGCGACCCGCTCCCTCAGCGCAGCCCCTCACAGCGATCCCCCCCACATCCCCCCCGCCGCGCCTGCAATGGGACTTCCCGGCGCGCCGCCTGCGCCAGGGGCTGGCGCGTTCCATTCGCGGGCAGAGGGGACGCGACCCCGCAGCCCCGGCCGCTCCCGCCAGCGCGGTGCCAGAGCGGAGGGGCGCTCGGGCCGCCCGGCTCCCTCAGCGGGGCCGCGCCCGGGAAGCGGCGGCTCCACCGCGCAGAGCCGCCGCAGGAGAGCGAGGCCCCGGCCCGGCCACCCGCAGCCCCCGCGGCCTGGAGCTGCCGGGCCCCGGTGCGGGCCTCGAGGCTTCAGGCGCGGTTCGCTGTGCCGCTGAATCCGGGCCCGGGCCGTCGCTAGGGGGCAGGCGCGCGCCGTGGGGCCGTCCCGCGGGGCCGGGGCTGAGGCCGGGGCTGGGGCTGAGGCTGGGACCGGAGCCGGGGCCGGGGCCGGGGCTGGGGAAGGTCTCCCCGCACCCCGCGCGTTGCCTGCGAGCAGAGCTGCGTCAGGGCGCGTTGTGGCTGCAGCTGTCAGGCGGTTGTGCTGTGAGCGGTTCTTGCTCGCTTTTCATAGAATCCTGCGGGTTGTTGAAGCCCCTGAAGCTGCTGCAGCCCCAGCCCTGCCCTCACCCTGCCCAGCCCAGCACTGACCCCTCAGCACCTCAGCTCCACGCCTTTGGGTTCCCTCCAGGGCTGGGCACTGCCCCAGCTCCCTGGGCAGCCCGTTCCGATGCTTTATTACTCACTTTTATTCCGCTTTCCTACAGCCAACCTCCCACAAGTTTTGTGAAGGAGCTACAGGAAATAACTGGTGACATCCCCGAAGTGACCATTGTACCTGACGTGACTCAACAGTGACCTCAAGCTGCCAGTTTCTCCCGAGACCAGGTGGTGTGTGTGTTGTTGTGTGTCTGTATTCAGGCTTGTCATCTCTCTGTCACATTACAGAAAGCACGTGAGAATGTGGAAAGGAGGTGGGCTTGCACCTGACTATAGAAGTAACAAGAAAATAAGATAGCTCCTGAAATAAAATAAGGAGCTGGTTTTATTCATTGCTTCATGATTTACTAAGAAGTTCTTAAATATGATGGGTGGCAGCTAGGACTTGCTAACACTGAAAGATTCAGAAGCTTCAGCTGCCTGAGCTGTGACTTTGAGGTGGACAAAGCAGGCTTTCCAGTGGAGATTCTCTGAGGTGTCTGCTCCTTAGCTGGAGGTCTGTTTAAGTGACTGACATTCTCTCATTGCAAAAAACAACCAAAACATCTTGTTGATCTTCTGAGGGCTTGGAGAGGTCCCTGGAGAAACAAACTGCTGTGCTCTTTTTGCCCCTCAGTTAAGACAGGTTAAGTGAAGTGCTGCATTTTATGAACAGGGTTGGAAGGAAGGAGTTTCACTTCAGGAAAATTAGATAGAGTTCCATGATCTAGAAAAAGGTGAAGTGAATTGCTGCCAGTTAGGAGTGGAGGCTAAGAGATGTAAAGGTCCAAAGATGTGAACTGCAGCTACTTCCAGCTGTTACTTGTGGTAGCTACTTCAGCTACTTCCACAGCAGCTATTAAAGCACTAAAAGGGAACTTCTTAGTATTCCAAAGCTGATGCTTTCATCACATGCTCAGTAACAGATGAGAGACGTGCCTCTAAAAGCTGGAGGACTCTTGGGTGTCTTCCTCAAGGCTCTTCACTAATATACCTTGCCAAAGAGAAGTTACTTAGTGTGCTTCAGTTTCTGTAAGACAGTGCTAAAGCTCCTCATGAGGAACTGTAAGTTCTCACGACTTTAAGTGTTTGGAGGTCCTCAGAGGAATGGGCAGAGTGTTGTTAGGAGGCATATTTAAAGAGGAAAGCCTGAATGTAGGCAGCCTTTTTTTTGCTGGGCTGTAGGGGATTTCTCTCTGGCTGCCTCTCGCCATCAGGCGTCTTTAAAGGTGCTTCTTGGAGACTGAAATCCTCTGTAGAACCACAGAATCATTTGGGTTGTTAAAGCCCCTGAAGCTGCTGCAGCCCCAGCCCTGCCCTCACCCTGCCCAGCCCAGCACTGACCCACAGCCCTCAGCACCTCAGCTCCACGCCTTTGGGATCCCTCCAGGGCTGGGCACTCCCCCAGCTCCCTGGGCAGCCTGGCACAGGGGCTCACACCCCTCTCAGGGAAACAGTTCTGCCTCAGCTCCAGCCTCAACCTCCCCTGGGCCAACTGCAGCCCATTGCCTCTTGTCCTGTCATTCATTGCTGGGGAGCAGAGCCCGACCCCCAGCTCCCTGCAGCCTCCTGGCAGGGAGAGTCAGAGAGTGCTGCTGGCTGCCCTCAGCCTCCTCTTCTCCAGGCTCAACACCTCCATTCCCTCCCCAGCCCCTTGTGCTCCAGCCCCTTCCCCAGCTCTGTGCCCGGCTCTGGCCACGCTGCAGCCCCTCAGTGTCCCTGTGGCAGTGAGTGAGGGGCTTAAAACACAGTATTTGAGGTGAAGCCTCACCCATGAAATTGATGTTTCTCCAGATACCAGTCTCAGTACCCAAACCCTGTGCTGTGGCAGCAGTTCATGAGTGCTGTATGTTAGTGATGAGCCATTCCCCACTGTGCTGGGAACCAACACGATGCCTCTGCTTTCTAAACACTTCTCCCTTCAGCCTGCAGCACAGCATACCCACTTCTCACTCACTAAGGCTCACCAGTCTGCTCTTGCAAAGATCCATTTGTGTTTCCCCCCTGCAGACAGCCCAGGCTGCACGAGGCAGTGTCTGTGCACAGCAGCAGCAGCAGCAGCACCCTGCCAAGCCTCGTGGCCCTGCTGAATGGAGCAGACATGAACCTGCTCTACTGGGAGCCTGGGCAAAAGGAATATCCTCAGGTAGGAGAAGTGTTTAGACAGCTCTATAGCTTTTTTGTAGTGGACAAGGATACAGTTCTGCATCTTCTCTAAATGCATCTTCTCTTTAGACAGGGAACTGCTACCAAGGTGCTTAGGGGGTGGAACATGTGTGTGAGGAGGAAAGGCTGCAGGACCTGGGGCTGTTCAGGCTGGGGAAGAGAAGGCTGAGGGGGGACCTCAACAGCACTTACAAGTACCTAAAGGGTGGTTGTCAGGAGGTTGGGGCAGCACTTTTCTCCAGTGCCCAGTGCCAGGACAAGGGGTGATGGACATCAGCTGGGACACAAACAGTGCCACTTAATCACAAACTCCTTTGGTGCTGAGGTGAGGCACCCTTGGCCCAGGCTGCCCAGGGAGGTGAGGGAGCCCTGGCCCAGGCTGCCCAGGGAGGGTTTGGAGGCTCCTTCTCAGATTTCCAGCCAGCCAGTGTTTTCAGCTGGGAGTTAACTCTCTAGAGCAAGTCTCTTCTTGGCTGGAGGGGAAAATCAGTGCTGGTCTCTATTTCATGAGTGAGCTGCAGAGCAGCCCAGTGTTTGCCACAGAGCCAGGAAGGGAATCTTTGTTCCCAGAGCTTTGGCTGAGTGTTTGTTGTCTTGTGCTGTCACTGTGGCCACAGGGTCTGTGGAGAGACTTCCCTCCTTGCTCCATGCTTGCAGGACCCCTTCCCCAGCCTGTGGGAATCCTGGCTGGACTGCATCTACCTTTGCATCATTTAAGCATGAAGAGGCTTTGGAAGACATGCTCCAGGAAGTCAGTAGGACTCTCCCAGCTGGGTGACTCTGCTCTTGCCACTGGCAAATGTGCTTCTCCAAAAGGCCAGAGGAAGAGCATCAGAGGCAGCACAGTGTGACGTGGCGTCGGTGAGTCTCTGAGCTTTAACTTGACCTTGAAGCCAATTTGCAGTTGTAGGCCACAACTTAGGTTTAGGCTAAATGACCCTGGAGCATCCAGGACAGGTCTGGGATCAGAACTAGCAAAGCAAACTCCTGGCACTGAGCAGAACTGTTGCTCGAGGGTGGGAGCTGATTCAGGATCTGGCCCCTCCACAGTTGGCACAGGAGAGGAGGGTCAGCAAAACCAGGTTTAGGAACTGTCTTGATTTTCCTGTTCCACTCTGAAACACTCCCAAAGAATAATTGCTTTGAAAAAAAACCCCTCTTCAACCCTCCCACCCTTGCCAGAAGCCAAACAAGCCCGGGTGCAGGGTCTGTCCCTGGGCAGTGTGGCAGGGTGTAGAGTGAGAGCTTAAGTGGTGGCTCCAGTAAAGCACCATGATCCTGTTTCTCCCCAGAGAGTGCACTGCTTGGCTGCCAGCTGCCCTGCACTCCTCCATCCAAATATTTGTTCAAACCTTTTGGGTAAGAAAGAGCTGGTTATTTTGACCTTTTGTGAGTGCTCTGAACTCTGCATCAGTGCAGTGCCACAGGCAGCTGATGCTTCTACAGGAGAGATTGCTTCCAGTGGGAGACCAGCTTTTATCAGCTATGAAAATGAGCTGAGGTTCTTCCTGCCCTCTGCTTCACCTAGTGAAGTATCCTTGCCAGCCTGTGTGGGCTCCACCACACTGTTTGTTTGGGTTTCTTTCGGTGTCAGAGCTGGCTGGTTTGTTTTGGTGTCATTCAGTTCTAGCCTAAAGCAAACCTCGATTACACTACAGGCTGGGCAGAGTATAGTGGCAATGACTCACTGATGGTGTGGCATCACAGGCTGCCCTCTCCCTGTCCAAACCCCCAAACCTGTGTCTTGCCTGCTCTCTTGGCCACTATCAACATTTTCCACATGCTGACTCCAGCTGCAAGAACCTCTGAGGCAGCTGGGCAGTTGAAGCTCAGCTCTGTGCTCCTCAGAGAGGCTCCTTGAATGCAGTTTCAAAGTGCTGCTGTGGCAAAGAGAAACCCCAGGCTTTGAAGTTCTGTACCCCATTAGGCTCCTAAGCTGCCTGACACTTCAGGGCAGTTACAAGAACTCTCAGAGTGAAACACCTTCGCTGTTGACCTGCTTCCACTTCGACATTAGCGCTGGTGGCTTTGCCCATTGCCAAGTCCTTCAGCCCAGCAGCCACTGTTAGCATCAGCTGCCCAGGACTCAATGAAGACAAGGCAGGTACACCTGAGACTTGAGTTCTCTCCTTGTGGCACACAGTTGCACCTCAGCTCCTGGGCTGGATGCTGTTTCATCTGCTTAGTATTGGGAAGTGTTTTGGTGTCCCTGCATCCCTCCAGCATGTTCCTTGTGCACTGCAGCCTGCCACAGCAGGGCTGTCCTCACATCTGCTCTGCCCTGCAGGACGAAGCCTTTGTCTCTAAAACTAATTCTCTGTGCCAAGGTTGACTGTTGATTTCTTTGTTTTCATACTTTTGCTCCAGAGCAGTAGATTCATTCCTTCCTCAGCATTTCCCCAAAGGGCTGTGGTCCCTTTCAGGAAGAGCTGCTGGCACTTGGCAGAGTGATCCCCACCCCAGGGACGTGCTTGGGCCTTACTGCTCAAGAAGGTTGTTTCTCCAGATGCAGAACCAGCCTGAGATGTAGTGGGATTCTTTCTGATCATCTTCTCCATGACCCAGGCAGGAGTGGAACACCTTGATGACACCAGACTGGGAGCACTGGCTGAGTCACCAGAGGCTGTGCTGCCAGTCAGCAGGATCTCAGCTGGCTGGAGAGTTAGGCAAAGAGCTCTGCTGATAACAAACTGAACATGAGCAGCAATGTGCAAGAAGCCAATGGCAGCCTGGGGGCAGCAAGAGAGTGTGGGCAGCAGGGCCAGGGAGGTTCTGCTCCCCCTCTGCTCTGCCATAGCTGCTGAGGCCTCATCTGGAGTCTTGGGGCCAGTTCTGGGCTCCCCAGCTGCAGAGGGACAGGGAACTGCTGGAGAGAGGCCAGTGCAGGGCCAGCAAGATGCTGAGGGGATGGAGCATCTTCCTTGTGAGGAAAGGCTGTGGGACCTGGGGCTGTTCAGTCTGGAGGAGAGATTGAGGGGGGAGCTCACCAACACAAGTACCTGAAGGGTGGGTGTGAGGAGGATGAGGACACACTTGTTCTGGTGCCCAGTGCCAGGACAAGGGATGATGGACATAAACTGGAACATAAACAGTGCCACTGGAACATAAACAGTGCCACTGGCACAGGAGAAAGTCCTGTGCTGAGGAGGAGGTGCTGAGAGGAGGGAGCCCTGGCCCAGGCTGCCCAGGGAGGGTGTGGAGGCTCCTTCTCAGGAGGTTTTCAACCCCACCTGGACACGTTCCTGTGCCCCCTGAGCCAGGGGAACCTGCTTTGGCAGGGGACTGGGCTGGAGCAGCTCTTCAGGGCCCTTCCCACCCCCAGCACTCTGGATTTCTCTGACCTTCTCCAACAATTTCTCAAATCATGCCTCAGCTTGTAAAAACCAATCAGCCAAATCCACTGGGGCCAGTGTTGCTACTGGGAAGTAGCTGTTGGCACATGAGCATCAGAATAAACCTCAACTACAAAAGGTTGTGGCTTTTGCCCCCAGAAAACCTGCCACTATTTGTTGGGGGAAGGCAATGGGATGTGGAGCTCATAAAAATACTGTGCAGCTCAGGCTGGTTTTTAATCAAGGTGTTCATTGTGCCCCAGGCCTGTGTAACCTGCTTTGCAGAAACATTCTTCACAGCCCAGGGATGCTCTTTGCATTCACTAAAGACACATAGTATTTAAAGGCATTCAAACTGCCACTGTATTGCAATGGTTGCAGACCTGTAGAGATGGAACATATGGTACAAATTGAGCAATCCCCAGTGTATTTGATGTTTTACATCAGCCATATTCTACTTGACATGAAATCCTGAACTTTAACCTGTGTTTAAGTGGCTGGATTTCTTGCTCTAATTTTACATGATGAAAATGTCCCACTTCTTGGCAAGCCAAAAACCTTTGCTGTGCAAACACTACATACAGTGGCTGCCCAGAGCCCTGAAAGTTACAGGGATCACTTGCTGCTGTGCTGCAGAAAAGGGATTTTAGTGTTGGTTTGGAGTAAATCAGGGTTGGGACAGTTCCCACTGGAGCAGCCTTTGCAGATGCACGTTACTGGGGGTAAAAATGAGCTGCTCTTACCATCACATGCAGAGTACATCAGGTGCTCTAGGCAGGGCTGGCTTTAGTGGAACACAGGGCTGTGTTTTTATGGATAAATTGGTTTGACTCAATAATATTCAATATTTGGGGACATTGGCACAGGGTCACAGGGCTGGAAGGGACCTGCAGAGCTCATCCAGTGCAACCCCCCTGCCACAGCAGCACCACCCAGAGCAGGGCACACAGGGACTCACCCAGCTGGGGTTGGGATGTCTGCAGAGAAGGAGCCTCCACAGCCCCTCTGGGCAGCCCCTGCCAGTGCTCCCTCACCTCAACAGGGAACAAATTCCTCCTGCTGTGTCTCTGGAACCTCTTCTGTTGCAGCTTGTGCCCGTTGCCCCTTGTCCTGTCACTGGCCATCCCTGAGCACAGCCTGGCTCCAGCCTCCTCACACCCACCCTTGATGGGTTTGTAACATGACTGAGCTCACCCCTCAGGCTCCTCTTCTCCAAGCTGCAGAGCCCCAGCTCCCTTAGCCTTTCAGCACAAGGCAGATGCTCCACTCCCTCCAGCATCTCTGTGTCCCTGTGCTGAGCTCTCTGCAGCAGCTCCCTGTCCTTCTGGAGCTGAGGGGCCCAGAGCTGGACACAACATCCCATCACAAGGGCAGAGCAGAGGGGCAGCAGAACCTCTCTGACCTGCTGCCCACAGCCCTTCTGACCCAGCCCAGGCTGCCATTGGCCTCTTGGCCACGAGGGCACGTTGCTGGCTCAGGCTCATCCTGCTGCCCACCAGCACCCCCAGCTCCCTTTCCCCTGTGCTCCTCTCTCACAGTTCATTCCCCAGCCTGTGCTGGTCCATGGGGTTGTTCTTTCCCAGATGCAACACTCTGCACTTGCCCTGGCTGAATCTCATCAGATGTCTCTCTGCCCACCCCTCCAGCCTGTCCAGGGCTGGTTGAATGGCAGCACAGCCTCTGGGGTGTCAGCCACTGCCCCCAGTTTAGTATCCTCAGCAAATCTGCTGACAGTGCCTCTGTTCCCTCATGAAGGTCATTAATGAATAGACTGAACAGTACCAGCCCCAGCACTGAGCCCTGAGGGACTCCACTAGACACAGGCCTCCAACTAGACCCTCCCCCATTGATCACAACTCTCTGCCTTCTTCCCTTCAACCAGTTCACAATCCACCTCACTCCCTGATCATCCAGCCCACACTGTCTCAGTTTTGCTGCCAGGATGCTGTGGGAGCCTGCAGTCATGCCTAACTGCCTAAGAGCAGCTCTGACCAGAGCAAGCACTCAGCAGCCAACACCTCCCTCCTGCAGCCACACACTCAGGACAGCACAAGCTTCTGTTCTCACCCATGTCCTGTGCTCTCCTCCCTCCCTGCAGCACCTGGGCTCTGCACAGTGATCTGACAGTGGCTTGGTTTTTGCTTTACAGAGCAAGAAGTGCTGGTGCAGAGCTCTACAACTCCCTGACAGGAGGCTGTAGGGAGGTGGGGTGGGTCTCTTCTCCCAAGTAATGACTGAGAGGACAAGAGGAAATGGGCCCAATGGGGAGGTTTAGATTGGAGCTGAGGAAGAACCTGGAGATGCTGAGGGGATGGAGCATCTTCCTTGTGAGGAAAGGCTGTGGGACCTGGGGCTGTTTGGGCTGGAGAAGAGACTGAGGGGGAAGCTCATTAATAGTTACAAGTATCTCAATGATGGGTGTCAGGAGGATGGGGCAGCACTTGTTTCTGTTGTCTCCAGTGCCAGGACAAGGGGTGATGGGATGAAGCTGCAACACAAACAGTTCCATTGAAACATAAGAAAAACTGTGTCAGTGTTGGAGTGAGGGAGCCCTGGCCCAGGCTGCCCAGGGAGGGTGTGGAGGCTCCTTCCTTGGAGGGCTTCAAGACCCACCTGGACACGTTCCTGTGTGACCTGATCTAGATGGGAGCTGCTTCTGCAGGGGGTTGGGCTGGATGGTCTGTAAAGGTCCCTTCCAACTCCCCCCCCCTCCCTTCTGTGTTTCCCTGAGAGGGGTGTGAGCCCCTGTGCCAGGCTGCCCAGGGAGCTGGGGGAGTGCCCAGCCCTGGAGGGATCCCAAAGGCGTGGAGCTGAGGTGCTGAGGGGTCAGTGCTGGGCTGGGCAGGGTGAGAGCAGGGCTGGGACTGCAGCAGCTTCAGGGGCTTCAACAACCCAAATGATTCAGTGGTTTATGATTCAGTGACTGCCCACCACTGAGCTGCCCCCTTGTCCTTTAGCTCCACAGGTCAGGGCTGTCAGCCCAGAACATCAAGTGCTGCAGCACAGACAAGCAGGAGGCTTTGGTGTGACACCGAGCTCACAGTGACAAGGAGGTGAGAGTGTGTCTAAGTTTGTTTATTAATTCAGCCTGTTCTAAGTTGTACAATTATGAAACCAACAAAACGACTGCTGGAAGCCCAGGAATATTTACAGTCTCGCCTTGTTGTGTGAGGTCAGTCGATGTTGTTGCACAGATTGGTTACGTTTGGTACCACAACATGTCCAAAAGTCAGACAAATCTGAACAGATTAACAATTGTATATACAGGAAATAAAAGGAAATTCAAGTATCAAAATACAGACAGATTAAATAACATTTGTATTACAAATCAGTCCCACTGCCACACATCACAATTAGCAAAAGTGGCCACATTGCAAACTGAGCTTGACTGTTCTCTGCCCTGTCAGGGAATCTCAGGTTGTTCTTCCATGGGTAAGGAAAATGTTTGAGCTAGATTGACTTTGCAAGAGCAGCACAGTTCCTTTCTTCTGGGAGGAAAAAAAACATAAGCAGCAAAGCAACATGAGACCAAACAGGGGAAGAGCTTTTGCAACCAGAGAGCGTTGCAAACAGCATGTGTGGGCTGAGAGGAAGGTCCTGATGGCATGGACATGATGGGAGCAGAAGCAAGCCAGGGGAAATTCTGCTGCTGGGAACTGCTGACGTGGGACAGGAGGAGCAGTAAAGCAACTGACTCCATCTGCACACAGAGTGACGACACACACGTGGTCTGTGTCTCAGCAGCCTCCTGAAGGTACAGGCTTCACTAGAGGTACATCCTGGAAGGGGCTGGATCTCCTCCCTGGGAGGGGGACAGCCAAGTACCCCACAAAAGTTGCATAATTTCTTCTCCAAAGAACAATCCCAAAGCAAGTTCAAAGGGCTGAACAGCAACATTACAGCTTGGGTGGGGGTTTTTTTTTGCTTTTTTCCCCCCTAAATACAAAATGCAAAGGGACAGAGCAGCTTCAGCTGGAAACCAAACATCATCCCCTCCTACTTAAAAAGGAGATAGTGACTCTGCATCTCAGTTGAACTGTCCTGAGTTGTCAGCCTGGACGTGTGCCATGCACAAACTGAGGTCTGCATAACACGACCTTGTCCTTCAGAAGGGGAACAAGGCTCAGGGCAGCACCACCTCCTCCCAGGCAGGTAACCCAGCAGATGTGTTTTGATGCCAAGTCACAGCACCAGAAATTTAGGGCACTTTCCTCCAGGTATCACAAAATCCTGTAGAGGGGAAGAGCTGGAATACTGCACAAGGGATGGGGTTAACAGGGAGTCAGGGTCAGTCTCCAGCAGGCGAGTACCTTGAGGAAACCCATGGAAATGGAAGCAGAGATGCACTGCCAAAACAACTGCTTTGTCTAAGTGAGAAAGAGAGTATCTGGCTAAAGAACTCCTGGATCACTAAAGACAACCACAGGACTACATGCAGGACTGGGAAGGACCTCCAGGGTCACCAAACCCAGTCCCTTGAAGACTGGAGTCTTCATCACCATGTTGCCTCCAAGCCAACCTTCCCACAGGAAAGGCTTCCCTCCTCCCACGCACAGCTTCAATTTGCAATCTCTCCAAAAAGACTTGTTGCCAACACACCAAATATTTACACTGACACCAGTATGAATTGCAACAGATGCAGAACAAGGAATGTTTCAGGTTTTCCTAAATTCATCCACTTCAAAAAGAAACTGACCCCAATGTCTCCACTTCCCCCTCCTCAGCATTCACGCCCCTGGGATTAGGGTTCACTTTGCTCCCAGCCTTCCAGGCCAGAGAGACCAAAGCAAACCCTGATGTAGAGCAGCAGCAACCAGAGTGAAACAGGAGTTGAAGCAGCAGGGTGCCACATCCCCAGCCACCACAGTGCCTGTCCCCGGCCACCACGGTGCCTGTTGCCATCACACGCCTGCGGCTGGAGGAGACACCGCAAGCGCTTTGACGTCTCTCCCTTGAGGTGTTGGGGGGGGAACAGTACTGTGAAAACACATCAGTCACAGCCAAAACAACTACTGGTAAATGCTCTGGTAATTGAGCAGAAAAGCAATCACACAGCACCTTCAGGATGTGGGGACACCAGGCTTAGGCAGGGGCTGAGCCATCCTTGGGCCGAGACCCGTCTGTGTGGGGTAGGGACTGTTTCAGTGTAATGCCCAGGTTTGAACTCTTTGTTTGTTCATCTTCTGAAGCTGCTGCACTAATTAAATAATGAGCTAGTATATAAAAAAAAAAAGTGCTAAATCACAATTGAATAGACTTAAAAAAAACCCCAAGCCCAAGCAACCAAAGCCCAACCAACCCTGTAACTGTGTGTGAAAGCAAGAGGGGTGCAGGAGAGGCTGGAGAAGGGGCTTGTCTCCAGGGGTTCAATGGGAAGAGTTGTGTCCTTGCCATGGAAATGTCAAGTATTGCAACAGTTCTGTGTAGGGGAAACGAGCTCTGTACCGTGGGTAACGCTCAGCCACAGCCACTCTGGGGTGCAAGATCCTCTGCAGACTCTTGTTTTGCCTTGTTTCCATTTGCTATAAAAGTGTGGCCACAGCCTGGGAAGCAGAGGCTGCAGACACCCCCTGCAAGGCTTGTCCCACTGCAGGAAGGCACTGCCAAGACGTTTGGCCTTCTCTGTTCCCCCGGCACTGAGGCCGCGTTAAGTACCGTCAGAGATGCTCCCACTGCTAAGCCTTTGGACTGTACTCCTTGGACTGTGGATTCTCAGGCTAAGGAAGGGTTGGTATTATTGTTTCTTTGCCTCACCAAATAAAACCCCCTGCAGTGCTACATTTCAGCTGTGAGCTGGGTTTGCTCTGTATCATTTCACACGTTAAGAACCAACTGGAATGAGCCGAAAGGCGTTTGTCTCAGACTAGAAAAAGCTGCCAGCGCTCTCGGCCTCGAGTCTCAACTCTCCTCTGCTAGAAACACAGAGAGCTGCTTTTCTCAGCTGCTGGATGGGATCCCTTCCCCCCTCTCTGCTTTGGGAGCCCTCACTGAGCAGCCCCATGCACCCACTCCGAGGCAGGCACCAGTGCCAGATGGAGATGATCTTCGTGTCAGCGGGCCACCGCTTCTTAGGTCTCTGCCCCGTTATTACATTTCCGTGGTAGGAGACAGCTGCCTGGAGATCAGCTTTTCAGAGGCAAACAGAAAGGGAGATAATGGAATGAATGATTTCTGAGTCATACAAAAGCAACTGCTGGGAAAGATGAGGGCACGTGGCCAAGGAGATGAGACACGAGTGTTACGGACACACACGGCGGAAGCTCCGGAGCTTAGGCAGCGCTGCCTGGGTGCCCCTGGGTTTGGATGGTCACTCTTAGAAAGGCACATGCTCTAGCAACCCGGGTTTTAGGAGGTGCTGAGTCAGGAACCTGCCCTTCCCAGCTGAAAGCAGGGGGAGATGCAAGAGCTCAGAGCCTCTGAAGTCAGGTGGACGTGTGGGCAAGCTGATGGGAAACGCTTGCGAGTGGAAACTGCACTACCACTGCTGCTGCTCACTCGGCTTCTCTTTGAAGGGTAGAGAAACCCTCAGGGTGTTCTTACAGCTTGGAGAGGCGCTGAGGAAACCCAAACCCAACCTCCTGGGACACCTTGGACTCAGCAAGGGCTGCAGGATGGCACAGCAGCACTTGGGGAACTGCCCTGTGACCTCTGCTTCAGGGCTGTCCAGGCAGAGTTGTTGGTGGCTCCATGGCAAATGCAGAACTTCTACTAAACTGAGCTTTCCCTTTTTTCACTTCAAGACAATCCTTTTAGTCCTCTCACCTGGGTTCTCACCAGCCTGGCCCTTATTTTGAAGTCAGGTTATCACACAGTGCCCTGAAGTCACCAATGACTTGGGAGATCAGCCTGAGAAAGACCTAAATAAGGATTCTGAAAGGTCAGATCTCACCTCAAGTCTGGGGAGACCAAACTTGGAGGCAACAGCCCCAGCAGAACTCAGACAAGCTGCCTCTGGACCCTAAACACCAGGAGTAAATAACCCTGGGCTGCTGCCCTGCCCCCTCCCTGCTGATCCTGAAGGGAGGTTTGGGTAAGTTCTAGAAGCTGTTCTGGAAATGGAGCTTTCCTGGAGATCCCAGTTGAGCCTCTCCCCCGGCTGTCTCTGAGATCCCACCCACACAGGCCGTGCAGAGGCGAGTGGTTCCTGCCCTCCCCCTTCTCTGCAGGTCCCACAGACACCACCTCTCCAGGGGATTCTGCTGAGATGCCAAACCCACCCTGAGCTCAGCCACACCGAGGTGCACATCAGGGAGCTCCCTGCAGCCCAACAGCACAGGGCTGCAGCCCCTCTGCCCCAGCTGCTCAGCACCCTCCCCAGGAGAAGGGCCACAGCCCCTGCCAGGAGCAGGTCAGGGGCCACCACGCTCTTTGTGAGTGAAGGACTTGCAGGAGTCTGAGCCTCAGGGCTGGGGGAAGTGGCAGTGCCTTTTGCTAAAGGCTCTTGAAACTGCTCTGCAAAGAGAGAGAAGCTCCCAGCCTGAGAGGTAGGTACATACATCCCCATCCCATATGGGGAAGCTGAGGTAAAAAGAGAGGCCAAGTCTCTTGGACACACAAGTCAGGGAGGAGCAGCTCTGGGGCAGGATGTGCCTGCTGGGGCTGGTGCTCATCAGATCACACTCCACATCCTCTGCTTGTCTCAGTCAGCTTTGCAAAGGCAAGAGAAGGAAGCAGGGGTAGGGCCACGGATGGCTCTGAGGGGCTTCACGGGCTTGTGAGCCACCATATGGCATTTGCAGCCCTGTGCCAAGTGCCCTGCAGCCTCATGCAATGATTCCCAGACATATTCTGGAATGAAAAGCTGCTTCTAGTGAGATACACACAGGTGAGGATGCTTCCCCAGAGGAAAAACACGTGCACTTGAGACACAGACAAGGCAGAGGTGCCCACTGACACAGGGCCATCTCTCAGTGAAGTCTTCACTCTCCAGGGTGGAGGGCTACAGATGGCTCAGGATCCCTACAGCACTCATCATGCAACGGTTGGTAGGTCCATGGTTTGTAGACAAGCTTTAGGATCAGCAGCAAAGTGATTTCCATCACGTTTCTCCCTCCAGCAAAACACCCCCAGTACAAGTGCAGTGAGTGTGCTGAGCACAGGAGAGCTCTGGCTGCTCTCTCAGGCCTCCAACAGCGCAGCATCCAGCCCCTCTCAGACACTTTTCCTTCCCAAACAGGGCTCTAACAACATGTGCCTTTAAAAGCTTAACCTCTTCACAAACTGCCCAGTGGGCACAAGTGCCCTTAGCTCACGAGTCTGGTGAGTGTAAACAGAAAGACTATGGGGTGTGGGGGGAAAAACAAAAGCCCTACAAGGGACTAAAATGCATGCAAGGCAAAGCACACCTCAGCTGAGAGGGGACAGAGCTCTCAGTGCCCAGCAACCGCTCCCAGCCCCAAGCAACGCTCCCAGCTGCGAGGGGAGGGTTTGTGGGCAAGGGGTTCCTGGCAGGAACCGTAGCAAAGGTGTGTTATTTGCAGGCAGCATCACAGTGGTTAGTGGCGACTCGGATGGCCGGGAAGTGAGGGGCGAGTTCACTCCAAGAGGAAGAAGGAAATCTGGGAGCAGGGAGCGTGTGCACCACGGAGACAAAGAGGCCTCCATCAGTCCGAGGGGGAAAGAGAGTGGAATAGAAAAACCAACCCCAAAAGGCCTGGGGAGTGTCCTGTTGCCCCAGGGATTCACAGTGCCAGAGCCAGGGGGAAAGATGGGGAAACGCAGGCGGCTTCCTGGATCCACAGCTCCCAGCCCTCTGCACCTCCCGCCTCACACGGCTCTAAGCAGCTCCTTCCCCTTCTGCCGAGCCAGGAGCATTCACAGTGTTCAGTAGTGATCAGGTACAGTCTGCTAAGTGCTGCTGCCTGTGCCTGGTGCCTGGGCACCAGCAGCTGCAGGGACAGGGAGCTTAGGAGAGCAGAGAGATCAGATGGCAAAGGCACGGTTAGACTGGGCGGACACGGGGGGTTGCTTTAGAAGATAGTGGTCTCATACTTAGTGCTGAGGGTCCGCTTCGAGTCCTGTTTGGGGTCCACGACCCAGGAGACACTGGCATGAGACTGGGAGTCTTGGTCCACATCAGGGGGCTCCAGCTAGAAAAGATAAGGAGAGAAAGGGCAGGTGAGGTCAGCCGAGCGGGGATTCGGGGCCGAGCCGCTGCTGCTCTGCCTGACGCCCATCCCCACGTGCTGCACGTGTGCAGGGGAGCAGCTCACACCAGGGAGGCACCTGAGTCCTCCCAGCCAACACGGATCTAGCCCTGGCAGCCTCAACCCAGCACCCTGAGCTGACCTCCTGAGTTAGCTCTGCAAGGCCCTGTTCCCACTAGTGACAGGAGCTTCATCTCACATCAGAGTGTGAGAAATTGAGGATGGCACCATCAAAAACATCCCAAGCAGGCAGAGGAGACAGCTCCTGGCAGGTGAGCTCCCACAGGCTTCCTCTCATCTTGTCCTCCTACATCAGGATCCTACAGGGAGGTCACCACCAGCAGCCAGAGCGAGGCAGTTAGCTGAGAGCTGCCACCCGACGCTGGCAGCCCTGTCCCTGGGGCACAGCCCTGGAACCAGCAGGGAGGGAAGGCAGCAGCCAGGCGGGACAGGGGGCAGGCAGGTGGGCTGGGGGCAGCCCCGGGGGCAGCCTGGGGTGGGGGGTCACAGTGGAAGGTGGCAGGAAGAAGGGTAAAGACCTTTGCTCCAGGACTAACAGACTGCAGCGGCAGGTAGGAGGGGCGGTGAGTTGTGCAGGTGTGACAGTGACAACAGCGGGTGTCGGGAGGGAGCGGCACCTGAGCGGGGGGGAGCAAGCAGAACACAGACAGAAGGAGACATTAAAGCAAGGCAACAGCTTGGGCAGCAGTCCCTGCTCCTCAGCAGCTCCAGTCTTGGCTGGCCTTGGCTACAGGGGCACTGCCATGCCACAAACTGCAGGTGACCTCTTGCCAAGAGCTTCACCCCCATCCCACCTGGGCTCCTTCCACCTCTGCTCACCCTCATCCTGCCTGGGGAAGCCCTAACCCACGGGCACCACAAAGGTGCCTGAAGCTGCAGGCACCCTGCCTGTCCCTGGGCTCCCCCACACCAAGCAGCAGGCTCAGCAGGAGCCCTGTGTACGTACTGCAGGTTTCCTCCCGCCGCCTCGGGGTTTAGGCACCGGTTTGGAAGATTTCGTTTCAATGGTCTCTCCTGGCCCAGCACCCAGAGGTTTTGCTCTCTGGGCTTGCAGGGCCAGCTGGTAGGCGACCTCGAACGCCTGCCCCAGCGTCAGGATGATCTCGTACGTCAGGTTCTTCAGAGAGAAGACAGAAGACACAAAGCCGTTAGGTGCATCCGAGCTGCCTGTGCAGAGCCCACCAGCAGCTGCTCTGGAGACCCAGAGCTCAGCATCCTTCCATTCACAGGTCACATCCTGCCCTGTAGGTGGATTTGGTGCTGAGCTGCTCCTGTGCTTGTGCAGCCCCAGCCTGTGGGACTGCCATGGCTTGGCAACACTTGCATTGCAAAGAGGAGAAGCCAAAACATCTTGTACAGCTCATTTCTGCCCAAGAATAAAAGCAAGTTGTGCCTCTGCTCCCCTGGTGAGTGAAAAGCCTGTTAAACCAGCCCTATGACAGTGTAACTGGGAGCACATTAGGGGGTTGCTCATGGTGTGTTCCCCAGGAGGGAAAAACTCCTGCCCCGCTTTCTCCAGCACTGCTGTAATGAAGCCAGCCAAATGCCCTCTTTGTCCACAGGGCTCTGAAGTAAAAGCATTTGGAGTCAGGGCTGTGGGAGGAATATTTGAGAGCAGAAGCAGGTCAAAATGCCCAAGACCAGACCTGGGTGTGTGACTGTCCAACAAAACTGAGCGATGAAACAGCTGGGACAGGAGATGCAACAACCCACTCACCACATCCACAGTGCTGAAGACATGGCAGTAGTGGTGGCTGGTCTGCAGGTCCTTGGTGATGTAGGCAAAGGTGCAGAGATCCTCGGGGTCCTGAGCAGCGCAGGAGATGTTGCGGATCTCGTGCTCGGCAATGACGTTCTGCCGGGGCCAAGCACAAGCTGCCGTCACCCGCCGGCGATGGCAAATGCACCCGGCACACGCTGCTGGGGGGCAGCAGGGAGCACAGCAGCGACTGGGAGGAAGGGCCAGCGTCCCAGCCAGAGCAGCCCCTGCTCCTTCCCATGGTAGGGATCAACAGCAGCGTGGTCCACAAGCAGCCAGGTGTGCCCAGCCTGCGGCGTCAGGTCACTGCCAGCACCCCGGTGCTCTGCCACAGCCCCGGCAGCTCCTCGGGACCAGCCACGGCCACAGGTGACCCACGGCCCCCAGGCAGCTGCCACTGCAGCCTTGTCCCTCCACACACCAGCCCGAGGCATTTGGAGCTCACCTTGTTAGAGGCATCGATGAACTTCACCCCCTTGTACGTGATGGACAGGATGATGGTTGGGATCTTCTTCATGTGCTCTGTGGATTTCTGCAGAGAGTTCCAGCTGTGAAGAAACGCTCCCTCCTTCACCTCTGGCCCAGCCCACCCCTGAGCCCCACAAAGGCACACCTTGGGGGTCCTGGGCCAGGAGAAAAGCCTCTTCCTGATGGAAGCAGAGTGGAATGGCCAGAGCCAGTGAACCCAGCCCCCCTTCCCCAGGGAAAACGCCCCTGTCCCCCTGCACAGACCTTCCAGCTACAGGGCAAGGTGCAGCAGCCTCACAGGCTCTGGGTGGCCTGAGCCCCTGCTCTGCACCAGGGCAGCTGCAAGGTTTGGGGACCCGAATTCACTGAGGTCCCCTCACACCACGTCGCCCCCCACAGACCCCCCACTCCGCACCCTCATCTTGGCACAGGCGTCCTGCGTCGACTCCGTCCCTCTGAGGTCTTTGATCAACATGGAGCCCAGGTACTGTTGGGAAGAGGAAAAGCTGCTGAAGGGCTGAGGCACGAACCAAGCCCGTGGCTGTGGGCAGCCAGCAGCCCTGACACAGAGACGGCTCCCACAGGCACGGCCAGGCAGCGGGACGAAGCCACACACAGAGTCTGAGCCCAGAGTCCCCTCACCCCCCTCACAACACTCACTTACATTGGCCTCATACCCACAGGACTCAAAGATGAGCTTCTCTGGCTGGTGCTGCCAGTTCTGGACTGGGGCATACGGGGCAGCCAGGCTGGGGGGGCGCAGGGTCAGCTTTGCCTCCCGACGGTCGTCCTGGGAGGGAGAAACACGGACCTGAAGCCACAGCAGGGACACCCTGGAGTGAACTTGGATGCCAGGAGGGATCCTGGGGCTGATGCAACTGAGGTTCTCAAAGGCCAAGTCCCAGAGTGGCTGGGAGGAAACAGGGTGAAGGTGCCAGCACTGAACAAGTGAGTCACCAGTTCCCAAGGTGAGACTGAGGCATAAATGAGCTGCTGGCTCCAACACTTGAGCCAGGGAAGCTGTGCCTGTCTCTCCAGGCTGGCTCCAGAGAAGGGGAAGCCTGCACTGAGCTGCACACAGGGGTCCCCAGGGCACACTAAAACACCCACTGCCCTGTGCCCTGGGCACACAGAAGCTCTCACTGCCCTGTGCCTTGTGCACACAGAAGCTCCCACTGCCCTGTGCCCTGGGCACACAGAAGCTCCCACTGCCCCGTGCCTTGTGCACACAGAAGCTCCCACTGCCCTGTGCCCTGGGCACACAGAAGCTCCCACTGCCCCGTGCCTTGTGCACACAGAAGCTCCCACTGCCCTGTGCCCTGGGCACACAGAAGCTCCCACTGCCCCGTGCCTTGTGCACACAGAAGCTCCCACTGACCTGTGCCTTGTGCACACAGAAGCTCCCACAGCCCTGTGCCTTGTGCACACAGAAGCTCCCACTGACCTGTGCCCTGGGCACACAGAAGCTCCCACTGACCTGTGCCCAGGTCACACAGAAGCTCCCACTGACCTGTGCCCAGGTCACACAGAAGCTCCCACTGACCTGTGCCCAGGTCACACAGAAGCTCCCACTGCCCCGTGCCTTGTGCACACAGAAGCTCCCACTGACCTGTGCCCTGGGCACACAGAAGCTCCCACTGCCCCGTGCCTTGTGCACACAGAAGCTCCCACTGACCTGTGCCCAGGTCACACAGAAGCTCCCACAGCCCTGTGCCTTGTGCACACAGAAGCTCCCACTGACCTGTGCCCTGGGCACACAGAAGCTCCCACTGCCCTGTGCCCTGGGCACACAGAAGCTCCCACTGCCCCGTGCCTTGTGCACACAGAAGCTCCCACTGACCTGTGCCCTGGGCACACAGAAGCTCCCACAGCCCTGTGCCTTGTGCACACAGAAGCTCCCACTGACCTGTGCCCTGGGCACACAGAAGCTCCCACTGACCTGTGCCCAGGTCACACAGAAGCTCCCACAGCCCTGTGCCTTGTGCACACAGAAGCTCCCACTGACCTGTGCCCTGGGCACACAGAAGCTCCCACTGCCCTGTGCCTTGTGCACACAGAAGCTCCCACTGACCTGTGCCCTGGGCACACAGAAGCTCCCACTGCCCCGTGCCTTGTGCACACAGAAGCTCCCACTGACCTGTGCCCTGGGCACACAGAAGCTCCCACTGCCCTGTGCCCAGGTCACACAGAAGCTCCCACTGACCTGTGCCTTGTGCACACAGAAGCTCCCACTGACCTGTGCCCTGGGCACACAGAAGCTCCCACTGCCCCGTGCCTTGTGCACACAGAAGCTCCCACTGACCTGTGCCTTGTGCACACAGAAGCTCCCACTGCCCCGTGCCTTGTGCACACAGAAGCTCCCACTGACCTGTGCCCAGGTCACACAGAAGCTCCCACAGCCCTGTGCCTTGTGCACACAGAAGCTCCCACTGCCCTGTGCCCTGGGCACACAGAAGCTCCCACTGCCCTGTGCCTTGTGCACACAGAAGCTCCCACTGCCCTGTGCCTTGTGCACACAGAAGCTCCCACTGACCTGTGCCTTGTGCACACAGAAGCTCCCACTGCCCTGTGCCCTGGGCACACAGAAGCTCCCACTGCCCCGTGCCCTGTGCACACAGAAGCTCCCACTGACCTGTGCCCAGGTCACACAGAAGCTCCCACTGACCTGTGCCCTGGGCACACAGAAGCTCCCACTGCCCTGGGCACACAGAAGCTCCCACTGCCCTGGGCACACAGAAGCTCCCACTGCCCTGTGCCCTGGGCACACAGAAGCTCCCACTGACCTGTGCCTTGGGCACACAGAAGCTCCCACTGACCTGTGCCCAGGGCACACAGAAGCTCCCACTGACCTGTGCCTTGGGCACACAGAAGCTCCCACTGACCTGTGCCCTGGGCACACAGAAGCTCCCACTGCCCTGTGCCTTGTGTACACAGAAGCTCCCACTGCCCTGTGCCCTGGGCACACAGAAGCTCCCACTGACCTGTGCCCTGTGCACACAGAAGCTCCCACTGACCTGTGCCCAGGTCACACAGAAGCTCCCACTGCCCTGTGCCTTGGGCACACAGAAGCTCCCACTGCCCTGGGCACACAGAAGCTCCCACTGACCTGTGCCCTGGGCACACAGAAGCTCCCACTGCCCTGTGCCCTGGGCACACAGAAGCTCCCACTGACCTGTGCCCTGTGCACACAGAAGCTCCCACTGCCCTGGGCACACAGAAGCTCCCACTGACCTGTGCCCTGTGCACACAGAAGCTCCCACTGCCCTGGGCACACAGAAGCTCCCACTGCCCTGTGCCTTGTGCACACAGAAGCTCCCACTGCCCTGTGCCCTGGGCACACAGAAGCTCCCACTGACCTGTGCCCTGGGCACACAGAAGCTCCCACTGCCCTGGGCACACAGAAGCTCCCACTGCCCTGTGCCCTGGGCACACAGAAGCTCCCACCGACCTGTGCCTTGTGCACACAGAAGCTCCCACTGACCTGTGCCTTGTGCACACAGAAGCTCCCACTGCCCTGTGCCCTGGGCACACAGAAGCTCCCACTGACCTGTGCCCTGGGCACACAGAAGCTCCCACTGCCCTGGGCACACAGAAGCTCCCACTGCCCTGTGCCCTGGGCACACAGAAGCTCCCACTGACCTGTGCCCTGGGCACACAGAAGCTCCCACCGACCTGTGCCTTGTGCACACAGAAGCTCCCACTGCCCTGTGCCCTGGGCACACAGAAGCTCCCACTGCCCTGTGCCCTGGGCACACAGAAGCTCCCACTGCCCTGTGCCCTGGGCACACAGAAGCTCTCACTGCCCTGTGCCCAGGGCACACAGAAGCTCCCACTGACCTGTGCTTTGTAGCGCTCGGCTCTGCCGTAAGGAGCAGCCTCAGTGCCACGCTCGTGTTGCCTCTTGCCGGTGTCCCCAGGGGGCAGCAGGAGATCAGCAGACCTGCCCGTGCAGGAGTCGTTCTGGCTCAGTGGTGATGATGTCTGGGACATCAGGTCCTGGCACTGAAACAAGCAGCCAGCACAAGCCATGAGGGTCCTGCCGCGCTGCAGCCGTGCCCGCTCCTCGCTCCCCTGGCACTGCCACAGAGGCTGCAACAGGCAGGGTCGGTGCAGCCAGCTCCTGCTCTGCAGGCTCCTGCCCCACTGCCATTCCCACAGCTGTTTTCTGCCCCATGATACCTCTGGGGTGCCACAGGGCAGCTTCAGGCAGTTGTGCAGCCTCTGCCTCTCATGAGCTCGTCCCAGGAGGGCAGGAGACACGCTGAGCTGCAGGGCAGGGTGTGAGAGGAACAGGCTCCACTGATGCACTAAGCAAAGCTCTCAAAGCTGCTGACCATCAGCCACCCTGGGGAGAAAAGCCCTGGGAGCCTGGTGAGAGGTGAGCCCAGATGCCTGCCAGCCTGGCTCTTGGGGCAGGCAGGGCTGGCTGCCTGTGTGTGCCAGAAGCCTGGCAGCCCCTGAGGGAGGGAGCTCCCAGCTCATCCCAGCTCACTCCCAGCTGCAACACCCATTAGTCCCATTCAGTGCATTTGCTTAATTTGCCATTGAGTCCCTTCCTCTCCCCAGGCCCCAGCCAAGTGCTGGATGGCACCAGCTGCAGCTCCAGGAAATGCTCAAATGGTCTTTTCTCCTCCACAGCCTCCCCCTGTGCTGCATCTCAATCAGTTGCTGCTGCACCAAAGGACTCTTTTCCCCCCCAGCCACTGCTCTCAGGTCTCTGAGGAGCTTTCAGAAGGGCAGATCCTCAGCTGGCTGCTGCCTGCCCAGGCTCTGGCTGCCACTGCAGCCCAGCAGAGTGAAGGCTGGGGGTTTGAGCATGGCACACACTCCCAGTTCAGCACCAGTGTGAACCCTCCCTTTTTTATACCTGACCCCCAAGTGCCTAAAGGACTCCAGTGTGAGCAAGCAAAGCACAGCACAGCAGCCCAACTCACTTGGACTGTTTTGGCTGAAAAGCCTCAGGAATCCAAGGCAAGAGCTTTGCAGCAGGGCAAGGACCAGATGTTTGGGACAGAGAAGCTCCAATCTCCCCCAGTTCCTGCTCCAGGAAGCCAATCTGCCAACAGTGGAGGAAGGACCATCCCCTGTGGCACACTGCCCTGCTCCCCAGCTCCCAGCTTTGCTGCAAACCCCGTGGCTTCTGCCCAACTCAGCTCCCAAATGCTGGTTTGCAGGAAGAAGAGAGAAGGCAACAGGCAGCCAATGCTGATAATGAAGGACCTGACACCCAAAGGCTGCCAGCAAAGGAAATCCAACATCCACAAATCATGTCAAGTGCTGCCTGGCAGGGAGAGCTGCAGCTCTGGAGAAGCCCAGGGAGATGAAAGTCAGACTCCCAACTGGCACAATGGAAACAGCAGGTCCCAGCTGCAGCCCCTCTCCCAGCTGAGCCTGTGGGGAAGCTGCCTGACATCAACCCAGGGGACAAGGGGAAGAAACCCAGCTCAGTGTTCCCCTCAGCACAGGGCACAGAGGTGGGAGGAGAGTTCAGTGCAGGCACCCACCTTGCATGGAGGCACCTGGTCTGAAGGAGCTGCCTGACCTCTCCCATCCTGAATTTGACCTGCAAGGGCTGAATATGATCTTCCCCAACCTCATTTCAATAGCAGGGTCATGTCTGTGTGAGATTTGCTGCTTGGGTCACTGGGGCTGAGAAGGTGAAAAGCTGAATGGATACAACTGACCATGTCAGGATTTCTGCCAGCAGAGGTGTGCACACACTTCAGCTTTGTTTTGCACAGGGGAGATGCAGCTTCAATCACACAATCAGAATCATTTTGGTTGGAAAAGACCTTTAAGACCAAGTCCAACCACTGACCTCACCCTGCCCAGCCCAGCACTGACCCCTCAGCACCTCAGCTCCAGCCTTTGGGATCCCTCCAGGGCTGGGCACTGCCCCAGCTCCCTGGGCAGCCTGGCACAGGGGCTCACACCCCTCTCAGGGTAACAGTTCTGCCTCAGCTCCAGCCTCAACCTCCCCTGGGCCAACTGCAGCCCATTGCCTCTTGTCCTGTCATTCATTGCTGGGGAGCAGAGCCCAACCCCCAGCTCCCTGCAGCCTCCTGTCAGGGAGTGTCAGAGAGTGCTGCTGGCTGCCCTCAGCCTCCTCTTCTCCAGGCTCAACACCCCCATTCCCTCAGCCCCTCCCCAGCCCCTTGTGCTCCAGCCCCTTCCCCAGCTCTGTGCCCGGCTCTGGCCACGCTGCAGCCCCTCAGTGTCCCTGTGGCAGTGAGTGAGGGGCTCAAAATTAACACAGAAGCTGAGGTGCAGCCTCCCCAGCATCAAGTACCCACAAAGAGACCCACAAAGGAGAAAGGTGAGTTGATGTCATCTGCCACTTCAGTGGGAGCACATCTGGCCAAGCAGCCTGTGGGCTCCAGCCATGGCACACTTTGTACAGCACAATGGCAAAGCTGGGGGTTGTTTTTACTCTGCCCAAGTGCTGTGGGTGCTCTGGCTCATGCCCATCCCCCTGCCCACCAGCACCCCCAGCTCCCTCCCCCTGTGCTACTCTCTCAGAGTTCACTCCCCAGCCTGTGCTGGGACCTGGGTTTTACACAGCTTTAGCTCTTTGAAAGAAAGGGAGGAAAGTGGAGGAGAGGCAGGGCAGGGGAGAGCAGGCTGTGCAGGGCCAGGCAGGCAGGGGACACACACAGTGACTCACTCTGAGCTGTGAGAACCTCGGGGGCTTGGCGGGTGGCTCCTCGTAGGGTCTGTCTGCCAGCGAGGCGATGATGCGCTTGCGATGGCCCAGCAGGTTCACCTTCAGCACCTGCAGGGACACACTCACTGGGGCTGGGCTTTCCTGCCCTCAGCACAGAGCCTCACAACCACAGCATGGAGGGGTGGGAAGGGCCCTGCAGAGCTGCTCCAGCCCCAGCCCCTGCTACAGCAGCTTCCCCTGGCTCAGGGGGCACAGGAACGTGTCCAGGTGGGGTTGGAAACCTCCCTGCAGCCTGCTCTGCAGCAGCTTCTTCCAGCCATTGCCCTCAGGCCATTGCTTACAGCACCCTTCCCTTCCATGCACAGATGCTCTCATCCCTGTGAAACAAGGCCCAGGGAACTCCCAGCCCCTCTCCATGCTTGGTGCCTGCTCAGCCTCCCTCCTTGGCCACAGACAAACGTGGATTTCTTTCTGTGAGAGCAGCTAACCTGGCAAAGGGCAGGTTCATCCTGCATGCCCTGGCCAGGGAGGCAGCCCAGCCTGCTCCAGCTGAGATGCTCTGAGATGCTCTGGCCACCACACACTGCTCTGTTAAAGCCCATTTGCTGCTCCCCTTCCCCCTGCACAGCAAGAGCAGACACATGCAGCCCAACCCCCTGCAGAAGCAGCTCCCACCTAGATCAGGTCACACAGGAACGTGTCCAGGGGGGTCTTGAAGAGCTCCAAGGAAGGAGCCTCCACACCCTCCCTGGGCAGCCTGGGCCAGGGCTCCCTCAGCTCAGCACCAAAGGACTTTCTCCTCCTGTGCCAGTGGCACTGTTTGTGTTCCAGCTGATGCCCATCAGCCCTTGTCCTGTCACTGGCTACAAGAGAAGCAAGTGCTGCCCCAACCTCCTGACACCCACCATTTGTATACATTGCATTTATGTGCACAGAGGGTCAGACTGGGGATGGAGGAGAGGAAGAGGGACCATGGAAACGTTGGGGTTAAATAGATCATGGAATCACAGCATGGGGGGGCTGGAAGGGACCTTTAGAGCTCATGCAGCCCAACCCCTGCAGAAGCAGCTCCCACCTAGACCAGGTCACACAGGAACGTGTCCAGGTGGGTTTGAAGAGCTCCAAGGAAGGAGCCTCCACACCCTCCCTGGGCAGCCTGGGCCAGGGCTCCCTCACTCCAGCACTGACACAGTTTTGCCTTATGCTTCAATGGAACTGTTTGTGTTCCAGCTTCATCCCATCACCCCTTGTGCTGTCACTGGATACAACACAAACAAGTGCTGCCCCAACCTCCTGACACCCACCAGTGAGATGTTTGTAACTATTGCTGAGCTCCCCCCTTAGTCTCTTCTCCAGGCTGAGCAGCCCCAGGTCCCACAGCCTTTCCTCACAAGGAAGATGCTCCATCCCCTCAGCATCTTGGTGGCACAGAGCAAAGCTTCCCCTCTGCTCCCACCCAGCAGCTCCCACCCAGCCACAGCCCCAGAGGGAGGGTGGGCAGGGAAAGGCAATACTCACATTGACTATTTCCAGCTCCCAGAGGTTTTTCACAGTGTCAATCGAGCTGTAGCCACTCGAGAGGAAGGACTGAATGTAATCCTGCAGCCCCAAGGAGTCAAGCCATGCAGGGACTGAGGGCTGGCTGTTCCCATCACAGCCCAGGGGCTTCAACTGCAAGAGCACAAGGAAGGGGTTAAAAGCCCCAGGGGGCTGGGAGCCCAAGCTGTGTGTCAATCAATCCATTCAAATCACTTTAAGCATCAACTGAAATCAGTTTGAAGGCCACTGCTCTGCTGGCAGCTTTAGAGCAAAGCCACTGCTGTAGAAACAGGGTCTTGATCTTGGGATGAAGACCAGCAGCTGGGACAGACACTCCCTGCCCAGCATGGAGTCAGCCCATCCTCACAGCCTGGCAGCCCAACCTCCTCCTCCCCCCAGCTATTCCCAGTCCCCTTCCCACAGCCCCTGTGGCCCCTGTGCTGGTCACAGGGACATGGCTGGAGTCACAGGGACATGGCTGGAGTCACAGGGACATGGCTGGAGTCACAGGGGCTGGCTTTGGTTCCTCCTCTGTGTTGGTACCTGTGCTGGGACAGCCCTTCCCCTGTGCCCAGCTGGGACATCCCTGTGCCTGTGCCCAGCTGGGACATCCCTGTGCCTGTGCCCAGCTGAAACATCCTTGTGCCTGTGCCCAGCTGAGACATCCCTTCCCATGTGCCCAGCTGGGATATCCCTTCCCCTGTGCCCAACTGGGACAGCCCTACTCCTGTGCCCAGTTGAGACAGCCCTGCTCCTGAGCCCAGCTGGGACATCCCTTCCCATGTGCCCAGCTGGGACATCCCTGTCCCTGAGCCCAGTTGGGACATCCCTGTCCCTGAGCCCAGCTGTGACATCCCTTCTTCTGTGCCCAGCTGGGACATCCCTGCTCCTGTGCCCAACTGGGACATCCCTGTCCCTGAGCCCAGCTGGGACATCCCTTCTTCTGTGCCCAGCTGGGACATCCCTGCTCCTGTGCCCAACTGGGACATCCCTGTCCCTGAGCCCAGCTGGGACATCCCTGTCCCTGTGCCCAGCTGGGACATCCCTGTCCCTGTGCCCAGCTGGAACAGCCCTGCTCCTGAGCCCAGCTGGGACATCCCTGTGCCTGAGCCCAGCTGGAACAGCCCTGCTCCTGAGCCCAGCTGGGACATCCCTGTGCCTGAGCCCAGCTGGGACATCCCTGCTCCTGTGCCCAGCTGGGACATCCCTGTGCCTGTGCCCAGCTGGGACATCCCTGCTCCTGTGCCCAGCTGGGACATCCCTGTGCCTGAGCCCAGCTGGGACATCCCTGCTCCAGTGCCTGAGCCCAGCTGGGACAGCCCTGTCCCTGTGCCCAGCTGGGACATCCCTGTGCCTGAGCCCAACTGGGACAGCCCTGTGCCTGTGCCTAGCTGGGACAGCCCTGCTCCTGTGCCCAGCTGGGACAGCCCTGTGCCTGAGCCCAGCAGGGCTGAGGGTGGGAGCTGACCTTGGGCAGGGAGCGAGCCGCCTGCAGCAGCTTGCGCCGGTGCTGCGGGTCCCCGATGCCGATGTCCCGCAGGTCCTGGTCTTCCATGACATTGCAGCCCTGCAGGGACAGGAAGGTGCTGTGAGCAGAGGGCAACAGGGTACTTCATGCATGGGTGCAGAGATCAGGCAGTGCAGCAGCTCACCTCCCCTCCAGGCATGGCCCTGCAGCAGCAGCAGCAGGAGGAGGAGGAGGAGGAGGAGGAAGGCTCCCAGGGATGGTGGCTCTGCCCCACAGACAGATCTTGGGCACCAAGAGGGTTGGTGTGAGCTGGGCTGTGGCATGCAGAGCATCAGTGGGGCAGAGCCATTCCCTGCCCCCTGCAGCCTGCTCTGCAGCAGCCTCTTCCAGCCATTGCCCTCAGGCCATTGCTTACAGCACCCTTCCCTTCCATGCACAGATGCTCTCATCCCTGTGAAACAAGGCCCAGGGAACCCCCAGCCCCTCTCCATGCTTGGTGCCTGCTCAGCCTCCCTCCTTGGCCACAGACAAACGTGGATTTCTTTCTGTGAGAGCAGCTAACCTGGCAAAGGGCAGGTTCATCCTGCATGCCCTGGCCAGGGAGGCAGCCCAGCCTGCTCCAGCTGAGATGCTCTGAGATGCTCTGGCCACCACACACTGCTCTGTTAAAGCCCATTTGCTGCTCCCCTTCCCCCTGCACAGCAAGAGCAGACACATGCAGAGCACACTGACATCCCCCCTCTTCAGAGCCTCCATCACCAGAGCTTCCCTGCCCCTCATACCTGGGCAGAGCTCAGTGGGAAGCCTGGGCACGTCTCCCCACGGCTGGAAGCACAACGCTGCTGTGTGACTGAGGGCTTCAGCTCCAGCCTGGACCCCTCCTTCCCCTGGACCTGCCTCCCTCTGCTCTCAGGAGAGTCCCAGCTGAAGGGCTGAGCTGACAGCACTTTGCTGTTCCACATTTTGGTTTCAGAGGAGCAACCTAATTAAAGCAGCAGTGGGGCACTGGGCTGTGGGAGGAGTGGCCACGGCTCTGGGGGCGAGGGCAGGATGGCCAAGCATCCTCTTTAAAGGGCAGCAAATGGTTTCTGTTCCTCCCCACCCTGCACTTGCTGTAGCATTTCAACAGGCACCTTTGCCTGAGTGCCACCTGCTTTAAACACAACAGCCCAAGGTGTGAGCAGAGAGCTGCTGGGAGTGAGCAGCTGCCCCAGCACATTCCTGCAAGGGCAGAGCAGGGGGAGCAGCCCTTCCCACTGCCCTGCCAGGCTCAGATGCTCCTGGACAGGGCAGAGCTGGCCTTTGGCAATGGCTTTCTGGGAGCAGTTTCCTGCAGCCACACTCTGGCCCTGGGCAATGCCTCACCCCCCTGGCTCGCTGGGTCTGTGGCTGGGTTGCCACAGCAGTGAGCCTGGGCAGCATCCCCCCTGCTGCCATGGCCTGCTGCCAGAGCTGCCAGCTGGGATGCCACACAGCTCCCCAGAGCTGCTCCTGCCCTCAGCTGCAGAGAAACAGGAGAATCAGTGCTCTAGATAAGAGATGCCTGAGTCACTGGGAGAGCCAGACTGCAGAGAATCAGTGATTTAGCAAATGAGAGTGGCAAGTGAAGGCAGTGGGTGCTGGGAAGCTGAGCCCTGCTGACTCTGTGTCAGCAGCCCCAGCACTGAGGTGGAGGTTCCTCTGCCTCCATCTCCCACAGCACACAGAGCTGCTCAGTGCTCTCAGCCCCTGGCACATCAGGAGGGGACCAAGACCCCAGCCTGGGGTCAGCCAGTCACAGTGTGGGAGAATTGCACAGAGTCCCAGCATGGAGGGGCTGGAAGGGCCCTGCAGAGCTCATCCAGCCCCTGCTACAGCAGGTTCCCCTGGCTCAGGGGGCACAGGAACGTGTCCAGGTGGGGTTGGAAACCTCCTGAGAAGGAGCCTCCACACCCTCCCTGGGCAGCCTGGGCCAGGGCTCCCTCAGCTCAGCACCAAAGGACTTTCTCCTCCTGTGCCAGTGGTTTGTGTCCCAGCTTCATCCCATCAGCCCTTGTCCTGGCACTGTGCCCTTCTTGGACTGCACCCCACAACTGCACCCCTGGGAACCCCCTGAGTGGTAAATGCTATGCACAAAGCTCTGTGCAAGGATGTAACTGTCACACACACAATGTTCTGTGCAACCCTCCACAGGGACAGGGATCATTCCCCTGCTTATCCTCAGCAGCATCCCACCAAAAAGCAGTGGAAACATCTCTCTGCTTTCCTGATGACAAACTTGAAGGCAAAGAGCCACATTGAATGAGCATTCCTGGAACAGGGAGCTTGTGTGCTCAGCTCAGGGGAAGAGGGAAAGGATGGAATGCAGCTGAAGTCCCCTGACATGCACCTCACCTGGCACAAGTGTTCTGGCAGGCTGCTTGGCAGGCAGCAGATGTGAGAGGAATTTCTCTTCAAGAGGAAGATGGCTTTTAAAGGGCTTTTTAAAATGGACAGAAGAGGGCTGGAGCAAGTGATTGGATTTTTCCTGTCAGCCAGGAGAGCAAAGCACAAGTGCCCTGCCTGGGGGAGGCAAAGGGACACACAGGAGGGGACTGACTCACTGAACCTGTGCAGGAGGTTAACATCACACCTCAGGTACCTGAAACCTGCAGCTCCCAACAGCTCAGCCCTCTCTGCTCCCCCAGCCTGTCCCTCCTGCTGCTCTGCTGCTGGATCCCTCAGCAAAGAGCTGGGTGCCAGAGCTGCAGCGGGCACGAGGAGGCTGCTGGCATGGGCACAGCCCTCAGCAAACCTCCCCAGAGCAGCCAGGGCAGTGAGAAGGCTTCACAGCCCTCAGCAAACCTCCCCAGGGCAGCCAGGGCAGTGAGAA
The DNA here is from genome assembly GCF_028858725.1 of Colius striatus. NCBI lineage: Eukaryota > Metazoa > Chordata > Aves > Coliiformes > Coliidae > Colius > Colius striatus. Next base: position 2,878,619 of record NC_084780.1, read on the forward strand.
GGCTTCACAGCCCTCAGCAAACCTCCCCAGGGCAGCCAGGGCAGTGAGAAGGCTCCACAGCCCTCAGCAAACCTCCCCAGGGCAGCCAGAGCAGTGAGAAGGCTCCACAGCCCTCAGCAAACCTCCCCAGAGCAGCCAGAGCAGTGAGAAGGCTCCACAGCCCTCAGCAAACCTCCCCAGGGCAGCCAGGACAGCCAGAAGGCTTCACAGCCCTCAGCAAACCTCCCCAGGGCAGCCAGGGCAGTGAGAAGGCTTCACAGCCCTCAGCAAACCTCCCCAGAGCAGCCAGGGCAGTGCAAAGGCTTCACAGCCCTCAGCAAACCTCCCCAGAGCAGCCAGGGCAGTGCAAAGGCTTCACAGCCCTCAGCAAACCTCCCCAGAGCAGCCAGGGCAGTGAGAAGGCTTCACAGCCCTCAGCAAACCTCCCCAGAGCAGCCAGGGCAGTGAGAAGGCTTCACAGCCCTCAGCAAACCTCCCCAGAGCAGCCAGGGCAGTGAGAAGGCTTCACAGCCCTCAGCAAACCTCCCCAGAGCAGCCAGGGCAGTGAGAAGGCTTCACAGCCCTCAGCAAACCTCCCCAGAGCAGCCAGGGCAGTGAGAAGGCTTCACAGCCCTCAGCAAACCTCCCCAGAGCAGCCAGGGCAGTGCAAAGGCTTCACAGCCCTCAGCAAACCTCCCCAGAGCAGCCAGGGCAGTGAGAAGGCTTCACAGCCCTCAGCAAACCTCCCCAGAGCAGCCAGGGCAGTGAGAAGGCTTCACAGCCCTCAGCAAACCTCCCCAGAGCAGCCAGGGCAGTGAGAAGGCTTCACAGCCCTCAGCAAACCTCCCCAGAGCAGCCAGGGCAGTGAGAAGGCTTCACAGCCCTCAGCAAACCTCCCCAGAGCAGCCAGGGCAGTGAGAAGGCTTCACAGCCCTCAGCAAACCTCCCCAGAGCAGCCAGGGCAGTGAGAAGGCTTCACAGCCCTCAGCAAACCTCCCCAGAGCAGCCAGGGCAGTGCAAAGGCTTCACAGCCCTCAGCAAACCTCCCCAGAGCAGCCAGGGCAGTGAGAAGGCTTCACAGCCCTCAGCAAACCTCCCCAGAGCAGCCAGGGCAGCCAGAAGGCTTCACAGCCCTCAGCAAACCTCCCCAGAGCAGCCAAGTGTGCTGTGACAGTGGCCACGTGCCTTTCTCACATCTAAAAGCCACCCAGGCTTGCTGATCCTGTTCACATTGCCCAGGGCTGAGCCTCTCTGGTGCTCAGCCACTCCAGCACAGCACTGCCTGGCTCACCTGGGAGCAGCCAGGGTGCCTGTTTTAGTGTGACAGGGGCAGTGGCAGCCCCAAGGCAAAGGCAATAGGTGCTCTCCCACTTTTGGCATCTCAGGTTCAAGGGCAACTGGGTACAAGGCAGTTAAATGCTGTGAAGCCTCCAGCTTCCTGCAGCACTCCTGATTTGTATGTGTCACATCCAATCCCCTCAGTGCCAGTCCTTACTCTCAGGGTACTTAACAAGGAGAGACAAAGCATCACAGCACTGAATTAATCATCCCAGGCCATTGTGCAGCAGCCTCCTTCAAACCCACCCAGGTTTCATCTCCTGGGAGGAAAAACATCATCTGCCACTAAAACAGCTCATGAAATGCAAACACACTGGACAGCTTTTAACCTCTGCCAACCCAGCAGATGAGCTGCTTCAACTGCACTGTAACCCTGCTGGCATTTTACACCCAGCTCAGACAGAAGCCCTGGGGCATAGATGCTCTGCCAGGACCCAGCTCTGAGCCACATCCAGCACAGCAGCTGCTGCAGGGCTGGGCAGTGCCCTGCTCTCTGCTCAGGCTCCTGCTCCTCTCTGCCCAACCAGCAGCTCAGGACTTCACACTAACCCCCTTCAGCAGGAGGGTTCCCAGCCTGGGACTCTGCTGTTGCTTTCCTCTTCCTCTGCCTTTCCTGACAGCTCCCACTCGCTTCTCAGCACCAGCCCCATCCCCTCCTGCCCTCCACATCACTTTCTGCCTGGGCTGCTGGGCACTGGGCTGCTGAAGGGGCTTCATCCAGTCCCTGGAGCAGGCAGGAGCCAGTTCTGAGCTGTGCTGAGGAGATGGCCACAGGCACCTCCACACCCAGCAGAGGAAACGAGGCATTCATTCATCACCAAGATAAAACAAAGCATCACAAAGCCCTGCTCAAAGGAGAGATTGTCTTGACAGAGGGCTGGAAAGATTCAGGCAAACTGCTGTGAGGATCTGTGAGGGCTGCTGGTGGTGGGAGCTGGGTTCTGGTTTTTAAACAGCATCCTCCTGACAGGGGTTTGGTTGCTCAGGTTTGGGGTTCTTCCCTTGCTGAGGGTTGTTTGTGTGTGTGTGTTTGGGTTCTTTTTATAAACAAAGGTCCCCCCTTGGTGCTGACACAGGCTGGGAACTGGGTCAAAAGCTGCTGACTCCCAAGGAGCTGGAGGAAGGCTGCAGGGCAGCCCTGGCAGCCAGCCCCAGCCCCTCAGTCAGCCCCTCACCGTGGCCTCTGGGGATGGATCTGGCAACAGCTCGAGGTGGGGGAGAGGAAAGCTCCCAGGGACCTGCTGTGCTGTTAGCTGGGGCACCAGCATCCCCCAGCAGCAGCCCCAGAAATGTCCACTAGAATCAAACAGCCTTTCCAAAGATGTATTTCAGACTTCACTGGTTGCCACAAGGGCTTTTTCCCTTGCACAGCTCTCCTGGCTGCTCCTAGGCCAGGGCTCCCACTCCCATCCATGCTGGGGGAACAGGGGACATGAGAAAGCTCCTTCCATCCCAACACCTCCCTGTTCTCACTCCCCATGGAACTGGCTCCCAGCATCTCCTGCACTCTCCTCACTCCCCATGGAACTGGCTCCCAGCATCTCCTGCACTGCAGGTGCCTTGGTGGTGGTTTGTCCCTGAGCACACCCCTGTGTTAATGCAGGGCCATGCACACACCTTGCCAGAAACACCTTCAGTGATGTTCTACTCCCAGAAGAGCTGAATGATCCCTAAACCAAACTCACCAGGAAGAAGAGGCTGAAATGCTTTTGTGCAGTGGCCACAGAAGCATCGTTTCCCCTCCTGAGCCTCAGCTGCCCACACGTGTGGGTGAGGAAGGGCTTGCTCCTCCAGTGCAAGTGCATCTACACTGGGCATCACCCACATGATCACTGTGCTCCCACTGGCAATCCAAAGAGCCTCAACCATCAGCCCAGTCACAGACATTTGGAACTGGGCAAGGTGAATCCCACTCCCCAGGTCCAAACTGGCAGAGTGGCTGCCAGACAGTCCAGAGGGATGTTCATCCCCCATCTTGGCCTTCAGCTCCCTCAGAGCTGAACAGAGTCCCTTCATGGAAAGCCTCAAACACACACAGCTGTGAGGGGCACCTCTGGACCCCATCTCTGCCCTCAGCATCACCCAGAAGGAGGGCAGAGACCTGCCAGTGAGCCTGGGCTGCCCCAGAGGCTGCTGCTGCCACAGCCCCCCCGTGGAAACACCAGCTTTAGGGACAGGGGGTGCTTTAGTCATGCTTCACACCTTGCACTGTAATTAAACAGCCTGTGAGGCTCCAGGTTTCTCATTAAAAGGGAAAAAACAAGCCCAGTCAGAGGTTCCATCCCCTCCTGCTAGTGAGGTGACCCCAAAGGCAAGGATGGGAGCTGCTGGCCTCTGCTCCTCCAGCCGGCTGCTCTGCAGGGATTTAACTACCCAATCTTCAGATGCTGCTTCCAGCACAGAGCCTGGCTTCAGTCCATTCTCTCCTTCCAGCTAACCAAGGGCCTGAGGCAAATCAAGTCTGCTACAGGACACACAGCCCTGCCCAACCAGCCCAGGCACTTAATGAATCCCAACTGGCTCAGTGAGCTCGTGCTGCCTGGTGCTGAGCCTGGGATTAAAGGCAGGCGACCGACTGCAGGGCAGACTGAGCCCAGAATGTGTTTGCTATTAAAAGCAACAGATGCAAAACCCAAACACAGCTTTTCCAGACTACAAAGGCTTCTGCAAACATCTACAGCAGAGTGCCTTCAGCTGCATGAGCCAAAGCATCCATTTCTTCTCAGATTAATGCACACAAAGCTCTTTTTCCTTCCTCCCCTCCACACATTCAAGACAATTTGCATCTTGTCAAGGGTTTTGCTGCCACTGCTTATTGCTTTACATTTGATAACCCAAAGCCTGGATGTGGGAGATGGAGACTCATCACACACCCAACCATGAGCAGGGGTGATACACAGCAAGTCCTGAGAACAGAGGTTGCAGCTTCCTCAGCCTCAGCACCACTTAGTCACAGCATGGGGGGGGTTGGAAGGGACCTGCAGGGCTCATCCAGCCCAACCCCCTGCCCAAGCAGCTCCCACCTACATCAGGTCACACAGGAACGTGTCCAGGAGGGTTTTGAAGCCCTCCAAGGAAGGAGCCTCCACACCCTCCCTGGGCAGCCTGGGCCAGGGCTCCCTCACCCTCATTTCTCCATCAAGGACCTTCACTTTGACCATCTTGGTACAGGCCAACTGCAGCTTTCAGGAGCTTAATGCAAGCAGCTGCCTCAGGGTTTGCAGTCTGGAAGAAAGCAGCTCAATTACCTTCAGCAAGGGATTTGGTGAGGCTCATGAGGCTCTGCCTGAGCTCCTGGATGCTCCTGCTGAGCAGGCAGGGTGTCTCAGCCTCAGGCAGCATCCCAAGGACCAGGCAAGGCAGTGAAATTCAGGAAGATGAGCTGTACCAACAGGGTGTTCAGGAGCTGACAAAGCCACCAGAGCCAGCAAAGAGCTCCCTGTCCCCAAATCTGTTGGTAGGTAGTGATGAAACACTTTCCTACCCTGCAGAGTTTGGAGGCTGCACATTTGGCCTCATCCAGCCCCTCTGCACTCTGTGTGCAGACCCCACTGTGCAGGGGGTCTCTGCACAAGCCCCACTCCCCCTGCAGAGCCTGGCCTGCCTTGGCCCCCTGACTGCACAAAGGGCCAAAAACCTCACTAGCATGTCTTATTCAAGAGGACAGCAGCAGCTAATGCCTCACTGATGGATTTATTTATAAGTTTGTCTTAGAAACAAGTTTGTTTTGTGCCCATGCACCTGCATGACTTGCACCTGGGGGCTTTTCACCCAGGACCTTGGTGATTGCACAGAGCATCACCCCCTCCTACAGACCTAAGTCCCAAAATAGAGCCTTGATTACAGGCAATTCTGAGTATCTGCAGCTCCATCAGCCACCCCTGGCTGCTCAGCCCCTCCAGCAAACCTGCACTCCTGGCTCATTTATCTCAGAGCAGGCTGCTGACCCCCAACCTGGGACCTGCACAGCCCAGCTACAGAGGCAGGGCACAAGCACTTGGCCTCACAAATAGGTATTTGTAATTGGCCTCATCAACCACCTGGGTGAGGGCACAGAGGGACCCTCAGTGAGTTCCCTGCTGGCACCAAACTGGGAGCACTGGCTGATTGCCCAGAGGCTGAGCTGCCAGTCAGTGAGAGCTGGACAGGCTGAGAGTTGGGCACAGAGGAACCTGCTGAGGTTCAACAAGGGCAAGGGCAGAGTCCTGCAGCTGGGGAGGAACAACCCCCTGCACCAGCACAGGCTGGGGGTGACCTGCTGGAGAGCAGCTCCAGGAGAGAGACCTGGCAGTGCTGGTGAGAATAAACTGCCCATGAGCAGCAACGTGGCCTCGTGGGCAAGGCCAATGGCAGCCTGGGGGCAGCAAGAGAGTGTGGGCACAGGGCCAGGGAGGTTGTGCTGCCCCTCTGCTCTGCCATAGCTGCTGAGGCCTCATCTGGAGTCCTGGGGCCAGTTCTGGGCTCCCCAGCTGCAGAGGGACAGGGAACTGCTGGAGAGAGGCCAGTGCAGGGCCAGCAAGATGCTGAGGGGATGGAGCATCTTCCTTGTGAGGAAAGGCTGTGGGACCTGGGGCTGTTCAGCCTGGAGAAGAGACTGAGAGGGGAGCTCAGCAATAGTTAAAAGTATCTAAATGGTGGGTGTCAGGAGGTTGGGGCAGCACTTGTTTGTGTTGTAGCCAGTGCCAGGACAAGGGGTGATGGGATGAAGCTGCAACACAAACAGTTCCCCTGGCACAGGAGGAGCAAGTCCTTTGGTGCTGAGCTGAGGGAGCCCTGGCCCAGGCTGCCCAGGGAGGGTGTGGAAGCTCCTTCCTTGGAGGGCTTCAAGACCCCCCTGGACACGTTGCTGTGTGACCTGATGTAGGTGGGAGCTGCTTGGGTAGGGGGTTGGGCTGGATGAGCTCTGCAGGTCCCTCCAACCCCCCCACGCTGTGACTCTGTGGCTCTATGCTCCATGCCCTTCCCTATGGCATCTGCACTTGGAGACAGTTCAGGGCCAAGGAGGGGCAAAGCCTTATTTGTTCAGTGAAGGGCTCTTCACAGAGCTCTGGGTGGCTCCTACACAAAACCCCACAATAAATCCTAGATGAGCACACAGAGCCTTCATTCTGTTCCTTTCCCTCCCCTGGCAGTGTGACAGTGGCACAGAGGGGACTGGCTGTGGTTGTTGGGTTCAGGCAGGTTTTGTTTTGAGAGAGAGAGGAAGGAAAAAAAAAGATTAATTGCTACTTTAATGTCTTTTTAAATGTTTATTGGGCCCAGAGCTACTAATGAATCCCATGGAAGCATCCTCTGAGTTGCCAGTTCTGGGCTTTGCTCCTCTAAAGCCACCCCAAAGCCGCTGCTCTCCGTGAAGCCCCTTTCCACGCTCTGTCACGGTTCTCAGAGCCCAGGCTGCTGCATGTCTCCCCTCACACCATTCCCTCCCAGAGCAACCCCCAAACCACAGCCCCATGGGCAAAGCACAGGCCTTGAGAACCACCCAAGTAGTGCCTGAAACCCTGTTCTGGTTTAGCAAGGAGCAGCTTTTGGCTTGGTACCAGGGGGAGCGGGTTGCAGTGGTAAAGAGTTTGTGGCCTCTGCCCCGGCTCCTGGGCTCACACCCAGCTCCGGCCTGGCTGGGCCAGTCTGGCACCTCTGTGATCACTATTTAGGGAACAGGAGTTTGAAATGTGAGTCAGGAGGTGTCAGTGATACAAGATGGAGGCGACCACACAGACCCTTCAGCCAGAGGAGGAGGAAGGAAGGAGAAGCACCAGACCAGAGACCCCTCTGCAAGCCGTGGCGAGAATGCAGCTGTGCCCCTGCAGCCTCTGGAGATCCATGGCAGGGCCGAGAGTTCCCAGCAGCTCCGTGTGAGTGAGCCCGGACGGGAGAGGGACTGTGTGGGGAGGGGCCATGGCCCAGGCCGTGCTGGAGAGCCTGCACGCCGCAGAGCAGCCCCACACGAGAGGCAGAGACGAGCTGCAGCCTTTGGAGTCAGTGGGCATCGGAGCAGCCCGTGCAGGGCTGCCATGCGTGTGAGTTACCCCACGGACTCGCAGGGAGGACTGGTGTGGAGTTCACCCGTCCTGAGGAGGGACAAACGGCAGAAGCTATCGGGAACAGACTGACTGAGGCCCCCACTGCCTGCCCCCCCGAACCGTTCAGGGGGGGACAAGGTAAAAGCCCCGGGATCAGGGCTCTGAGCCCGGGAAGAGGGGAGGGGTGGCAAGAAGGTGTTCTTCAAAAGGCTGGTTGGACTCTTCATTGATGTATTGCTCTGGGTTGTTTCATTTTGGTGATGTTTTGGGTTTTTGGGGGTATGTTTTAGTTGATGTTGCATTCAATTAGTCTCTGTTTTCTTCCCCAAACCGAGTGGCCTGGTCTGTTTTGTCCTGAACCTTCAGCAGCAATTAAGCTCTCCCTGCCCTTGAGCAATTCTCAGCCTCTTCAAACCTGGGGCCTGGTCTGTTTTGTCCTGAACCTTCAGCAGCAATTAAGCTCTCCCTGCCCTTGAGCAATTCTCAGCCTCTTCAAACCTGGGGCCTGGTCTGTTTTGTCCTGAACCTTCAGCAGCAATTAAGCCCTCCCTGCCCTTGAGCAATCCTCAGCCTCTTCACTACTCGAGGCTAATCCTGGCCTTTGTTCCCTGATGGGCCTAAACCACGACAAACCCACTGGAGGGCGTCAAAGAAAGATTCATGTCATGGTACGAAGTGATTCCCGCTCAGCTGGTGGCAAAAACCCCTCACACAAGGGCCCAGTCCCACTGTGCTCATCCAGGGCATCACAGGCAGTCTGGGAAGCAAGGAGGAACTGCATTTGCAGCAGGCTGGCAGCAGTGATGGCAGCACACAAGGCCATGCACCGTGGCTGATGTCACTGAAGGGCCTCTCTGAGCAGTGTGCCAGCTCCAAAGGGATCCCCAGATGGGATGAGCAGTGGCTGAAGGGCAGACTGGCAGCAGAGGTAGGGCTCAGGAGTATTCAGCTCCACCTGCAGCACCTCAGCACATAGCCATGGACAAACTGTCACCCAGCACCACTTGCAGGGCAAAGCACAGGCTCTGGGAAGCTTCTGCCTGGATGAACAGAGCTTGGCAACCAAGCAGCTTGGAACTAAGCCCACCAGGCATAATGTACACACACACAGGGCTTACCTGGGTCTATACTGTTCTCCAGTAGCTGCCATCACACTGAGTTTTCATTTCACCAAGTGTGGAATCACAGTCACAGAGCCACCATGGTTGGAAAAGACCTTTAAGATCATTGAGTCCAACCACTGACCTCACACTGCCAGGCTCCTCCCAACTCAGCCACTTCCAGGAGCTCCATATCTGATGGACTGCTTAGAAAAACCTCTTTTAACATCCCAGCCCTTAATCAAAGAGCAATGAGACTCTCTGTGGGATCTCTGGTAGGCCACTGCTCTGAAGACAGCCCATGAGTGGGTGCAAGGCTCTGCTGCAATATGTCAGGTAACTTTTCCTCAGTTGACTGCCACAAAATGACAATTTCTGTATGAAAATAGGAAAAGCTCTGGGGCAAACACATTCTCAGAGCATGCTGAAAGCCTGGCTGCTGCCCAGGGGAGCAGCATCTGTGAGCCAAGCTGGCTACTCACTCAGTGCATCATGCAAAGCAGAGCTACAGTTCACTGAGGACACCAGGAGATGCCCCATGCTCCAGCAGCACAGGTACTGGGGGAAAGATTGTGCAGATGTCAGCCAGCAGCAACCCCATGGGGATCTGCAAGGTGAAGGAGACCTGGCTCTGTGCACATCCCATCCCTCTGCAGCTGGGAGACCCAGCCTGGCAGCACTTCAGCTCTGCTCACACACTGAGCCAGTGCCTCAGCTCTGCACTGTTGTCAACTGTTTGCTTTCAAACACAGAGAGGAGAGGAGAGGAGAGGAGAGGAGAGGAGAGGAGAGGAGAGGAGAGGAGAGGAGAGGAGAGGAGAGGAGAGGAGAGGAGAGGAGAGGAGAGGAGAGGAGAGGAGAGGAGAGACTCTTTCATCACACAGACCAGTGCAGGCTAATCTAACAGGGCACTGGATTACACTTAATCAAACCAATGTCTGTACATTATTTGTGGACACCTCATTCTTCCAATGCCATCTCTTTCCTACCACTTCTCCCCAGTTGCATATAAACCCCCCCCAAGCCCAGCAGCAGAGGAGCCCACAGCCCTACACCAGGAGAACAGCTTTCTGCTTCTGATGCTGTCTCATTGCATCAGCATTAGCTGCTCTCCACACACTCCATGGGAATCCAAGCTTGAGCAACTAAAAACAAAGCCATAAAGAATGGTTTCTGTTCTCTTTTACCTGCTCTTTTGTGAATCAAAGTGTCTTTGGGCTGAACCAAAAGCTCAGTTACTGAACAATGGTGCAATTGCCAGAGCATGTGAGGTTCGCCCTTCTCAGATGTCAGCCTGGAAAGCTGGGCTGGCAGCAAACACTCAGCCCTCCAAGGGAAGGGAAAGGCTTTTTGCAAGCATCTCAGACACATTTATGGGATCTGTGGGATCACAAAATACCACAGTGAGGGTGCAGGTGACAGCATGTCCCCCCCACTCCTGCAGGGGAATTCCACCCTGAACTGCTGCAACTGCTTCTGTCAGTGTCCCCACTCGCCCTGGAGCTGGGAGTCCAGCCTGGCTGTTCCCCCAGCTCAGCCCTGGCCTTCTGCAGGGCACTGAGATGCTCTTGTGCATCTCTCAGTGCAAAACCACATTCCCATGGGCTTCCCAGAAGGAGCATGTGCTGGCAGAGACACAGCAGGACCGAGCTCCAGGAGCTGCACAGTCCCTCTTGGTCCACGTTCTGATGGCATTTTCCCCTACTCTTACAACTCTCTTAAGGTCAATTAAGTGGACTTGCAGTGCATTATCCTGGATGCCCCTGCTCACTCCCTTGCTATGGTTCAGTGATCTGACCTTTTCTCCTCCTCCTCTGGTGAAGGACCAGGCAGTGGGGCTCCTGGATGGCTGCCCACGCCACGGCTGCTCTCCTCTGCCTGGGAGGTAGCAGCCCTGGCTTCTCCTGGGTGGTGGGGCTATTCTTGCTTCATTAGTGCTCTTAACATTTGGCATGCAATTCTGCTTGAGGATTTTCTTCTACTTGCAAAGCTGTATTATTGCTAAGTCAAGGGCAGCAGAGCCAATGCCAGGAACACTCAGCTAGCAGCTTCAATTCAGTTGTGTTTACCCACTGTGCAAATAAACCTTCCCCTTCCAACCAAAGAATTCCAGGGCACTGCAAAGCAGAGGAGACACTGAAGTGCCATCTCCATTTTAGCTTGTTTTTTTAATCCCAGCTGGCTGAACAGGCTGCTCTTCCAATGAAAGCCCCATATTAAAAGCAGAAGCTGAGTGGCACAGCGTGCTTGCCCCAAGCCAGCAGTGCTGCCAGCCAAGGTCACTCAGTGGCAGCACAGAGGGTGAGTGAAAGCTGCTGCTCCCTTGGACTGCAGGAATCCTGCTGGAGGGTAACTGCAAGATAAAGCAGGAAAGCCTTTCCCAGCAACACAACAGAGCTATTGCAGGCAACTTAAAGGGAAGAGAAGAATGTCACCAGACACAGAAGTGTGGCTCAACGTGCAGGTGTCAGCAGATGGAGAGAGAACTGAGTCTGCTGGAACACTAAGCTACCTCACCCCATCTTTTATAGCCCATTCCTTCCCTCAGCCAAGCCAAAAGATTACACACAAGCTGAAATAAACAGACTCCAGTCCCTTCCCAGAAACATGTCCAGTGGCAAATGGGCTTTAATGTCACATTGTCTGATGTTTAGGCAATGCTGCTGGCTCAGGGCAGCCATCTCCATCCTTCCTGAGGCTCATCTCTCATGGACACCACTTACTCTGAACCACTCACAAACCTTCCTGGCTTTGCATTTGCCTGTGGAACTGGAAGGGGTTGGTGAGATGCTCTCATGTGCCACATCCAACACTGCTGGTTTGTTCTGCAGATTTAACAAGCATCATGGAAAGACTGATCACAAAAGTCTGCTGGAACAAAGCAAAGCTTTGGGGAGGCCAGTGCTGGAAATTCAGCCTGTCTGCAGCATCTCATCCCAGCTCCTGGAACACCTACCAGCTGTGTCCAGGCAGGATGGCAGTCATTGCATTTCTGCACTAATACCTGTGATCCCCATCTCCCTGCTGTGGTTGTGTCACCTTGTTCTTCCCCAACAATCAATTCACAAGAAACTGTGCAGCTCCAAAAGTGAGAGCACTCCCAGCAAGGTCTGACACCACCCAGAAGCAACTGGGACTACAAGTGATACTCCATCATCTGGCCTGAATTCCCCTAAAAGAGAAACAGCACTGGCAGGGGCACACACACATGATGAGGGTCAGTCCTGCCTGCAGCCATCCCTCTCTTCCAAACAGACCTGAGCAGCCACAGAAATGTAGAATCATGGGATTGCTACTGCTGGAAAAGACCTTTAAGGTCAGGAGGTTGGGGCAGGACTTGATTCTGTTGTAGCCAGTGCCAGGACAAGGGCTGATGGGCATCAGCTGGGACACAAACAGTGCCACTGGCACAGGAGGAGAAAGTCCTTTGGTGCTGAGGGGAGGGAGCCCTGGCCCAGGCTGCCCAGGGAGGGTGTGGAGGCTCCTTCTCAGGAGGTTTCCAACCCCACCTGGACACGTTCCTGTGCCCCCTGAGCCAGGGGGAGCTGCTGTAGCAGGGGCTGGATGAGCTCTGCAGGGACCTTCCAGCCCCCACCACTCTGTGTACTTTTGGGGTTGTGCTGCCCATGCCATGGCACAGCTGGGGCTGAAGCAGGGAGCTGTGTGTGGGCTCATCCCCTCAGCCCCATGTGGCACAGCAGCACTGTGGAACCTGTCATTAACTCTCCTCTGGCCCAGGCTGCCCAGGGAGGGTGTGGAGGCTCCTGCTCAGGAGGTTTCCAACCCCACCTGGACACGTTCCTGTGCCCCCTGAGCCAGGGGAACCTGCTGGAGCAGAGGCTGGGGCTGGATGAGCTCTGCAGGGCCCTTCCACCCCCACCACCCTGTGACTCTGTGATCATTGAGTCCAACTCCTCACCCCTCACTGCAGGCCCATCATTAAACTGAGCTGTGTTCCTCAGTACTCCCCCTGTGTGTCTTTTGAACATCTCCCTGGGCAGCCTGTGCCAATGCTTAACAACCCTCCCAGTGAAAAAGTCCTTCCTCATGTCCAATCTAAACTGCCCCTGCTCCAACTGAAATCCATCTCCTTGTGTTGTATCACTTGTTACTGAAGAGCCTGACCCCCAGCTCACTGCAGCTCCCTTCAGGCAGTTGTACAGCGTGCTCATGTCTCCTCTCAGCCTCCTCTTCTCTGGGCCAAACATCCCCAGCTCCCTCAGCCACTGTTCATAAGATCTGCCCTCCAGACCTCTCACCAGCTTTGTTGCCCTTCTCTGGATCCTCTCCAGCCCCTCAGTGTCCTTCTTGTAGGGAGGGACCCAGCACTGAACACAGCCCTGGAGCTGCAGCCTCACCAGTGCTGAGTACAAGGGGACAGTCACCTCCTTGGTGCTGCTGGTCACACTATTCCTGATCCAGGCCAGGATGCCCTTGGCCACCTGGGCACGCTGCTGGCAGCTGAAGTGCTGATCTCACAATCCTGTGGGCAAGTGGTTCTGCTGGAGTACAAAGTCTCCAGCTACAGGCAACCTAAAACCTTGTCCCAGATGCAGAGCTGGAATTGCTAAGAGCAGAGAAGCCTCAACATCCACAGCCCACTCCAGCTGTCTACTGAAACACACTTCTGCCTTCCCCTTTGATGGCATAACCTGTAAGACATTCCCAGCTCACATGATGCTTGACACCTCCAGCTCTGCCTCTTCAGCCTAAACCTGTGACTGCTGCCAGTCCCTCAAGTCTCTTCCAGGTGTCAGTGCAGTGTGTTAAGGTGCAGGAGCTGAGCTATTGCCTCCTCCCTGCTCCCCAGCTCTCCTCAGTGCTGCTGGAGCTGCAGCTCCCACAGAGCCATCAGCACGTCCAGGGAGTGCAGCTCAACCCTTCCTAAGCCATCTTCTGGATTGCCAGAAAGCATGGAATCATTAGTCTTGGAAGCAATGCATGTTTCTGCCTTCCAACATTAGCATCTCCTTGAGAAGCCCAATAGAACACTTTGAACACTCCTGACTCTCATTTGTGTAAATGGGGCACAAATTAACAGGAGAAGCAAGTGAAAATACAGGGGAACTGAAGGCAGAACTGGCTACAGGAGCACTAACACCCAGCAGACCAGCTCCTGCACCCCTCAGATTTTGTCTCTCACCAGCTCTGTACCACCCTCTGGGTACAGGGCACATTTGCAACATCTCCTTTTGTCCCTGTGCCAACAAGCCCAGTCCCCACTGCACTCACAGGACCTGCTCTGTCCTCACAGTGCTCTCCCAACCCTGCTTTAAGTGACCATCTACTGCAGGCTGAGCATTCTCCCTAAGTACATGAAACAGCTCTTCTAGGAGGCTGTCCCTGTTCTACAGCTCTGCTGTCACTCCACATCTAACCCCTTGCTCTGTGATGTTTTTCTTCTCTATCCCAAGCACAAGCTTCTTGTTTGCTCTCAAATGGGCACTTGGGCAGCCAAAGGAGCATCCTCAGTGTCCCCAAGCCCTCACAGCAAGGAGCAATGCCATGGGGAATCTTACAGGAGTGTTTCCCTATCCAAATACTCCCAACTCCTTCATTTCTTTTTTGCTACTACAACTTAATTAGCCTCACAGCCCATCTGGCAGTGTGCAGCCCATCACCCTTTGGACCTTGAAATATTTCACATAATGAGGCTCTAATAGGGACTAATCCTTTTGCAGAAACCATTGAACTCCAGGAAAACACCACCACTTAGCCTGAAATACCCTTCTGCAGTGATTGAAAGGGGTGGTTAATAAAGGGGTGGCTTATAAATAAAGGAAAGGAATGGCCAGGAGCCAGGTTCTTGCAGCATCCCCTGCACAGCATCCCCTGCACAGCATCCCCTGCACAGCATCCCCTGCACAGCATCCCCTGCACAGCATCCACTGCACAGCATCCCCTGCACAGCATCCCCTGGGTGCTCCCAAGAATCTCTGTAACTCATCTGAGAACATCAAAACTCAGCACTAAAGCCAAATGAACTACTTGCACCTTGTTTGTACTGTAGCTGAAGGTTTTTACTCCCACAGCATCAGAAGATGAAGAACAGTAACAGCCCAGAGGAAAAGACTCTGAATAATGAAGCTTTCATACCGTGCTGGTTGTGTTATCTGCAAGTTCCCAGGACCCTGGGGGAAAGGATTTGAAGTCAGTGGGTGCCAGAGTCAACTTCCAAGTAGAAGGGGTAAGTAGCAAAGTGGAAACCAGCCAGGGCCTGCAGGAAACCTTTGGTCAACTATTTGACCTTTGAAATTGGAGAGGAATGAGGAAGGAGAGTGTCCCATTCCCTGAACCCAGCAGAAGCTGATTTCCTACACTGGGAGAGGTTACCAGGTGTTGGATGGAGAAGAAAAACATCCAGCCATGAACATGAACAAGCAGCTCCTGCCACATCCAGCATAAACACACACACATGGAACCTTTGCCTCTCATCTCATCAATGACACAACCCTGCATCAGTTTGCAGCTGAGTGTTGCTACTTACTGCAAAGAAGCACAGTCAATAAAATCTCTTGCTTTGAGCTGCCAGCTCCTGCCTCTCTGGGGACAAGGGGAGAGTTAATTTCCCTTGTCATTAAACTCCTGTGCTGAGAGAGGTCCATCATCACACTTGTCAGGCAGGGCCAGCCAGAGTAAAGTCATTTTCATCTGCTAAGTGCAGGAGTGAGAGCAGCTGATACCACAAAGGCCAAGGATTCATCTGTAGAGGATCCCAAGCAGGGATCTGTGGGTTATGATTCACCTGAAGTGTCTTGTACCACCTGCAGAGCATCCCAGAAGTTGCACCAGCCCAGCCAAGCACATGAGGATGCTGAAGCCTTGCACAGAGCTGGATGCACCACAGTAACATCCATCTCCCTAGGGGAGTGTTGGCCCTGTCAAGCTAAGGGGAGACAAGGGGATAAGCTGCTTGCCATGGAGGCCAGAGGCATGGCTGGATGCTGCCACAGCACCCACTGATGAGGGGCTTGGAGATCCCACAACATTCACAAGGATGTTCATCCTGATGGTCAGGAGCATAATGCCACCCAGACAGGCACCTCCTCACCCCTGCATCCATGCCCTATCCAGTCTCCCCTCCTTCCTCCCCCCTCACCACTGTTGGATGGCTGCTGTGTTTCCTGAACCCCTTCAGCCAGCTCACAACACAGCTCTTAAGCACACATTCTCCTAGACACCTCTCTGCACTGCTCCCAGTACCACTCCTCCCCAGGGCATGACAGCAGCCCAAAGGACTTTCCCAAAGCTTTGCATCCATTTTAACAAATGCTTTGTTTGCAGAACCTGGAGCCCACACTCAGAAAGCATTTCTTCAAGCCATGAAGGCAGAACCCTCCTGCAGCAAGATGCTCTGTCTTTGCAGTTCATTGTTCAGCTCTCAGATTCCTACACCACACAGCTTCCAGACAGTTTTGTTATGAAAAGCCCTCAACATCAAGCTTCACAGTGTCTTCACCATCAGGTTTCAGAAGCAACAGTGTGGATGTAATTAGGTACAGCTCATTAACACCCTGCCTGTGTGCTTAGGGTAAGTACACTTCCAACAAGAGGTCTACCACCTCCTCCATCATCCACAACAGACTGCTCAGGGATCTCTTAAAACATCAGTGAATTTCAGTGCCTGCTTCTGGAGTAAATGGGACAGTAAAGCTTTAAGGGGCAGAGGAAATAAAATGTTATGTCCAAATGTCAGTGAAAAAGCTGCAACAGCTGAGTTAAACTGTCAGGATGAACGACCCTGACCCACCACAAGCCTCGTTTCTCCCTTTGTCTCACCTCTCATTCTGTGATTTGCTGTTTCTCTGTGGGTCTGCTTTAAGAACAACGAGGTGTTTCATTTATTCCACACCATATCCTGTGGCAAAGGCTATCCACAGAGCACAAGGCTTTTCTTTCTAAAGCAGAAAGAGATGCAGTAAATCTTGGCACTGATGAGAAGCCCATTGTCTGCTATGGATCTGTTCACCATTGCTTACCCACACAGAAGCTTGGGGACTACAGACATAAAGCAGAATTTGGAACAACTGAGGGATGCAAGAGGTGCTCCAGGACACACATGGTGTGGAGGAAAATGAGCAAAAGCAAAGAATCAAGGTTTTAAGGAAAGAAGCTGTCAGCAGGATTAACAATTCCCTGTCAGTTTTGAGCACACTGATGTGTTTGTGGGCAGATGTTAAACAGAACCATGGAACCCCACAACTTGGTGCTTGGAAAGGACCTCTAGAGATCATCATGGAATGGTTTCAGCTGGGAGAGACCTTTCAGCCCATGGGGTGCAGCCTCTGTCCCAGCCCTATCAGCCACCAGCCCATTGCCCTCAGTGCAGCACCCACCCAGCTCTGAAACCCCCCCAGGGACGGTGACTCCAGCAGCTCCCTGGGCAGCCCCTTCCAATGCCTGACAGCCCTGGCACCAAAGAAATTCCTCCTCACACCCAGCCTCAACCTGCCCTGCTGCAATCCAGCCCAGCTCCCTGCTCAAGCAGGTTCCCCTGGCTCAGGGGGCACAGGAACGTGTCCAGGTGGGGTTGGAAACCTCCTGAGAAGGAGCCTCCACACCCTCCCTGGGCAGCCTGGGCCAGGGCTCCCTCACCTCAGCACCAAAGGACTTTCTCCTCCTGTGCCAGGGGCACTGTTTGTGTCCCAGCTGATGTTTTGTCACTTAACAGAAGCAAGTGCTGCCCCATCCTCCTGACACCCACCATTTATATACATTGCATTTATGTGCACAGAGGGTCAGACTGGGGATGCAGGAGAGGAAAAGGGACCATGGAAACGTTGAGGTGAAACAGATCATGGAATCACAGCATGGGGGGGTTGGAAGGGACCTGCAGAGCTCATCCAGCCCAACCCCCTGCAGAAGCAGCTCCCACCTAGACCAGGTCACACAGAAATGTGTGCAGGGGGGTCTTGAAGAGCTCCAAGGAAGGAGCCTCCACACCCTCCCTGGGCAGCCTGGGCCAGGGCTCCCTCACCTCAGCACCAAAGGACTTTCTCCTCCTGTGCCAGGGGAACTGTTTGTGTTCCAGCTGATGTCTTGTCACTTAACAGAAGCAAGTGCTGCCCTGTCCTCCTGACACCCACCATTTATATACATTGCATTTATGTGCAACGTGGGATGCACAGAGGGTCAGGCTGGGGATGGAGGAGAGGAAAAGGGACCATGGAAACGTTGGGGTTAAATAGATCATGGAATAACAGCATGGGGGAGGTTGGAGGGACCTGCAGAGCTCATCCAGCCCAACCCCCTGCAGAAGCAGCTCCCACCTAGATCAGGTCACACAGGAACGTGTCCGGGGGGGTTTGAAGAGCTCCAAGGAAGGAGCCTCCACACCCTCCCTGGGCAGCCTGGGCCAGGGCTCCCTCCCCTCAGCACCAAAGCACCTTCTCCTCCTGTTCCAGTGGCACTGTTTGTGCCCCAGTTGTGTCCATCACCCCACAAACTGCCCCGTTTGGGTTCCGCTCCTGAAGGCACCGTAGCCCTGAGCCCTGACCCTCCCCAGCCCAGCCCAGCTCTGCCCCAGGCAATGCCCAGGCAGGGCAGCTGGCTGGGGCACACACTCACCATGAAGCGCACGTCGTCGAAGCCGTTGAGGAGCAGCTTGCTCTCGTACTGCTGCAGACCCAGCGCCTCCAGCCACTCGCCCACGCTCTGCTCCAGCGCCCGCGAACCTGACGAGAGAGGAACCGGCAGACGCTTGAAAAGGGAGAAGCCGTCGAGGCGGTAGCAGCGGCACTCTGAGGAGGACAGATGGCATTGCCACATCATAGTCATTACCAGCAAGGGGCTCAAAAAGGTGATGGGTGGAGAGGACAACAGAGCAGGAGGCAGAGGGATCCTCTGGTGCGCGCAGCCCATGGACAAGGGGCTTCCGAAGCGCCTCGGTGGGCTGGGGTTTAGTTTGTGTCCTGGGTTAAGGCTCAAGGGAAAGAAACACCTTTGCTTGGGCAAAGTGCTGAGAGGTGCTCGTGGGTCAGTGACATCACATCACATGCACAGCCCTTCGGGGCTCGTCGCCAGGCAAACGTCCGAAGCCCGACCCAGCGGGATGCGGATCCGCTCCTCGGCTCAAAGCTTCACCCCAGGCGGTCCTGGGGGCGAGGGAAGGGAGTGGAGCGGCTCACACTCACACACAGAGCTGTGTGGGTCCTCTCCTCGGGATGCACTGCCCTGCTCAGCGGGCCAGGCACGCCGCAGGCACAAAGCAGCTAGAGAGAAAAGCCATCTTCATGCAGCTGAGACACAAAACAGACAGGATGGGCTCTCCCAAAAGCAGCAGAAGCCAGGCTAGAGCAGCTGTCCACAGGAAGACATGCAAAGACAAAGAAAGCACACAAGCTGCAGCAGAAGAAAAGGAGAAGGCTTATACTTTTTTTCCCCAAGCAGTCCTGAAAGAGGCAAACCATGGTCAGGGCTTTCGCTGGCCGTTATCGCCGTGAGAGGAGCGGAGTGACCCCGAGTCTGAGAGTCCTGGCACTGGCATGTCAGCACCTCTGGCATTCCAGCACGCTGCTGGCACCAGGCTGGCTGCACCCCAGGGCTACTGACGCTGCTGCACCGGGCGATGAGGAACCAGGGCAGCTCTCAGCCAGTCCTGGCAGGTACTCGGCGTGTGCTTGTGTCTGCCCGCCCTTCATTTTCTTCAGCTAAGCGGAGCTGCTGCGGCTGAGCCCTCACTGAAGCAGGGAGCAGCTCTGGAGGAGGAGGCTTTTCAGTTCTTTGCTTCTAAACCACGTCAAAACAAAAAGAGACCAAACACAAGCACACTCTGTCTTCCCACAGCAGCTCAAGTCCAAGACATGCCCTGGCACCTCCTAGCAGGCTCTGAGAAGTGACATTCCTCCCAGTACCCTCCAGGAGCAGTGCAGACGGGCCCTCCCTTCCCTCACCCCTGGGAAGAGAGTCCAGAGACTTGTTACTCCTCTCTAGATAAACCCTCACACCTTAAACATGACCCAAAAAAGTTCAGACATCCCCTTCTCAGTGGGGACTCTGCTATGCAAAACAGCACATCTCTTTTGCCCCCAAGCTTCTTAGCAGATCTGTCTCAAGGCTACTTGCACAGAAAAAGACCATCAGGAGAAGCAAGTTTGCTGTCATTAAACCTCCAACAGGTCAGCTGAAGCTGTTTGGTCCCTTCCCAGCCATCCTTCCCCCTCCCCACCTGCTGCAATGGCTGCACGGAGCTCACGCTGTTCTCTGCAAATCCATGGGCTGAGGGGTGCTGCTGTCCTCTGGGATCCTGGGGGATCCTGCTGTCCTCAGGGATCCTGCTGTCCTCTGGGATCCCGAGGGATCCTGCTGTCCTCTGGGATCCTGGGGGATCCTGCTGTCCTCAGGGATCCTGCTGTCCTCTGGGATCCCGAGGGATCCTGCTGTCCTCAGGGATCCTGGAGGATCCTGCTGTCCTCAGGGATCCTGAGGGATCCTGCTGTCCTCTGGGATCCTGGGGGATCCTGCTGTCCTCAGGGATCCCGAGGGATCCTGCTGTCCTCAGGAGAGCTGCTCTGCCCAGCCAAGCTGCCTTCCCCAGCTCTGGCCAGTCTTCCCAGAGGCTGCAGCACGGCAGGAACGTGGAGCTCACAAAAGCTGCCCTAAAGCAGCTGGTGCAGAGGGGCACCCATTGCCCTGCCCTAAAGCAGCTGGTGCAGAGGGGCACCCATTGCCCTGCCCTAAAGCAGCTGGTGCAGAGGGGCACCCGTCGCCTGGTGCAGAGGGGCACCCCGTGCAGTGCCCGCAGAGGCTCTGGGGGTGCCCATCCTGCCCCGGCTCCTGCCCGCAGCCCCTCGCCCAGCCCCTGCGTCCTTTGTCTGCAGGCAGCGAGCTCCAGCGCTTCCCCCTTCCACTCTGGCTCCTGGCTCCTGCCTCTCGCATCGCCCGTCCCTCCCTTCTCTCCATCCTCTTACCCCTCCCAGCTCCTTCCATCCACCGTGTGAGCGGCATCGGCGGCTGCGGAGAGGGGAGGGAGGCGGCGGCTTCCCAGCTCCCCGCTGGAAACGGCTTCTCAGTGACTGACTGCACAGCCCGGGCTTTCCAAGAACGCTCTGCCCCGTGTGCTCTGACACTGCCGAGTGATTTGTGGCTGGGATTTAATTGATGGTGAGAGAGGTGAGGGAAGTGCTGGCTGCCTCCTCCGGCGCTTCTGGAGGGGAAGGAAAGCACAGCAGCTCCTTCCCCTGAGCTCCTCGAGTTGGTTTGGAAAAACCATTTGCTCTGCTCAGCTTTTTTTTGGTCCATTTGTAAAGGTATTTGTGCTTTTCAAAAGTGAAACTCACACCCAGTGGTCTCTGCTTTGAAAGCCACTTAAAATCAAGACAAAACGAAGGGGAGGGATTTGGAGGGAGGGAAACAGAGGGTGTTCCTTTAAGCATTAAAAGACAAGAAGGATGCCCAAAGCATCCTAAGCTCAAAATAAAGAAGCCCTGAATACCCTCGACACAAGGGGAGCACAAGAACAAATGAATCCCTGTCACCTTGCTCCCCAGCACAACTTCTGAGTGAAACTAAACCTCAGCTCCATCCTTCCCAGGCTCCACATTTCCTACTTTCCAAGGTCTGCAGATGGCAGAGGAGGAAACACTCAACAGAGGGTAGTTAGAAATAATTACAGTGCTTCAAAGTTGCAAAGAGAGCAGGCAAGCAGCTCAGCTCCTTCTGCAAGATGTTCTTCAAGTGACAGGGCTCTCTGCAAAGGCAACAGCAAAGGCAGAGGGCTACCAGGGCTCAGCAAGGTCCCCCTGTAAGTTACTGCTTCAGTAACAAGAGGCTGTTTGGAGGATGAACTGAGCATGTGGGTCAGGATGGAGAAAAAGCATCACTCTGCTTGTGGGAACTGGGGCCTGAAGATACACGACAAAGCTTCACCTGCAAGTCCAAGAAACGACTGTCCACGGGCAAAGTGAGTGTGCAAGAGAAGCAAGTCAGGCACTTACTGCCACAACTGGGGACAATCACCAGCTCAAAGTCCTTAAATCCACTTCAGGGGCCTGTCAAGTCAGGCAGTGCATTAGCAAGATGGACAGGCAAGGCAAATGCAGTCAATTAACAGCATCAGCTGCAAAAAGCACACAGCCAGCATCCAGCATGAGTGGCACTGAGATCACCCAGGCAAATGCAGAGTGCTAACAAAACTCTCCCTGGCAGGTAAAACACCAAACACCTTCCTCACACCTCAGGTCACCTGCAGAGCTGGCTTGCCAAGCCCCAGATGCACTGCCTGTGTAATGCAGCACGTCTCCTGCTTGCATCGAGCTGTGGGTTGAGCAGAGACCACCCATCTCTGTGTGGGGAGAGAAATGCTGCCTGACAAACCCCTGGAACCCACTCAGCAACACCCAGGTTTCTTGCTCCATGAGCTGCTGCAGTGCAGTGGGGTTGAGCTTCTGCTGTGAGCTCTGTCCTCCCCTACTCCAACTCACAGCTGGGAGGAGGTGAACAGAGCTCCAAATTCTATCAAGACATTAGGATGCATCTAATGATCTTGTCATCCAGAAGTGTAACCTGCTCATCCATAACACCACAGCAAGGCAGGGAAGTTTGGTTCCCTTTTTTACATAGGGAAGCTTGATGTGTGGTGCAGAAAGCAGCTATTACCCTAAATCTGTGTGGGCATGGCAGGGACCTGGAAGTGTCTCAGGGCCTGGTCCTGTTCCAGTGTGACCCCAAGGGTCTCTGCTTTGCCTAGACCCAAGGCATTTGCAGGTAATAACTGCTTGTACAGACTCCACATTACCTTTCCAGGCACATTAGTGATTCCAGACACCAGACTAGTCAGGAGCCCCAATATTCTCCAAGTCTCACCCATTTTTGAGGATGGGAGAGCACGTGGCAGGTTCCCTGCAGCTCCCTGCACCTCTGTGAGATGAGCTGAAGTGTTCCACCAGCCCTAACGAAGCCCTGAGGAGCAAAAGCTAAATGCTGCCAGAAAAACAAACACATAGGGGTGCACACACCTCAGGACACCTGAGGGGGAGGGCAGGGCAGGGCTTGTGGCAAAGCAGGATGCTCAACAGCTCCCACTGCAGCACACCAAACCCCACACACTGTTTGCATCCCTCTGCAAAGCTATTTGACCCTAGAAAGTCCTCAGTACAGAGTATCGAGGGCAGGCACAGGGTGAACTCCCACGGGGAATTCCTCCTCCCCAAAGCAAAAACCTGGGTGACAGATGGACATGAGAGAAGCTTCATCAGGGCAGGTGTGAGCTGTGAGTGTGGATATGTTACCAGCATCCCATCAAGAGGAGATG
This sequence comes from Colius striatus, assembly GCF_028858725.1. NCBI lineage: Eukaryota > Metazoa > Chordata > Aves > Coliiformes > Coliidae > Colius > Colius striatus. Next base: position 2,901,309 of record NC_084780.1, read on the forward strand.
CTGCCCACCCAGAGCAGCTCAGATGCAGCAGTTTGGAGGTGAGGGATCTCTAAGGGCAGAGCTCCACAGTGGCAGCTCTCCAGCATCCTCCATCCTGCTGCAAACGAGCCTCTGAGTTCTGCTTTTGTGGTTTTTTGCTCCTGATTTACAGGCAGAGAAGGGAATTCATGCTTAAAGCACAGGAGGGAGGCACATGTCCTGCAAGCAGCCTTGTTTAGTGGATACTGATACCTACAGGCATGCTCAGAAAGAGCCCAGCAAGCAAACCCCAAGTTGAGGCACGTGGCAGATTAACCACAGCAAAGGGCACAGCCACCATGTCACCCATATTGACCCTCAACTGGCCTCACCCCAGTCCTGCCTCCAGCACAGCCACTGCTCTAGCAGGAGCAGCCAGGGAGGATGATCCTCTCCCCTCAGGAATCCAAGAGGCATGGGGAGAAGGGCATGGCTCCAAAGTGGCAGGACTGGCCACTGGGATAGTGGCACTGCTCCTGGGATGGTGGCACTCAGCCAGGAAGCATCCCAGAGGACAGCACTGCCACAGCTGACCTGGCCTCACCCCACAGAGCATCTCCTCCCACAGGAATCTCAAGATGTAGATTTTCTAACCCACCTTAAGCAGTACATGACATGGAGGCACCTTTGGTGCCCAGACAGCAAAGTTCATCAGATTAATCAAGCTCTCTAGACTGTGTCAGCTCCATTTCCAAAGGCACCATTCAAGCCAAGCAATTATCTCCTCCTTTGAAGACCACCAGCCTCAGCTCCACACAGGAGGAGGGCAGGTTCCTCACAGTGCTGCTTTTGTGCTGCTTTTATTTGAAGAGAAGAACTCAAATAAACCTCCTGAGCAGCTCAGAGCTGCAGTGTTGAGGCAGGGAAAGGGGGGAGGTTATTTCCCCTCTCTGCAAAACAGTATTGGAGACACAGCTGGGACATTTGCACTGATACCAAAGCCTCCTTCCCCTGTTTGCTCCACCTCCTCTTCATGTCTACTTTCCTCAACAGAAGGCACAAAAAGGACAGGGTAAAGATGGTAAAATGGCAAAACAATCTTGTTGGATGAGCAGAGCCAAAGCAACAAAGAGCCAAAGACTGTGCAACGAGGTGCCTGCAGGAGGGTTCACTGACACATCTCTCTGGGGGTCCAGTCTGGAGCCTCAATGTGAACTCAGTGCAGGGTTTGTTACTCCCACACCCCAGGAACCTCTGCCTCTGGGTTTGTTGTAGCTCCCTTGGGTACAGCAGGTACCTAAGGAGGGTGGTTTAACCCCAGATCACCTGCCCTTGCTCTGATGCTGCATTGCAGAGATAAGAGTGATAACAGGACGTTGCTCTGGTTAAGGAAAATCAATGCACTAAGTGACACTGTGATGCTTCCCTTGTCTTCAGCAAGGCAGAAGCAAAGGCAAAATGCACAACTAAATCATCTCAGGAGCTATTTATACAGTTTTAGAATAGAATTAACAAAACTCAGTACTCCAAGGTCACAGAAGCACGTGGCTGAGATGCACAGAACAAAGGAACTGGGATGGGTTGGATCTGCTTTGAAGCACCTGGAGTTTTGCAGGGGGAAAGCTGGAGAAGAAATGTTCAAGCACTCAGGCAAAATCACTTTATGGCTTGCAGAAAAAACAAGTCAAATCCCAGCAATGCTCCAGCTACTCTGGATGGTTTGGTTTAGAGGCTGGGTGGTAGCAGCAGCTCTTTACACCTTCTTCTCTTGCCTTCAGTAAGCTCCAGCTCAACTGCCTGAGCAAGACCCTTCACCCCACACAGGCTTTGCTTTCCTGGTCTCCAAGAAATGCTTCTTAACCTGTGAAATGCAAACAGGCTCTAGAAGACACCTCCTCAGACAACCCCCAATGCAGACTGAGCCCTGCTGATGGCCAGACAGCCTCTCTGAGCCTGCCCTTGCCCATCAGCACCCTCTCACCCAGAGCAAAGCCATCCCAGCCAGGCTGCAGTGCAGCTTTATTTCCAGACTTGCCCAAAATGAACATCCACCTGGGAGAGGTGAATTCCCATGGAGATAACATGGACATTTGATATCTTGGCTGGGGTCACTCTAACCACAAAACTCCCACCCTCCCAGAACTCTGGGAGCCTGAAAGGACAAGTAGAGACATGGTTGGGCAACAGAGAGGTTCTGCTCACAGACCCACACTTAGATAATGAAAAGCCAGAAAAGAGCATCTTGCTACTGCATTATGGGTTTGAAACAAAAGCAAAGCTGTTGTGAGGACTGTGAGAGCAAGCAGAAGCCAAATCCACAGTGGCTGTGTCAGACTAAGTGCTTCAAGAACATTTTGTTGCTATCCACCAGAGGAGAAACTTGAGACACATGTTGTGAAAGGCAGGAGAGAAGTGGGAGCAATTTGTTCAGCTTTCTCAGAGGCTACATCAAAACCAACAGTAGTTGTGGGAGCCAGGATCAGTAGTGTTTTCTGTCCCTGGGATACTGGCTGCAGTCCTTACACCATCTTTTTTGTACAGGCAGAAAACTTGATCTTCCTCCTACACACTGAGCAAAGACTGGAGAAGTTTTAAGCACCAGAAGACAGTGGTTGTTGGGCTGTGTGAGTGGGGCCAAGGAACCAGCTACTCCACAGATGATTTTACTGCTTTCCCAAAGAGCACAGGGAGTGTCCCAGACAACTCCACCTAAAGGGAAGGGCTACAAGGAATCACTTCAGCTCCTGGAAGCCACCAATGAAACTCCTCAATTCTCAGCAATGAGCCTTCATTTGAAACTATTCCAAGATGCAAAACATCACCTCACATTGTCTAAGCAGTAATATCAGGGCCTAGAGTTTATAAATAGGCAGTTTCAAGAAGAAACAAGATCCTCTGCACACACACACTGCTGTCACAAGTGAGTATTCATCAACACTGGGATAATCTGGGTCCCTCCCCTTCCCCATTCAGGCTGGAGGGATCAGCTGCAGTGCTCTTCACCCAGCCCACTTCCCCCAGGAGCCTGCTGGGAGGGAAGGACAGCTGGGCTAGACAAAATGAAAGCAATCCACTTAGGGGAGTAATGAATGAAAACTGCTGGGAGCAGCACTGAGCATCACTCTGGCAAGCTGAGATCTGCTCCTTCTATGCCAGAGCCTTCCCCTCCCTTCTGGGAAGCAAAGCAAGTGGAAAAGATGAGCATGCAGGAGTCAAAGCAGCTTGTTTCTGTACAGAGCACAACCAAGACAGACAGACAGACATGAGCTGGGTACACTACCTGAGATCCTGTGCTGCTCCTGAGAAAAGTCAATGCCTTCACCAATGGAACTCATGATTTTCTCAATCTGAAAACAAAGAGAGAAGAAAGCACATGCTGCATTATTCATAAAGCCTGAGGAGAAGGTAAAGGCAACCCTGGGCATTTCACCTGCCATGGGACTGCTGAGGAACTCTGGGGAAGGATGTTAAGGCACTTGTGACCCATAAAAGGGACCCTTAACACCCTGCTGGAAAAGCCTTGGCAAGGAGGGATGGCTCAGAAGGGATGCAGAGAGGCTGGGACTCCACAGGGCTTTCCCTTCCACAACTTGCCAGTGCTTGGCAATGAACATCTCCAACAAAACCATCCTCCCTGGAACACAGAAATCAGGAAAGAGGCAGCTCCCCCTGTACAAACATGCAGCCCCAAAGGCACAGCCTGAGGAATGCAGCTCACTGACTCTCACAGCATGCAGAGGGGAAACTTGGGCTTCACCTCAGGCTGCCTTGGGTTGGGTAGTTTTGGTTTGGTTTTGTTGGCTCTTTTTTAACCATCACATCTCTCAGTCTCGTGTGTGGAGGCTCCTCATCACTTCCACTGAGAGCAGAGATGCTCACACAGAGCCTGAAAACAGACCTGGTCTGCAAAAGCAGCAGCAGCATGGGGGCAAATGCCTTAAGTACCCAGGAGAGGGAGCTAAAGACAATTTCATCCCCTGATTTGAGCAGCCACAGCCCATGGCTCAAGGCAAACCTCCTGCAATTCAGGGGAAAGCAAAAACTATGGCCTGAGAAGCTGCCTCTCCAAGTCCACTTCAGTTGCACATAAATGGCTGCATTTACCCTCTGAAATGAACCAGTGCCAGTTCCAGCCTGCATGCAGCCCACAGGACACTGCCTCCAATGGGAACAGCAACTGTTCCAAAGCAGTTCTTGAGCAGAATTTGTAAGTGGAGGCTTTCTAATGCTGCAGAGGGAACACTGAAGGGGACAATTGCTGTGTTCATTCTGCCAAGGTGAAAGACCTGACAAACTGCACCTCAGTCAAGTCAGAGTTTTTGATATCACAGAGTCACAGCATGGGGGGGCTGGAAGGGACCTGCAGAGCTCATCCAGCACAACCCCTGCAGAAGCAGCTCCCACCTACATCAGGTCACACAGTAACATGTCATGGGGGGGTTTGAAGAGCTCCAAGAAGGAGCCTCCACACCCTCCCTGGGCAGCCTGGGCCAGGGCTCCCTCACTCCAACACTGACACACTTTTGCCTTATGTTTCAGTGGCACTGTTTGTGTTGCAGCTTCATCCCATCACCCCTTGTCCTGTTGCCAGATACCATTGAAAAAGGGATTCTAAAGCACTAAGGCCCACTATTTTCCAGAGAGTAGAGACACATAAGAGGCTCAGGTCTGGTTGCTTACATCAGTCTTCAATCTATAACCCCCTCCAACCTCCCCCCCTAAAGAAACAAGACAACCTCCTACTGAGAGATTCCTAACTCAAACCTTATTCCTGTGAGGCACCTCAGAGTGGCTGCTGCTGATGCAGAGCTGAGACATCAAATGGCAACAGACAGTTGGGGTGGGGTGGGGGGGGAAACAAACTTCAGCTCTTACACAAGTGTTTGTTTCTTTTCTGGTCTTTTAAGGATAGATTTGGGGAAGGAGTCCAAGTTTTCCTGGAACTCATCCCCCAGCCTGTATCCCAGCATGATGTTTTGCTTGGTGCAGCTGCACAAGCTCCCAAAATTGCCTGGCCAACGAGCAGGGCTCCTGGAAACACTGTGAGGGAAGAGTTTGACTTCCATTCAAAATCAATGGCAGCTTGGAGCTGAGCTCCAGTAGGTGAAACAAAACAAAGAGAAGCCTTAAAAGGCTGCTGCCAAGTCAGATCTCCAAGTCCTGTGGGGAGCAGCCAGGCAGTGCACTTGGAGCACTAAATCTCACCAGGGAGAAGGCATTCATCCATAGAGGGGTCACTCCAGCACGTGGATCCTCTGCCTCAGGAAAGCCTGAGGATGAGCAGGGTCTGAAGGGCAGTTAATGCTCAGCTTACTGGGAGCTTTGATGACCTTCCTCCCTCCCCAAATACCATTCACAATGCAACCACAGATGGAAGAAAAGTGAAGTGTGTTCTACAAAGAGATTGCAGTTGAAGGGAGGGTTTTGAAGCTGCTGGATGCACAGGTCCTGCCCCTGGCACACTGCAGCCCCTAAGGCAAAAGAGTTCATTGCTGTTCTGCCCCTGGACATGACCAGAACTCTAAAGTGACCTGCAGTGAAACAGCTGGGAGACACTTGACCCCAGCACTGGGCTCTCCCCTGAGCTGTGCTGGTCTCACACAAAGGCCAGATGCCATCAAAGGCTGTCACAAGGGTTAACAGAGTCACTAACAGGGTGACAGGATGAGTGATCACATCCCTTGTTTCATAGGAGGCTAAAAATGACAGTGGAGAATTGGTATGATAGCCTGAGACATGAAAGCTTGCACTTAGAGAACACAAGTCATTTGGAACTTCAATCAAAACCTGCCAGCCCTCTGTGCAAGACATGGGGTTGTGGGCTTTGAGCTCAATAAAGGGATGCACTCAAAGAGGGGGAGGCCAAGTAAAAGGCAAAACTCTGCTCCTCCCAAGCAGTCAGAGGCAGTCCTTAAAGACAAAACTCACAGGCTGGGTCATTTTGCAGCTGCAGGGGCCCCAGGTTAAAATGCCACAGCTAGGCATGGTGTCAGCTGCTTTGCTGTTTCAGCTCACTGTGGCTGCATAAGGAAGGCCCAGAAATACAGCTCTTAGACCTGCAAGGAAAGGTTTTCTCAGCTAACCTAAGGCTCTTGTGTAAATCAGTTGCTCTGCTGTATCAGCAACAGAAGTGTGGGGTCAGCTAAAGTGGGACCAGTTAAGAGGAGAAAACTGAACTGCAAGTCTGCCCTGTGATGCTGAGTTTTGCTCCTGCCCCAGTGATGGCTTCAGCTGTTTCCCTGCATTGGAAGCCTTGGTGCCAGTCCCCTTCCCTCCATCAGCCCCACTCCTCTCTGTGGGCTCACTTCTGAAGCTCTTTTCCATTCCTCCTTAGATGTGATGCAGCCTGAAGGATGTGTGAGCAATGCAGCAGCTTCTGTGGACAGTGTGAACTAACTGAAGAGTGTTAATTGCCTCAGGTTGATGAGCAGCAGTTACTGGCTGGAACCTGGCTGGAACCCAGCTCTCACAAGGCAGGTTTTTGCCAGCCACCATTTCAGCAAGAACCACCTGCTTTTGCCCCTCTGAAGCACCAAAGGCTCCCCCAGCAAAGTCTGGAAACTTCATGGTGCCCTTATGTGTCACCAGCAGGTAAAGGCCATGCAAGACATAGAGGGATGGTGCAAAAGAAGCCTCGTTTCCAAACAAGACCATAGGGGTTGGCACTGACTGTCCTGTTCAGCTCCACAGGCTGAGCTGAGCTGAGCTGAGCTGAGCTGAGCTGAGGCAGCATTGCTGGGATGCTGCCACAACCCTGAGGGCCTGCTGCACAATTTTGGGTCTGCAGGTCAATCCAGTTCAAGCTCCAGAAGTTGAAGGGTATTAAATGTTGAAGGTTTCTGTCCCTGCTGTCTGGGACCTTGAGCTAAGAGACATTTGCTTCAGTGGATCTGGAAGCCTGGGAGGTTCTTGACTCTCATGGCATCATCTGGAGAAAGACTCATCTGGTTCCAGCCAAGTCACCAAGAGGAAAAGCAAAAACAGGTGGGGAGGGAGGGAAGAGGAGACAAGATGAGCATGTCTGTTCAAGCAGCCCCAGCTCCCTCCAAGTGTCTCCCAGCATCAGAGGCAAAGCCATGGCAGCTCTCTTACAGAGCTCTCACACTGTGCCAGCTCTGATGACATGTGGGGACTGCTGCTGGCACTGCTGGGAAAGGCAAAGGGCACAAGAGCATGTTTCCATGGCAGATTCAAACTGCAGCCCCTCTGCAGTCAGAGCAATGCCTCTGAACACTCTTTGGCAAGAGCCAGGTGGGTTCCCTCCCATCACACCAAACCCATCCCCTTCATTTCTGCATCGCTGGAGCAGGGATTCCACCCTCCTCCACTGCACCCCACGCTCACATGGCCCCTTCCACCCTCCCCCACTTGCAGTTTTGCTCTTTCACAATGCAGGATGGAAGCCAAGAGTTAAGTTTGCACTGAAGGTTAGGAATAGTCAGCTGCTCTGCTTCCCTTCTTGCTGGGAAGCATCCATGCCTGCTGCAGCACTCGGCTCCTGGAGAGATGGTGCAGGACAAAAGGCCTCTCCCAGTCTCTTCACTTCCCCTAAATAGGGGTAAGAGTTCTCAAAAACCAACTTTGCCCCCACACATGGAGGGAAGAGCTGCTCAAAAGCTGCAGACAGGAGGATAATGTGGATCTAGACCACAACGTGCTCTGCTCTCAGTGGACTGGGTGAGTTCCCTTCCCAGGGATGCAGTCATGGAATCAGAGAATAACACAGTGGTGGGGGCTGGGAGGGACCTGCAGAGCTCATCCAGCACAACCCTCTGCTAAAGAAGCTCCCACCTACATCAGGTCACACAGGAACGTGTCCAGGTGGGTTTTGAAGCCCTCCAAGGAAGGAGCCTCCACACCCTCCCTGGGCAGCCTGGGCCAGGGCTCCCTCACTCAAACACTGACACAGTTTGTCCTTATGTTTCAATGGAACTGTTTGTGTTGCAGCTTCATCCCATCACCCCTTGTCCTGGCACTGGCTACAACACAAGCAAGTGCTGCCCCAGCCTCCTGACACCCACCCTTTAGATACTTGTAAGTGTTGATGAGCTCCCCCCTCAGTCTCTTCTCCAGGCTGAACAGCCCCAGGTCCCACAGCCTTTCCTCACAAGGAAGATGCTCCATCCCCTCAGCATCTTGCTGGCCCTGCACTGGCCTCTCTCCAGCAGTTCCCTGTCCCTCTGCAGCTGGGGAGCCCAGAACTGGCCCCAGGACTCCAGATGAGGCCTCAGCAGGGTCATTATGGTCTGACAGGGGGAAATTCCCTTCCTTCCCTGCATCCCTTTTGCACAGCTGGATTCCAGCTGTGAATTCACGCTGTGCCAGGCCCAGTTCCCTCATTTCCATCTCACTGCCCTCCCCTCACCTGACATCTCCTACTCACACACCAGACAATGCAGCAGTGAAGCCTTGCAGGTGCTTCTTCAGCATTAAAAACCCCACAAGACCTTTCCTCAAAAGCAAAGAATTGCCTTCTGCTGTACAAAACTGAATGGCAAGAGAAGAATCCCACAGCAGAGCATCATCTTCCACACCCACCCTCTGCTGGACATCATCTGCTCCAGAGCCCATCATGGTCACACTCACAAGTGCATTACAGCTCCTGCCCAGGGAAATCCTGCTCTCCACAGAAAGACTCAAGCCACACATCAACTCAAACCCTGGTTTACTGCTGATCATCTTCCTTTGACTGGGAAGAGGCTGCAAAGGTAAGAACCCAGGGGAAGGACACAAAGCCAGTGAAGGAATGAATGCTGCAAAGCATCCCTGTCCTCTGCATCAGCCCTCAGCTGCACTCCCCAGCACCAAGATGGGGCTGCAAGAAGAGATACCTTGGAAATGGCCTTTGTAGACTTCTTCAGGCTGTTCTTTCCCAGTGGTTAATTATTAAAATACAAAAATACCCTGTTTAAATATAGTGCTGCAGTTCAGCCTGGACACTCAGTTCTCATTTGTTTTGGCTTAACCTGGTTTTTTCCACTCAAGCACCACCCATCCATCTCTGAGCAGGTTGTGGGAGGGTTTGGGGTAGTTGGGATAGGGGAGGCTTCTGTTTGGTTTGTTTTATACCCATAGGAAAAAACCACAACATGCTTTTGCCTTCTACCTTACTACAACCACATGTGTCCCAACTCATCCTCAGGGATAGCTGGCTCCATGCTCCAAAGGGCAAAGAACACTAAAACCAGGAGAGGAGACAAACCATTGCAGAGCTCCAATACTTCAGGAGAAGGAAAGGCTGCAAGGATGGCAGAGAAGCCTCCATTAAAGCCCAGAACAGGGATATGATGGGGAAGAGCTGCAGAGCTGAGGCCAGGACTGAAGCCCACTGATTTATTTCCACGTTTGCCCATGTTTTAATGACAAAGAAAAATGCTCTGAAAGAAAGCAAAGCAGCTGGGTGGAGCTCAGCATCCTTCTGGGGCTGGGCAAGTGCTAAGTTCTTCCACACAGGCAGGCAGGCAGCCACAAAAACATAGCAACTGGCAGCTGATTCCAAAACAACTTTATCTTAAACCAAACCCCAAGCAACTGAGCTCTGGTTAATGGAGGAAAAAGGTATTTGTTAATGTAGGAGGCCAGTGAAAGCTAAAGTGGCCTGGAGGACACACTGAGGTTTGCTCTGACAGGGGACACTTCAACACCAGAGTCCTGCAGAGTAAGTCCCCAGCTCACAGTGCTCGTGGCAGAAGCCTCTGAATGACTTTCTACATGAGCAGGGTGCACAATGTCTCCTTTCCTCTGGTACCAGCCCAGCTGGGTGCAGGGCACCCAGGTCCCACGTGGCTGTGAGGACCACAGGGCAGGGGTGAGGCATCAAAACCACCAAAGATGCTTTTTCTCAGAGGGCAGCCACAGCCCTGCAGCCACCCCTGCACTCTGCTTCCACTGCCCTGATGGATGTGAAGCTGTGGTGTCCATATTAACCCCTCCAGTTTTGCCTCCCTAGAGCCAGGTGCTGAAGTTTGGAGTCAGAGAGTCCACTGAGGGATGCAGAGGATGATTAAACAAGCCCCAGGGTCTTTTATCACCACAAGAAAAGCCTGCTTCATGCAATCTGAGCTGTCTGCAGCACCTCATTTGCATGCAGGGAAAGGAGGCTTCATTCAGAAAGCAGCACTCCATCAGCATGACACTCCCCCAGGTCTGGGAGCAGCTTGGTGCTGCTGGAGCTTTCTGGAAGGGGGTTAGTAAAACCTCACCTGTGGCTGCAAAGCCATTTAGCAGCAGTGTAAAGGCAGAGGGTTTGCTCTCAGCCTCTGCAGCGTCAGGGATTCCCAAGGACACTGCAAGGTTGTCCTGGGAGAAGAAAACATCAAACAATACACACACACACACACAGATGCCAGCACTCAGGTGCCCAGGCATTGCTGAGAGCTACAGCTATCCTACCCAAGAACATCTATAAGAAGAGTTTCCCCCTCTCCATCCCCTCCAAGAACAAGTGTTCAGAGCATCCCTCTGCTCCAGACAATGATCTGTGCTGCTGTTCCACAGGCAAAGCCCCCTGTACCCCTCAGCACACTGCAGGCTCTCAGCCCCACAGAGCAGCTCCTGTCTCCTCCCTTCAGAATCAGGGCAGCCAGCTAGGAGGGGAGGTCTGTGTTTGGTAACCAGGAGGTTGGTAGTGTGCCTGAGACATGAGGCTGCCAGCTAACCTTGCCATGCAGACCCCTCTCTCTGCACCAGCTCCCTCATGCACACACAGACACACATCCCTTTGCAAGGAGCTCCTCTCTGAGAAGCCAGATATCACCCAGATGTGCCTTTGGTAGGCAGAGGGGAGCCCCTGTGATGCTTTTATCCTGGTAAAGAGCAGCTTTTGGAGTTTACTCAAGGGCACTGAAGAAAAACTCCAGTTAAGTGCTTTCCCCTTAAATCACTGGAACAACTTCAGACCTGTTAAATCAGGTATGAACAAAACAAGATGTAAATGCTCCTGCCAAGCTCCTCAGTGCTGCATCAGCTCCTGTTGTCTGGGCAGCTTGGAGGGAACCACATGTTGTCATCCAGGGATGGCTCTGAGCAAAGGCAGGTCTGGGCACGTGCACACACACACATGGAGCTACAGAATGCTGCCTCTGGGAACCACAGCAGCAGAAACAACTTTGGTTTTCCCCTTTCCAGGTGCTTGCTGTGCTTCAGCAGTTCACCCAGAGGTGACAGCAGCATCCCCACTGCTGCAACACAGGGGGGCTGCCAGCTTGGGCCATCACTAAGGCTGTCAGTGGAGGGTGGAACAAAAGCTCTCCTGCCTCTTGCTTCCTGAACATACCCACCCTTAGGGTACAACCTCTGGTACCACACACCATTCCCATCTTTGTAAGCTCTCTGTGTGGGGTCACAATGCCTCCTGCTACCTCTGTAGCCCCTTCCCAAACTGCCAGCTTAAAAATGGCCAGCCCAAAAGCCTGATCACAGAGCAAAGGAGTTCCAGCACAGCAGCACACGTGGGAAACCCAGAAACACTGAGCAACAAAGTGATCCAGATCAAAATCTGTCATTAAATGTAACCACACAGAACCATCAGCCATGTGTGGGGATTAGTGCATTGTGATGACACCCTGCAGCATCAGCAGAATTAGGAATAGATCAGGATTCCCATTATAAAACCTTCTTATGAAGGGGTTCAGAACCTATTGTACAAACTTGCCTGGGGCCAGAGCTTAGCAAACAAGGCAGCAGTTCCAGCAGCATCTTTTATTCTTGAGAGTTACTTAGAAAGCTGGGTTTAAAAGTGAGCAGTGCTTTAAATTCCTGCAACTCTAAATAGGTGTCAAGGGCCAAGACTTCAATATTTCTAAGCTTCAGCAGCTGAGGGATGGGGCAAAGTTGGTTTAAAATGATTTAAAAACCCCTCCAAACCTCTTAAAACCCAGACAAGGGGCTTCTATAGTGTAGAACTCCTTTGAGTACAATAAACTCACAGTAACAAAGCAACCAGCCTCCTTGGAGCAGGGGAGAAAAACATTGAGGTGAGGGAGCTGCCCAGAGGGGCTGTGGAGGCTCCTTCTCTGGAGACATCCCAAACCCAGCTGGGATGGGCACCCTGGGCAGCCAGTGTGCCCTGCTCTGGGTGGTGCTGCTCTGGCAGGGGGGCTGCACTGGATGAGCTCTGCAGCTCCCTTCCAACCCTTGAGACTCTGTGATTAGGTCAATGGATGATGCTGGGGAAGCACAGAACATCTGATGCTTCTATTTCATAGCAATACCACAGCACCAAACCCCAAGCACAGCAAAGGTAAGACAAGCACAAGCTGTGTGGCTGCCTGATCCCCCTCCTGCACACACAACCTGCCCCTCAGCCTTCAGCAGCAGGGCTGAAAGTTGTGTCTGACACTTCTGAGGTGACTCCAGCACGACATGAGATGCTGCTGCCTGCTTCCAAGTGGTTTGTGGATTCTTCTAGTAAACAAGAGCAAGTTATTTTGGGGTTGCTGGGAGGAAAAAGAAAGGACAGCTATTAAATGAAAATGTAGGGTTTTCTTCTTTAATTGCTGACTGGTGAGATCATCTCTCAAGAGATGCAGGACACAGGCTGAAGGGGATGGAGGAGGTCAGCTGTGACTCAAGTGTCACATCACTCTGCTGCCATTCAGTGAGGTCTCACTGAGAGAGTTGGGCAGAGAGGAACCTCCTGAGGTGCTGCTGCTTCATATTGATCAGCCACATCTCTGGACTCACCTGCTGCTTGCCCAGGCATCAGTGCCCCAGGTCACACACCCAGAGCCCTGCAGCTGCCAAGCCCTTTGTGGAGTCAAAATAATTGAGGTGTGATGTGACAATAGAAGGGGTAACAACAGAGGGGGCAAAGGCCACACAAGGAAGGCAGCTTTTCTCAAAGCCAAGAAGACACAGGCTCCAAGTAGCACAGTGAGCAGGGCAGCTGCTGGCAGCAGGCAAAGCAAGAGGATGCTGCATGCAGCCACTCATCTGGGACACAATACAGCAGGTGCTGCTTGAACAAGCAATTATGCCCTGTCTGCTCCTCTGTCCTAATGATGCAACAAATAAGTGATTTAGGGCATTTCTCTCCATAAAAGTCTCTGGTTAATGGGGATCTGATATTATTAAATGACATTGCATCACATTGGAGTCAATGGCACAGAATAGAGCTGGAGGCTTGTGACCAGTGGAGTTCCACAGGGATGGGATCTGGGGCCAGTCTGGTTCAACATCTTCATCAACCACCTGGGTGAGGGCACAGAGGGACCCTCAGTGAGTTCCCTGCTGGCACCAAACTGGGAGCACTGGCTGATTCACCAGAGGTTGTGCTGCCAGTCAGTGAGAGCTGGGCAGGCTGAGAGTTGGGCACAGAGGAACCTGCTGAGGTTCAACCAGGGCAAGGGCAGAGTCCTGCAGCTGGGGAGGAACAACCCCCTGGCCCAGCACAGGCTGGGGGTGACCTGCTGGAGAGCAGCTCCAGGAGAGAGACCTGGCAGTGCTGGCTGAGAATAAACTGCCCATGAGCAGCAACGTGGCCTCGTGGGCAAGGCCAATGGCAGCCTGGGGGCAGCAAGAGAGTGTGGGCACAGGGCCAGGGAGGTTCTGCTCCCCCTCTGCTCTGCCACATCTGCTGAGGCCTCATCTGGAGTCCTGGGGCCAGTTCTGGGCTCCCCAGCTGCAGAGGGACAGGGAACTGCTGGAGAGAGGCCAGTGCAGGGCCAGCAAGATGCTGAGGGGATGGAGCATCTTCCTTGTGAGGAAAGGCTGTGGGACCTGGGGCTGTTCAGCCTGGAGAAGAGACTGAGGGGGGAGCTCAGCAATAGTTACAAACATCTCACTGGTGGGTGTCAGGAGGTTGGGGCAGCACTTGTTTGTGTTGTATCCAGTGCCAGGACAAGGGCTGATGGGATGAAGCTGCAACATAAACAGTTTAATTGAAGCATAAGGCAAAACTGTGTCAGTGTTGGAGTGAGGGAGCCCTGGCCCAGGCTGCCCAGGGAGGGTGTGGAGGCTCCTTCCTTGGAGCTCTTCAAGAACCCCCCTGGACACGTTCCTGTGTGACCTGATCTAGGTGGGAGCTGCTTCTGCAGGGGGATGGGCTGGATGAGCTCTAAAGGTCCCTTTCAACCCCCTCCATGCTGTGATTCTATGACTGCATCCCTGGAGGTGGAAGCAAGGCTGCTCAGACCCAGCTGGAACATGTCCTTGGGGCAGAGGGATGGCTGGATTGCAGCATGTGCCAGGATCTCTGAAAGGGATGGAGTTCCAAAGCTGAAGAGCAGGAGAAGGATCTGGGACAATACCTGCCAGCTCCTTGCTCCAAGTGTAGTCCTGGAAAGCTTGGATCTAGGCCATGAATCTCATTTCTAGATTGGTGACAGCACATGAACCACTTCTGGTTCAGTTTATGCTGCTTCAGCTCACGTTGTCAGCATCACCAGCCCTTAGAGCAGCCTCATGCTTCACTGCTCAACATATTGTACAGCAGATACCAGCCTGTGTGAGGAATTCAGCACAAGAAATAGCAAAGGCCTGGCAAGTATAATGCTCAATTTATTAACCCAAACCTAAACCACAAGCTTGAGGCAGTTGTTTGAGGCACATTTCAACACTGCCCTGCTGAATCCTGCCCCAGCAGCACGTGCTTTCCACACACAGCACGAGGACTCAGCTCAGCTCCTTATTTATTGCAAGCCATTCTGCAACTGTTCCTTAGTGATAGAGGGGAACTCACAGCTTCTGGCTTAATATGGTCTCAGAGCAGCTCATTTGGATCAGGGTCAGGGACTGTTGCTTCATAGCACTCTGCAGTCTGTGGTTTTGTACAGATCCCCAGCTCACAAATTCAAACACACAGCAAAGAGAGGAACTTGGAGGGTGAATAAATCTGTGTCTCACCAGCAGCTTCTGGTGGATCCTCAGATTCAGGGCCCTCCAATTACCAATTATTTTGACAAACACCCAGTCAAATTTGATGTTAACATGACAAGAAAGACAAGCAGATGTGACAAATGCATCTGCTCAGAACAGGGCAATGGCTGGACAAAGGTATTTTGAATTCACAGTAAAAAAGGCAAAACCCAGTAAGAATACTGAATCAGTTCACTGTCTCCACAGCTACATTTTCATGCTCTCACATCCAAGCACACAAAGCCAATGCTGATGTCAGGCTCTTGGTGCAAAGGCTGTCTCCAGCTTGCAGAATGTGACATAGTACAGTGAATCCCAGCATGGGGGGGTGGAAGGGACCTTTAGAGCTCATCCAGTCCAACTCCCCTGCTACAGCAGGTTCCCCTGGCTCAGGGCACAGGAATGTGTCCAGGTGGGGTTGGAAACCTCCTGAGAAGGAGCCTCCACACCCTCCCTGGGCAGCCTGGGCCAGGGCTCCCTCACCTCAGACCCAAAGGACTTTCTCCTCCTGTGCCAGGGGAACTGTTTGTGTTCCAGCTGATGCCCATCAGCCCTTGTCCTGGCACTGCAGAGAAAAGAGTGTTTCTCCATCCTCCTGACATCCATCCTTTAGGCACTTAAAAGTGTTGATAAGGTCCCTCCTCAGTCTCTTCTCCAGGCTGAACAGCCCCAGGTCCCACAGCCTTTCCTCACAAGGAAGATGCTCCATCCCCTCAGCATCTTGCTGGCCCTGCACTGGCCTCTCTCCAGCAGTTCCCTGTCCCCCTGCAGCTGGGGAGCCCAGAACTGGCCCCAGGACTCCAGATGAGGCCTCAGCAGCTATGGCAGAGCAGAGGGGGAGCAGAACCTCCCTGGCCCTGCTGCCCACACTCTCTTGCTGCCCTCAGGCTGCCATTGGCCTTGCCCACGAGCCCACGTTGCTGGCTGCTGTTTACTGTGTTATCACCAACCCTCCTGCCTGGAGACTTCTGAGAGCTACAGAAACACTTTCTTTTTAAAAGCAAAATCATCTGGAGTGCTGGAAGATGCCATGTAAAGTGGAAAAGGACAGAATGAAAGACTGAATTTAGTAGGGATACTGAGGCCAGACATTTCTGTCCCTGTAAAAAGAGAGTCCTGAAACTAGAGCTGCTCACAAGGCTGTTACAGAAGCAAAACCTCCAGCAGAGCACAAGTGACTGACACAGAAGCATCAAAAGCTCCTGATTCAGAAATCCTGAGTTAATACACTTGAAAAGTTCACAGAATCACACAGCAGCACTGCACATAAGATGCTGGATTATTCTAATCTAAAGGCTAATTTAGAGCCACGTTCAGCCTGGCAATAGTGACCTATAAATAAGAGGAGAGAGAAGTGGTTGTGCATTTAGAGCTGCACTGAGGGCATTTCACAAATCCTTTGGGCTGTGTGGATGGAAGGATTCTTCTACACACAGGGCAACTGATAAGCTGCAATCTCTCCCTGTGTCTTTAAACCCTGCCTTAGGGAGAGTTGCCCCAATAGAATCACTGAATCATTTCAGCTGGGAGAGACCTTTCAGCCCATGGAGTGCAGCCTCTGTCCCAGCCCATCACCCTCAGTGCAGCACCCACCCAGCTCTGAAACCCCTCCAGGGACGGTGACTGCAGCAGCTCCCTGGGCAGCTCCTTCCAATGCCTGACAGCCCTGGCACCAAAGAGATTCCTCCTCACATCCAGCCTCAACCTCCCCTGGGGCAACTTGAGGCTGTTTCCCCTTGTTCTGTTGCTTGTTACCAGGGAGAACAGACCCATCCCCACCTGGCTCCAGCTGCCTTTCAGGTAGTTGTAGAGTGAGAAGGTCTCCCCTGAGCCTCCTTTTCTCAACAGCCCCAGATCCCTCAGCTCCAAATCCTTTCCCAGCCTGGCAGCCTCTGGATCCTCTCCAGCACCTCAATGTGCTTCTTGCAGAGAGGGGCCCAGAACTGGGCACAGTATTGGAGGTGCAGCCTCACCAAAGCCGAGCACAGGGCAATGCTCAGCTCCCTGCTCCTGCTGACACACTGTTCCTGAGCCAGGCCAGGATGCCCTTGGCCTTCTTGCCCACCTGGGCACGCTGCTGGCTCAGTTCAGCTGCTGTCAACACACACTGGCAGGTCCCTCTGTGCCTGGCAGCTTCCAGCCTCTCCTCCCCAAGCCTGTAGCTCTGCTGGGGGCTGTTGTGGCCCAAGTGCAGGACTTGGCCTCATTGAAACTCATGGACCTCACCTTGGCCCAGCCACCCAGCCTGTCTGGATCTCCCTGTAAAGCTTCCCTGCCCTCAGGCAGATCAACACTTCCACTCAGCTTGGTGTCATCTGCAAACTCACTCAAGGTGTCCTTGATCCCCTCATTAATAAAGAGGTGAAACAGGAGTGGTCCCAGCACTGAGCCCTGGGGGACACCATCTGTGACCAGTCACCAACTGGATCTAACTCCACTGACCTCCAACACCTGTCTGGTTCCAGACAAACTGACACAACTCAGAGCTGCCAGACAGAATTCTTGGCTCTAAACCTTCCTGCTACATACAGTGATAAAGTACTCTAGTCTTTGCCTTTCAGACCAGGACACTAACCAGTCTTAGCTATCAAACTAGTATATTGTCTCAGTTTGTCTTGGATTTGCTGAGATCAGCCCTGCTCTGTAATTTAAGCAGGCTGCCTGTCTGCAGGAGATGCTGGTATCCTGGACACAGAAAAGCTTTCACTTAGAGTTATTCAGGATGGAGGAAACCTCACCATTGGGGCAAAGGGAAACGAGATCCAAGGCAGGGATGAGGTAAGAATTCCTGACCTTAGCACAGGAAAAACAAAGGGAAACTTTGGGATCTGGAGATAATAATCAGCCCAATCAGTTGATTCAGATCCTGATGGATCCTGTTGAGAACAGCAGAAATCAGAACAAAAGAATACTGGGCACATTAGTGCTTGTTCCCTAAACAAACACAAGAACAACAGTCAAACATTTCCAATAGGCAAAGGGGAAACCAGAATGATGAGAGACAGCTCCAGGCAAGGCCAATGGCAGCCTGGGGGCAGCAAGAGAGTGTGGGCACAGGGCCAGGGAGCTTCTGCTCCCCCTCTGCTCTGCCACAGCTGCTGAGGCCTCATCTGGAGTCCTGGGGCCAGCTCTGGGCTCCCCAGCTGCAGAGGGACAGGGAACTGCTGGAGAGAGGCCAGTGCAGGGCCAGCAAGATGCTGAGGGGATGGAGCATCTTCCTTGTGAGGAAAGGCTGTGGGACCTGGGGCTGTTCAGCCTGGAGAAGAGACTGAGGGGGAAGCTCAGCAATAGTTACAAGTACCTAAAGGGTGGGTGTCAGGAGGATGGGGCAGCACTTGTTTCTGTAGTGTCCAGCAATAGGCTGATGCGCATCAGCTGGGACACAAACAGTGC
This sequence comes from Colius striatus, assembly GCF_028858725.1. Classification (NCBI taxonomy): domain Eukaryota; kingdom Metazoa; phylum Chordata; class Aves; order Coliiformes; family Coliidae; genus Colius; species Colius striatus. Next base: position 2,919,516 of record NC_084780.1, read on the forward strand.
CACTGGCACAGGAGGAGCAAGTCCTTTGGTGCTGAGGTGAGGGAGCCCTGGCCCAGGCTGCCCAGGGAGAGTGTGGAGGCTCCTGCTCAGGAGGTTTCCAACCCCACCTGGACACGTTCCTGTGCCCTGAGCCAGGGGAACCTGCTGTAGCAGAGGAGTTGGACTGGATGATCTCTAAAGGTCCCTTCCAACCCCCACCATGCTGGGTTCTGTGAAACATTCAGATTTAAACACTGAAACCAAAAGAATTACTTTAGGAGGTGTGGGCTGCCAGCAGGCAGGGAAGGAGCCTCGTGAGTCCCAGGGATGTCCTTGGGACATGTGAGCTGCAGATGCTATGGCCAGGCTGTGTGTGCTGCAGCTGCTATGAATATGGAGAGGCCAAACTTATTTTCTCAACTGCATTTCTCACCTGAAATACCAGTACAGTGAGAGCCATGCAAGAGCCTCACCTGGGCAGGTAAACCCACTGCATCTTGTAGAAGTTCAGTTTCAGCAGCCACAAGAACAGCAGCCCTCCTCCTCAATAACGAGGGATATACCATCTGCATTTTCTTCCCACCCCCAGCTCCAAACTCTGTATTTCAGCTTCTGAGTGTTGGCTGTAGACAGTGGCAGGTTTTGCATCAAGAGCTTTCCTGAAAGTTTCACATTTCCATGCAAATGTTCTTAATCCTCAACTGCTGGAGTGTGATGAAGGCACTAATTCCACAAGGTACTTAAGCACCCAAGCAGACCTGGCAGGGTTAATGGAGTAAAGGCATCCCAGAACAGCCACAACCTCTGACAGCTTGTTCCCCAGCTCTTCAAAGCCCTGTGATGGAAGGCAGGGCAGATGTGCCATTTCCTCCTGGCATCTCCCTGAGGTGACATTAAAGACCCTCAAAATGGGTCAGCAATAGGTGAAACAGCTCAACCCCAGTTACTGCAAAGGGACAAGGAAACCTTCTGTGGCAACAGTGGTACAGGGAGCACCTGTGCAGTTATTCATAGGGGATGATGGTTGACCAGGGCCATCATTAACTACAGAACATTCCTTAATGCAGTGAGTTGACTTGGGGAGGGGGGATGAAAGAGCAGCAGCCATGCACTGGGCACCTCCTTTTGTGCTAAAATAGCTGAAGTGAGGTGCATGTTTCATTCAGCTCCCTCAGTTTCTTTTGAAGGAGGTTTAATCTCTGCCTAAAAGAGCTGAAGGCACAACACAAAGCAACCACCTCATTTTGTGAAACTGATGCTCTGAGCCCAGCCTTCATTACAAATCCAGCTTTGGAGCCACTTGCTTGATGGCAGGCAGTGACACAAGTGGAGGATTAAGGGATGTCAGGAGCCAGGTCTGAGGCTAATTCTAAGGAGCCTGCCTCATTTTTTGCCCCTGAACACTTACCAGACCATTTATCTTAGCAAAACTTAGGACCTCAAGCAGCATCATGCCTCAACTCCAGCCTTCTCTGCTCAGAGTGGGTACAGACACAAGCTGCTGACATCAGGTTGCACAGATGTGTCAGGAACAGTCCTCAAAGCAAAGCAGCCCTGCCCTGGAGAGAGGTGTTCTGGCTGCAGGGGGTACAGGGCAGAAATGAACAGAGATGACTGCAGGAGCAGCAACCTGTTAGAGAGGCATCAAACCTCAGTCCCTAGAAGCCAAGACACTACAGAACATCTCTGTGTTTTGCCAAAGCCAAACATGCCCCCTTCTCCTTCCTCCTCTACAAATGGAGCCCATTCATCGAGGGGTTTTCACTTCATCACCTCACTTGGTCCTGGGAGAAGTGAAGCTGCAAAGGATGAACCTTCCAAAGCCAGCACACTGCTTTTATCAACCTGACACACCTAAGGGACAGAAACCATTGATCACACAAGTTCTTCAAGCCACTGCAGTTTTTAGAGGACTGTTTTACAACACCCTCAAGCCCAGCCATCATCCCTCCCTGCTCCTCCCAGGAGGTTACCTCCCTGCTGATCACTCTCACTGGCAGAAAGCTGCTTCTGCAGGGAAGTGGTGGCAGCTCAGTGAGTGATTGTGATGAAGTTTTGCTTTGCCTTGGTCAGGCTCTGTTCTTCAGCACAAACACACTGATAAAAGGATCTACAAACCACCCCCCCCAGCAAACAACAACAGAAGCTGGGGCTGGAAGAGAAGGAATCACTCATCACAAACCTGGCTGGGAGTGCTCAGTGAGCACAGGCTCAGAATAAAGCCAAGTTGTTGCATATCCCCCAGCCTTTGTTAAACAGCTTACCATCTGTATTAGACACGTGTTGCCTTTCATCCAAAGAGACCTGAAGCAGCTTATCAAGAGAGAGGGATCAATTCAGCCCCTCTGGATCACACCCTGCAGGTGGGAGGATTTGCTGAGCAAACTCCACGGGACCCCAGTGCTATTTTGCAGGTTTGCCTGCCTAGGGCAGGGCTCAAGCATGATCTGTGCAGATGTGCAGGGCTGGAACTGCTCTACAGAGGAGGAAGGCAGAGCAGATAGCAGTGAATCTGCCCTGGAAAGGAGGCTGGTAGCTGAGCTGAGCCCACAGAACCCCTCTCCCCTTGCAGGAGTGCAAACGGTCCATTCTCCTGCACAGAACTCCCTGTGAGCTGCCACTGCCCCATTCTCACCTCCTGTCCACTAAATATTTATGAGCTGATTATGAAACACAAATGTGGCACTTCAGCCCTCAGCCAGTTTTGGAAAGGTTCAAATCCTTCTGCTGCCAGGGAGCCCCAGCCCCTGGCACGCTGCCTCCATCCCACCTTGCCTCACACCCAAGCAGAGAGCTGAGCTCCTCACCCCTCTCCCTGGGCAACACATGGCTGTTCTTAACAGTTTCTCTGGCTTGTTTGCAGAGGGTTTCAGTGCACAGCAGTGGAGGGGGACATCCCATGTGCAGGAGCCTGGGGGTCGGGGACAGGCTGGACACGCTGAGCAGAGCCCTGGGCAGCACGGAGCACAAAGCTGCACTGTCCTCCTGTTATTTGGGCCAGGTCCTTGGAGCAGGGGAGCTGCAACTGGGAACAGGGATGAGCTGTTTGCCAAGTGAATCATTCCTTCCCCATCCCACCCTTTTGGCAAAGCCAGCACCACCTTCCACTTCCAACAAAGGGCATTGGCAGCACACGCTGGGGAAGGGACGTGACCCTTTGCTTCCGAGCAGCACATTTCCCTGCAGTCCCCAGGCACTGAGACTGCTTGAGCACAGTCACCCATGGCCCAGAGCAACCCTGGCCCAGCCTCTGCTGCAGATCCCATCTGTCCACAGACACAAACACATCCCTCCCTGAGTCCCCAGAGCCTGGAGCAGACACACCTACTGCTGGCAAGGCCAGTGGGCAAAGCCCTGGGAGGGTTTGCTGCAGCTGTGTGTTGCACAGAGCTGCACGTGGAGCACTTTCCTCCTCACTTGTCTGCATAAAGACTATTACAATTAACAGAATGGTGCACATAAATCTGCCATTGTTTCCCCTCAACACAGAGGAAGAGCCAAATCACTGTGAATGGGGGTGGCTCAATAAGGTTTTGCATTAGCCTGGTAAATTCAGAGGCTGCAAGTTGCATCTAATTCAGAGCAGCTGCATTATCTCATTCAGGGAACTAATTAAACCTTCAATAACAGCACTACATTTATGTTTAAGTCTCATTGTTGTCATTATGACCAGCCAGATTAGCCCCTTTCTGCACATTCAAATCACTGCAGAGAGACCCCAAATGCTCCCCACAGGTGCATCTTTATCACTTCTTAACCATCACAGGAGTCTGCTTTAGGATGTTTTATAGCAAGAACTGGCCTGACCATAGAAAACTGCTCTCAGCAGCTCCACTTTATGCTGCTTCTGTAAAGAATTGCTCAGCTCCATGAGCTGTTCCCCTTGTGCCAGCAGTGCCAAAGAGCACAACACTGCACCAACTGTCAGGACCCCACGTGCCTCCCTCCAGTCTGCAGGAATTAAAGGGCAAACCTAGCTGAAGGCAGCAAATCACCCCCTTCTTGGGGAGATATTTAACTTCACATTGTGGTTTTCAGCAGGAACAAAAAACATCCTGCCAAGAGAAGCCATTGCCATCCCACAGATGGGGAAACTGAGGCAGGGAGGAGAGGTGTTAGTCTAGATTCATAGAGGGGGGTTTGTGACAGTGAGGAGACCCCAGGGCAAGTCAGGGCTCTAGCCAAAGGATGCTACCACCAGATCAAAGCAACTCCACAACATGTTCCAGTTACATCAGAAACCAGGGACACAAACCCATCAGGGCTTGGTAGTACAGACTGTTTTCCAGCTAGACCTGTCCTGCTGCAGGCAGATGTGAATGTCTCCCATTCCTCCTCTGCTTTCCTCACCTGAAGGTAACAGGAAGGAAAAGCAGCTTTTCCTCTTGGGGCTTGTGTGGCTGACACTGGGTGGAAATGGTGCCTTTTGTTTACAAGCAGGGAAGCAGATCTCTGGGTTTGTTGCTCTGAGCAGAGGAAGCACAGGCACACTCACACTTGACCTCTGCTGCTCCTGAAGTTGTGCAGCACCAGAAAGCCAAAGGCTTCTTCCCTTTCCATGTAAACAGCTCTGTGAGGCATGGAAAGCACAGTGAAAATCACCCCATCCTTCTGCTGCAGAACCTTTCACTGACAGCCATGGCACCACTGACACAGGTAATCACCAGCCAAGCCTCTACAACCAAAAACAGCCACAGAGGAACACAGCTCAGCCCTGAAACACTGCAGGGACTGAGTGTGAACTGAAACACGGGCTGGTAGTGGGGAGGGAATCCCACTTGGCTTTCAGCATCTTTGTGTGCCTCCCTCTCCCACCACAGATGATCTTCTCTCTGAGACAGGCAGCAGGCAGTGCACAGAGCACAGGTGAGCAGGGGAACAACCATCCCACACTGCCCCACACCTCCAGCATCACACCAGGGGGGTTCCTTTCCTTTCAGTGTACAAAGAGTGGCTCATCTGAGCTTCTCCCTTCCCCAGCCCTGCTGCTCCACGGCACAGAATCATCTCCAAAGAATGCTTCAGTAATGCTGTGCTGCTGAGTTTCAGAGGGACACTTAATCTTGCCTGAGTGGTTCACTAGGGCCAACTTTCTGAGCATGAAATATTTAACTATCCACAGGCCTCCTGTGCTATAATAAAGTGACTTCTACCAAGAGTCCCAAAGAAACACGTGAAGAGGAGAGTGGGAGCTGTTCCATACACAAAGCAGCCTCGTCCCTCCCTCCCTGCCATCCCCATGAAGCCAGGACACTGCTGACACCCCCACAGCAGAAGAGAAAGAAATCATCTCCTCTGGGTGCTGGGAGACTTCACAGGGGGAAAGAAATGGGAAGAGGAGGTGAACATAAAGGAGCACAAGAGCACTGTGTTATCAGCTCGCTCTCACTGGGGAATGTAAAGCTTTCCCTGGCTTGCCTAGAAGACATCAAGCCCTGTATGTGAGCAGCTTAAAAACACTTTGCAAAGCCCTTCACTTCTTGCCACTCTGCTTCTCCCACACTCCAATTAACCCTACCCTGTGGCATTTAACACCTTAAAGACTTTGAGGTGAGCGTTTGCCTGGTGGTGCAATGTCAGAGTTAGTAAGGAGAAGCACTCGGGGCCCCCTCCAAGGCCAGGGCGGTACAGAGACGAGCTCACGTTGTACAGATGCATTTCTGGCACAGAAGCTCTTTAAGCAAGGTCAGCCTTACCTCATCCCACTCTGAAGCAAAGGATGGCGACTTCTCCAGCCTCTTCTTGCCCGTGCTGCAGTTGGAGAGCGATTCGCTCCGGCTCCCCATGGCATCGTCCTCCGTCGGGGAGCACGTCAGGAGATCCGAGTCCGACTTGGACAAGCTGCGGCTGAGTTTGAGCTCAGCTTTGGGTTTGCTCCCTGGGTGGGCTCTGCCCACAGCTCTGTCCCCCTCTTCCTCAGCACCAGCAGGGTGCTGCAGCCCGTGGGGCGTGACTAGAGCGGCAGGACCCGCCCGGTGCTGGACGGTGGCGTACAGCGCCTGCTGGCTCTGGTCCGGAGAGCTGGTCCCTACTGATCCAGAGGCAGGTGAATCAGCATCCTCCAGCTGCATAGCAGGTGGGTGGCTTGTAGTTTCTGTGCCTCCTTTCTCCGTGGAGGAAACGAGTCTGAAAGGGTCCTCGCTTATGTCACAGATCGGGGAAGAGCCGTGGAGCAAGCCTGAAAACTGCTCTGGAACCTGCACGTCCTGGCCGTCGGCAGAGTCCTGGCTGCGGCTGCCACTGCTCCTCCTGCGCTCTTCGAGGGGATGGAAACACGAGGGGAGGGTGCAAATTAAAAACATGGAAGAAGCAGCAAAATTCCAGCCCTCTCCCTGCCCTCCCTCAGCGAGGGAGGGAGAGATAAAGAGAGAACAGTTGGGTATTGTTCCTCCTGCTCAACTTGTACCCAAAGTCGTGGCATTTATGAAATTCCAAACACCAGCCTGATTGATGCAATCTGGCAGCTCTCCTTGTTGTTTTATTCCTGTTAACACTAACTATCAGGCCTTGCTATATAAGGCTAAGAGAAGTGCTAACTATATCCTGCAGAGAGAGCAAGTGAGGTAGGAGAAGCAGAGACTGAGGCTCCTGGAACATCTGATACGTTGCCATAAAGGCCAAAGTGTTATTTAGAGCAGAGCTCCCTGCTCTTGGCACGAGCTGCAGCCTGGGAAAAACTTCTGGACTCTAAGAAACCTGTGAGTTCCAAAATCTGCTCCTCAAAAAGAAACCCAAACCCCACTGCTTTCCCTCCCCTGTGGTTTCTGAGTTTAACCTCTCCTCCTTCCTCAGGGGAGAGAAATAAACAGCTCATGCAGTAAAAAAAACCCTTCAGCACAAAGTCTCACATTGAGTCACTGAGCACAGGATAAGTCTCATCTCCCAAAGCAAGGACTGGTTGTCCCAGAAATATGACACTTCCTCAGCCACTCCTGCACCAATGTCTTTAATGTCAGGTACCAGGGTCCTGCATAAACCATGAATAAGTGACTGGTCCCAAGTGCCAAGCGTGTGTGTGCAGACACACAGACATGTGAACTCACCTTGCTCACACCTGATGTGCACTTGGACTGCTCAAAGCAAAACCTTGGTCAAGCTATGTTCCCCAAGGATGTTTTGCATACCTGTCCAGAGTGGTTTGAAAGTTATAACCCCTTCCATTTAGTGCTGAAGAAACCCTTCAAAGGAGCAAAACCAAAGATGCTGGGAAGGAACAATCACTCCAGTAAGGCAGCTCCAAAAAGCACAGAGGATGTTTAGATGTGAGGAGGAAATTGCTGGTGTTGCAAGGCAGCAGCTCTGGGAAGCACTAGGCTTGACAAGGCATTTTCAAACACTAACACCCATCTGGTTCTGTAGTCTGTCCTCACAGAAATGAGGCAGGAAAGGACTGAAATCATCATTTGCCTTCGCAAGCTGCTTTGGATGCTGGGGGCTCTGGGGGCTCTGTCTGGGGAGTGTAGCTCCTGCCTCTCACAGGCTTTTGTTTACTCCCCAGAAATGCTAAAAGCAGCTTCCTCAGTTGGCAGCTGAGTCAGGAACAGCCAAAGCCTGAGCTGAGGTTGAGTGCCAGGGCAGAGCTGGCACACGGCTCCCCTCGCCGGGATCAAGTGATGCGAGGGCTTATTTCATCCTGGATCCTACGAGGGAAGGATTCCAGGACAATGAAGTAGTTGTTGATTATCTTGCACTGACACATAAACCACAAGTTCTGCAGCTGAAGCTGCCAGAGGGGAGGCACATCCCCAAGGGCACGTGGTGTCACCAGCATCACCCCAACGCTGGCTGGGCAGAGCCAACAGCAGCACCCCAGCTGAAGATCCAAAGGCCAGACTATGCTCAGTTACTCTGCACAAAGCTACAAAGCTGGAGAGAAACCTCAGAAGAGGTCAGACACAGGAGTGACTCACTGCACTCACAGCACACAAGAGTGTGAGGAAGAAAAAGCCCCCAGCCTGGGAAGATGGACACAGCATTGAGGGCACAGTTGCATTAACCTGATGGGAAGGGAAAAGCTTGTGCAGGACCAACAGCTTTTCCTCCCTTTGAAAGAACTTCTTCCATGTCCCAGCTTAACCTTTACTGACATTTCTGCTGAAGGCAAAGAAGTGGCTGGTGCAAGTTTATGCCCATGCTGGAACACTTGGGTCCAGCCAGAACAAAGTGCTCCAAATGCAGCTCCAGAGCCTCATAAAAGGGCTCCTGTTGAGCAGCCAGCACAGCCACCCATTCCTCCTCCAGCCAAGGAGGGAGGATTCAAAATACAAGGCAGCTGCCAGGGAGGGGTGAAGCAGAGGCAACAGCACTTGCTCAGAAGATGTGAGGAACACCATGAAGGAGACATTTCAGAGTGTGGAACTGCTGAAAGCTGCAGACAGAAGAACCAGGGTGGGCAGGGAAAAGCAACCTCACTCCTTTTTACCACTGAGGTGCACAAGGCAGGAACTCAGAGGGTTCTCCCAAGGGCATCCTGGGCTTTCAAGGAGTCCTTTTGGGCTTTCAACTAAAGGTGCCTCAGGATGGCTGGCACAGAGGTTGTTCTAACCACTGGCCATCTCAGGAGGATGGACCTTTTTGGGATAGGTTACTGATATGACTCAGTCAATGATGACATGAGCAGTAATCATTTGTCAAGGGTGCAGTGAGTTTGGAGAAGGGGGAGATAATGCAGAGGTGCTAGAAGAGCACACACCCCCCAGTTCTATCCAGCTCCTGCACTTGAAGGGACTTGAAAGTGTGCTCCTCTGGTTATACCTTTTGACTCAGAAAGCAAGTTGTCCTTAACACAGGGACTTCTGTTCAACTCCCTCAGCTCATTTTACACCCAAGCACAGGCTTGGTCCTGACTTCTCCAGCCAATGCCTGCTGGAGGTTTCACTGTCAGGAGAAGTTGCTTCCAACATCTAATGGGATCAGGAGCCCCTTTCTGGGTACAGCCTGTCTGCTTCCCAAGGAGGATTCAATTAAGAGCTTCCCTGCCAGCAGCCTGGTGACTCCAGATATGAAGCACTTCCCTGAACTCATAGCATTAATCTGCAACCACCCTGCCTTGATGGGATTTCTTCCCCTATATATCATCACCAGGATTTGTTTCCTGGATCAGGAGAATGAAGCTGTTACTGCTGCTTCATGCTCAAGCTCCCCAACCTTAAAACCAGCAAGGCTCCCCATGCCAGGCTTTGCAAATCCATCTCCTGAGGCACCAAAGGCCAGAGAAGGAGACTGGCCTTTAGGGTGCTACTTTAGAGGTGCAAAAGTAACCTCCAGCTGCAGCCAAACTGAAACAAAAGCTCATCTACACAGTGAGGTTCTGCCTGTGAAACACATGGAAGTGTGTCCCTGGATGAGCCTCACCAAGCTCAGGCATTTGGGGCAGAATTTATCCTCCAAAAGCTACCTAAACTTGTGCTTTTTTGTACTCCCTCCCCGAAATGGCAATAAACCACTGTCCCAGGTGCTCAGAGAGATCAGAGAGACTCTGCACAGAAGCTTCTAAACAGGTCACAAGAGCAGAAATGCAGGCTTGGAGCTGAGCCATGGGAAAGGGATCTGTCCCCCAGCCATGGTAACACCATGCAGGCTGTGGTCCTACACTAGCATTCACCTCACAGCAAACCAAGAGGTTTCTGTCCCTTCCAGCAGTCATGTGTCCCCACAGGTTGCCTGCAGGGATATCCATCCCATTGCTGCTGCAGCCATGCTCTGTCTCTAGGAAGGTATATTTCAGTCTCTCTGCAGCATGTTTTGCCTTGTGGCACTGCCTCATTTCAGATCTCTGGTTTAGAGCAGTCACACATCTGGTGGAACCAGTATAACCATAATGAAAAACCCCAGCAGGAGGAAGGGCAAGGTAAGGACTTCAGTGATGTCCCTGCTCATTGCAGGGGGGTTGGACAGGTCCAACACAAACTACTGTATAATTGTGATCCAAGATGGAAACAGCACAGCAGAACCTCAACAAATAGCAGTTTTGAATAACTATGAGAAGGGACTGAGTCAGTGCTACCTGCAGCTGGTTACTGCTGACAGCAGTTGCTGGTGACACTCCTGAGCTCAGAGTGAGACAGCCATCAAAACTCAGAAGTATTCATCCCCCATCACATCTCTGAAGGCAGCAGTTGTACAGTCTCCTCCTGCTCATTTGCCACCCTTTGCTCATTTACAAGCCCTGTTTCAAAGGCTGAATGCTCTGACTTCATGCATGGGATTGCACACAGTTTCCTTTACCAAAGGGAAAGCATTTGGCTCCAACTGCTTCTGATGCTCTGCCCAAAACATTGGGCCAACTTTTCCCACTGCTCCAGCATGTGACAGCAAACTGCTGTCACATCCACAAAAGGCAACCCAAGCCAGGCAGATAATACCACATTCATCCAGCCACTGGATACAAGACAACTTGCAGCACGAGGAACAAAAGGCAGCTATCACATGTGAAAGGCACCATTACAAACAGCATGCCTGAAACTCAGCCTTTCAGCTGCCCTGAAAAGCCTTTCTCTACAGCCCAGAGAATCAGAGTCCTTCTCTTCTGACCAAAGGCTCCTCCAGAACTCATCAAGCAACATCTACAAGTCCAGCCTCTCAGATCAAGGGCCAAGAAGCAATTCAAGGCCACACTTCAGCCTGCTCTTGCCTTGGGACCGAGCTGCTGCCTTTGATGCTTCAAACCCTCCTGATCCAGAGGTGGGAAAATCCTCCAACACCCCAAATTAAAGCCCTTGTTTAACTTTCTGCCAAAACAAACCTGCCACTCCCTACAAGCATCCTCTCCCCCCTTCCCATCAGGGTCTGACTTGCATTCCATGCCTGGCTGTGTCTGCTTCCACGTGCCCTTGTGGCATCTGACCCCAACCACCAAAGCCAGAAATCATGCTGTTCCCAGCATCATGAAGCACATCTCAAAGCTGATCCAGAGCTATGGAACTCATGTGCAGAAAGAAGCAACCTGGAATGCTGTGAGGGAAAACAAGGATGAACACCACAGCTCAGGAAAACAATCAGGGCTGAAGAGAGAAAGTCGTTGCCTCAGCTCCTCCTGGGGCTGAGAGACCTGAAGTCCCTGGGAGGACAGAGCTCAGCTGCTCCTGCAGCACAGGGATTGCTGCCACACGTGCAGTTGTGCCACAGGGATCTTGGAGATGGTTTGGGAAACAGTTGGTACCCTCTGGAGAAGGGAGAAAATGATCATGTTGCCTTCTCCAGCTCCACCTTAAGAGGAGATGGCCCTGGCAAGCTTAAGAAATGCAAGAGATGAGAAATACATTGGCTGGGCCCCTTCCCCCTGTGAGCAGCTCTTCACTTCCACCAGTCCTAAGGCTCCACCACAATAGTCACAGTGGTAATTGCATTCAAGAGCAGACAAGTCCTGGGAGATGAGGAAACTCAACTGCATCCTTGGATTCCTCCCACTACCACAGTGGGGAGGGCTCCAGGTTTGTTACAAACACAGAGACTGCAGACCCTGAAGTCACAGCTATTCTCTTTTTCAGCTGCATGTCAAAAGACAGGACTCTGCTCTGGGTCCTGAACAGGCTAAAGATGCTTCCCCCATGAAATGGGGCTTGGACAACCTGCAGAACCAATGCCTTCAGGTGTTCAGGGGAAGAGATTTGTATCAAGAACAAGCAGATGCATTACTTGGAGATTTGATTTGCATCTGACACATAATTACAACACACCTTCTCTCATATTAATCAAGCCATGGCAGAGCTGCCAGAGAAAGGAGCAAAGCACTCAGGAAAGAGCTCACACTTGAATAACCTGCAAGAGCTGCACACTGAAAAGAGCCTGAAAGCTTCTGGTTCAATGGCTGCAGCCCAAGGACTATTCCTGGCCAGACTGCAAAGCAGCAACCTGAAAAGCATCCTAATTTTGCCTCCAGCAGCAAGTGGCTTTGGCAAATGCTGGTGGGAAACCAATGACCTCTTGTGCCACCCCCTGTACAAGCCAGGAGTGAGGCAGGACTCAGGGAATGAAAGGTCTTACAGGGCAGTCAGGGAGGCACCACATCCAGTCTCATCATCCTCTGCTCACCCTCAAAGTGAGATGGTTTTCAGGTTTAGAGGCCAAGTTAAATCCTTCCAAACCCCCTGCTCAGAACTTCTGGATAAAGCAAGAGATGTTTTACTTCAAGCAAGTTCTAGTTTCTCTTTTGTTCTGCAGCAGCAGCCAAACTCAAGAGACAAGGTGTTCCCAAACCCTCTCCAAAGCACAAAGTCCCTCTGGGAGAAGAGAGACCAGGGCAATGTTCAGTCAGTTCTAGAGAAGGACTTGTTTTTCCTCCTTTGTTACTTTCCACCTCGAATTAGCTTTAACACACAGTGGGATGTGGATTTGAAGACCAGGACAGCATTTGTATGTGCCCACACAAACATGCAAAGCCAGCAGGTCTTCAAATGCAGCTGGATGGAGAACAGGGCTCAGTGAAACACTCCCACTGCTCCATCTTGCTGTAACAACACAGCCCAGCCTTTCACCCTCTGCATTTCCTTGACTCTGCACGAGATTTGCTTAGTCTAAGTTAACAGAGCAGGTCCTTGCAATCTCTTAAGTTGTCAAAATAGTGGAGTTGCCCTTCCTCTGTGTACATTTAGTCCAGGAACACTGAGATCTCTCCTTTAGAAAAGTGAAGATTACCAGGAAGACAGAACAATTGCAATCCAGAGCCCAGCTGCCCCACCCCACAGAGCTCAATTGTTCCAGTTCCTCTCTGCCCCCTTTATTTTCCTTCCATGCATCTAAGCAAACAGCTCTGCTTTTTGGATGGTCACTTACCTTTTGTTTTCCTATCCACTGCAAGTGGCTTTTTAGTTTCAGCTGTGAGCAACAGCTCGTAGGGGTGTTCCTCTTCCTCAGCTCCACTTCCCCTGCTCCTTCCTCTCGGGACAGAGACCTAAAGAAAGACAGCACACTGTATTCTTCCCCAAAGCAATGCTCTTCATCCCAGCAGAGAAGCACAAGGACTCTTTATGCCATGGTTTAAGCAAGGAATTGGCAGAGGCAACACCTTTGCTGTGGAGTGGGATCTAAAATGTAATCCTCCCCCTTTTTTCCCTCCTCTCAAAAGCCACCCAACCCCCCTTTATTTTGGAGCATTTAAGGCTGCTGACAGCTTTCTAAGCACTGACCAACTGATTCAATGTGCAAGCTCTGCAGCCAGCCTGGAGGGGGGAAAAGAGCTGAGACCATTATTCCTGTTCATCCCAACTCAGCCTCACTGTTGCTATTGGGATTTGCATCGTCATTCACTAGTCAGTTGCTGGCTCTGGTAGGACATGGCTGAAAAGAAAAAGCAGTCCAAGTGTCTGTCACCTTCACACAAGCCTCAGAGCTGCCATTACTAGCCTGGGGATGCACAGTGTGTTTAGGACTAAAGAGCCCTCAGTCAACAGTGTATAAACTCAGTTTAACCTCAGGATGTGAGGCAGTGATTGTGCTCATTTAAATCCCAAAAGGCCTTCCATTAGAGTCTGTTTGTAAGACTGCCAGACCAGCCAGCGAGCTGCTGTGCAGAGCCAGCATCCATGTGCAGGGCTGATTCCTAGATGCAGGATCCCCAGGAGTCTTGCTGCAGACTCTCAGATGTTGGGCTACACCTCAACACTGAGGATGAGACGCATTCAACACCCTTGGGAGAGCCCTGTGTGCCACCCCAGTGCTAAATGAGGCTCAAGTGGGCTTCAGGGCACCCTGGCTGCATGGCCAGTTGCCTTTCAGCACCATCTCCTGGCCAGACCCTGGCAGGTTGAAGCAGCCAGGTCCCAGGAGCGTGCCTACAGCCAACCATGGTGGGGTCAAACCCAAGCCAGAATGTAAGTGATCCCTATTGCTGCCAAGGCAGGGAAGGACAGGTCTGAACAACACATCCCTCCAAGGAGAGCTCTCCTACCTCTCAGAGTCTCCTGGAGCTGCCACTGTCTAGACAGCAGAGTAAGCACCACCTCCAGCACCCTCCCCATCAGAGCTGCACCAAGGCTGAGAGGTACCTACCCAAGTGCAATCTAGCCAGGGCCTCTGGAAGCTTAGGGAGCCTTGGAGAGACAGCCCTGAGCGAGCAGCACAGACAGCAGTCCCACATCTGTGCACTGCCTCTGCAGGAACCACTTGGCTTTTAAATCAACTTTCTCAATGGCAGGAAACGAGCCGCGTCCGGCAGAGAAAGGATTTGCTGTCACCTGCCTGGAGCCAGAGCTGCTCACAACAGGGCATGGAGCAAGAAAACTGCTCACCAGATGGTGGCACAGAACCATTAAAACCATAGCAGTAGGTAACAGGCTGTCATCAGAGGTCTTGGAAAAACAGTGCCCAGCCTGGAGCTGGAGGCAGAGATGAGTGGACTCCTCAGGCTCCCACAGATGCCAGCGCCGTTCTTTCCAAGGCAGCATCTCTCTGGCAGCACACAACTCCCAGCTTGTGCTTTGTTAACTTTTGTGCCTGCATTTCCAGGCCTGCTCACACTTTGTTGTCTCCACCTCTCCTCCTTCTAAGCTTTCAGTAAGAGTTTCAGGTTCAAACCCACTGCAAAGTCACTGTTTGCTGGGGAATTCTGCACCCAGGAGCACAACCGACCACATGGAACTCCCTTCCAACTCACCTTTCATGTATTTAGACATGTTGTATAACATCCACTATTAGCAAAGCCCAAAAATAAGATGCTGTTGGTAATGAGCATCCCCTTTAAAGTGTATTTAATCCACAGCAGTGGACTTTGAAAGACTTTCTCAGGGGTAACTCATCTCTCTTCTCTCTCCTCCCTCATCGCAGCTGCAGAGCAAACTGCTGTAACAATCACTCACTTCCCTGGCAGATGAGTGGTACACAAATGAAACTCAACTTTAATTGGACAATGCAGACTCTTGTTCAGCTGCAGCCCCAGAAGGATTCTGCAGACAGTGGAGGAAGGCACCCAGGCACCTCCAGACCATCAGCTCTTCTCTCTCTTTGTACTAACGTTATTTTCCATGATGAAAGCTGGATTTGCTTGTTTCTGCACATCTGGTTTGACTGATAGCCCCATCCTGGCAGTGCAATCAAAAGACTACTTTTGAAACTTGTTTGGCCCAACCCCAGAGTATTCAATGAGTAACTGTCCTGGCTCTAATGTGAGAGCAGGTCTGGAGGATGGCAGGTCAGGATGCTGCTCTGAGATGCTGAGAGCATTCCCTGGGCATGTTCCTGTTCATGCCTGCCCAAGCCAGAGAGAACACATAGATGGGAAAACATGGGCAAGAGGCAGAAGGGCTCAGCACCTCAGAAGCAGCAAAGAAAAAAGAATCAGACCCAAAACTGCCTTATGGGAACATCTCAAAGGTCATTTCCAGGCAGCGACACACGCTGCCCACAAGTTCCATCCGTGAAATGAGTTGCAGATCAGGCTCTCCCCAGTGAGTCACTTTGTGTCCAAGTCTATTTGCCAGCAAAATCTCCTTTAGCAGATCATGTTTCCAAAGCTGTTAATGGCAGGACAACACAGCAGGTGTTTGATAATTAAATATGGCAAGATAACTCAGCAGGAGCAGCTGATGCACGTTTCCCTCCCTCGTGTTCACAGGCACAAATGAGTTCTGCTTTCTAATTATGCTGTGACCTGCTACCCAGCTCTCCTCTGCCCAGAGCTGGCTGTGGGACTGGAGATCACACACTGCAAAGTCATTTTAACAGTAATGCAGGAATCAGGCCACAGATCAGTTTTACTGCTCATGCACTGGTTGGAGCTTTTCATAGAGTCACAGACTGGAGGGGGCTGGAAGGGACCTGCAGAGCTCATCCAGCCCAACCCCCTGCCCAAGCAGCTCCCACCTACATCAGGTCACACAGGAACCTGTCCAGGGGGGTTTGAAGAGCTCCAGAGAAGGAGCCTTCACACCCTCCCTGGGCAGCCTGGGCCAGGGCTCCCTCACTCCAACACTGACACAGTTTTGCCTTATGCTTCAATGGAACTGTGAATGGAATGTTTGTGTTGCAGCTTCATCCCATCACCCCTTGTCCTGTCACTGGATACAACAGAAACAAGTGCTGCCCCAACCTCCTGACACCCACCAGTGAGATGTTTGTAACTATTGCTGAGCTCCCCCCTCAGTCTCTTCTCCAGGCTGGTCCAGCCCCAGGTCCCACAGCCTTTCCTCACAAGGAAGATGCTCCATCCCCTCAGCATCTTGGGGTCCCTGCACTGGCCTCTCTCCAGCAGTTCCCTGTCCCTCTGCAGCTGGGGAGCCCAGAACTGGCCCCAGGACTCCAGATGAGGCCTCAGCAGCTATGGCAGAGCAGAGGGGGAGCAGAACCTCTCTCAACCTGCTGGCTACACTTACAGCTTTTACTTTATAAAAAGTCAGTTCTATTAAAGCAAATGATGTTTACTCATGTCTTGTGGAGATTTGACAGAAAACAGATGACATTTGTGCTTTGTAGGAACTTCAGCAGATGAACATACAAAGTGCCTGGTGAGCTGGTTTGACAGCCAGAGGCAGCACACACTGCACTTGCTTTCCCTACAACCACTGCATCTGGAAAATAAGGCAAGCCACAGATTGAGTTTTGCTTTGAATACTCTCCTGGTTGTCAGCAGAAGTTGCCAGGATAGAGTTGTGGTTCCATGCACTTCCATGGATGGGTCCCCTAGAGAACCCTCACATCTGAGGCTCACAGGTAGGTGAATAAAAATGAACACCAGGAAGCCAAGGAGCAGCAACAAAGAACAGAAGAGCTTTAGTTTCATCCAAAAGCAGCTTGGATGCATTGACCTCTGCAGAAGACAGCTTTAACATATGCTTGGCCAGATTCTTGGCTGAATTCAAGCCCCTGATCCCTGTACACATCAGTGGGACTCACAAGCCCACTCATCTCCTCCACAGCCAGAGGCTCAGAGGAAGCAACAGCCCTCTGAGCTTCAGTCTCAAGTGAAGATGCATTTGGTGGGATCATTACAAGTGGGCAACAGTCCACACTGCAATGTGATTCAGAAAAATCTCTTTCCTAAGGGAATTTCCAGCCAAGAATAGGAAAGTAAGGCTGAAGGTCACAGCAGAGGTGCCCTGGAAGAACTGCACAAAGGAAGTTCCCATGGCAAGTAAGAGCAGAACCATCAGAGGGAAAGAAAACTCCACTCTGACAACCCAGCTTGCAAGGGAGGTCACAGGAGAGTTGTCTCCTCCCAAGTCATTAAAACTGCTCTTTAAACCACACTCCTATAAAACATCCCAGGTTGAGTCCCACATACCTCACAGGAAGCACCATGGCCTGGCTTCTCCACGTGCTGCTCCTCCTCTTCATCAGGGGGTGGCTTGGCAGGTGGGGGTGGACGTTCTCTCTGCAGTTCAGAAGACCCCTGTCAACTGCACTGTGTTAAAGCACATCCCCTTCCACTGCCACCAGAGCTATGCCCACACTGCTGAGAACACAGCATGGGAAGGACCTCCTCAAATTCATCTGGCTGGAGAAGTTCAGTCCCAAGAGCACAGAGTTTGCCAAAGTTGCTGCCTATCCTCCTCCTCCTCCTCCTCTCCAGCAGGACACTTATTTGGGCAGAGCACCCTCCCTGCAGATCATAGAATCATTATGGTTGGAAAAGACCTTTAAGATGGAGTCCAACCACTCACCTCACAGTGCCAGGCCCACCACTAAACTAACCCATGTCCCTCAGCACCTCCTCTATGCATCTTCCAGTAACACAGACCAACCCACTTCTGCTCTGCAGCAGCACCAGGGCCCAGGATCATGGGAGCACCAGCTCCAACTTGAGCAGAATGAAACTGCTGGGGTGGAAGGTGCTGTGCCCTCCAGGTTCTTGCTTCATTTCTTGAGCCAGTTCATCCAGCCCCAGATTGGGAATGTCAGTGGCAGCATCTCACTGTGAGGGGCAGTACCAAACCCCTGAAAGGGATGACACATGACTTGTGTCTTAGGGCAACAGCAACATGAATAAGAGGCACTTTTAGAGTGACAAGCCCTAGAGATTAAGAGGTGATGCCACACTGCATCCCTCAGATCACCCAGGCTGGTCCGTGGGCTGCAGGAGCTGCCTGCAGGAGCTGCCTACCCTGCCTGCATCAGTTGCCTGCCCTGCCTGCATCAGTTGCCTGCCCTGCCTGCAGGAGCTGCCTGCCCTGCCTGCATCAGTTGCCTGCCCTGCCTGCAGGAGCTGCCTGCCCTGCCTGCATGAGCTGCCTGCCCTGCCTGCATCAGTTGCCTGCCCTGCCTGCAGGAGCTGCCTGCCCTGCCTGCATCAGTTGCCTGCCCTGCCTGCAGGAGCTGCCTGCCCAGCCTGCAGGAGCTGCCTGCCCAGCCTGCATCAGTTGCCTGCCCTGCCTGCATCAGTTGCCTGCCCTGCCTGCATCAGTTGCCTGCCCTGCCTGCAGGAGCTGCCTGCCCTGCCTGCATCAGTTGCCTGCCCAGCCTGCATCAGTTGCCTGCTCTGCCTGCAGGAGCTGCCTGCCCTGCCTGCATCAGTTGCCTGCCCTGCCTGCATCAGTTGCCTGCCCTGCCTGCAGGAGCTGCCTGCCCAGCCTGCATCAGTTGCCTGCCCAGCCTGCATCAGTTGCCTGCTCTGCCTGCATCAGTTGCCTGCCCAGTCTGCAGGAGCTGCCTGCCCTGCCTGCATCAGTTGCCTGCCCAGCCTGCATCAGTTGCCTGCCCAGCCTGCAGGAGCTGCCTGCCCTGCCTGCATCAGTTGCCTGCCCTGCCTGCAGGAGCTGCCTGCCCTGCCTGCATCAGTTGCCTGCCTAGCCTGCATCAGTTGCCTGCCCAGCCTGCATCAGTTGCCTGCCCAGCCTGCATCAGTTGCCTGCTCTGCCTGCATCAGTTGCCTGCCCAGCCTGCAGGAGCTGCCTGCCCTGCCTGCATCAGTTGCCTGCCCAGCCTGCATCAGTTGCCTGCTCTGCCTGCAGGAGCTGCCTGCCCTGCCTGCATCAGTTGCCTGCCCTGCCTGCATCAGTTGCCTGCCCTGCCTGCAGGAGCTGCCTGCCCAGCCTGCATCAGTTGCCTGCCCAGCCTGCATCAGTTGCCTGCTCTGCCTGCATCAGTTGCCTGCCCAGTCTGCAGGAGCTGCCTGCCCAGCCTGCATCAGTTGCCTGCCCAGCCTGCATCAGTTGCCTGCCCAGCCTGCAGGAGCTGCCTGCCCTGCCTGCATCAGTTGCCTGCCCTGCCTGCATCAGTTGCCTGCCCAGTCTGCAGGAGCTGCCTGCCCAGCCTGCATCAGTTGCCTGCCCAGCCTGCATCAGTTGCCTGCCCAGCCTGCAGGAGCTGCCTGCCCTGCCTGCATCAGTTGCCTGCCCTGCCTGCATCAGTTGCCTGCTCTGCCTGCATCAGTTGCCTGCCCAGCCTGCATCAGTTGCCTGCCCTGCCTGCATCAGTTGCCTGCCCTGCCTGCATCAGTTGCCTGCCCAGCCTGCAGGAGCTGCCTGCCCTGCCTGCATCAGTTGCCTGCTCTGCCTGCATCAGTTGCCTGCCCAGCCTGCATCAGTTGCCTGCTCTGCCTGCATCAGTTGCCTGCCCAGTCTGCAGGAGCTGCCTGCCCAGCCTGCATCAGTTGCCTGCCCAGCCTGCAGGAGCTGCCTGCTCTGCCTGCATCAGTTGCCTGCCCAGCCTGCAGGAGCTGCCTGCCCTGCCTGCATCAGTTGCCTGCCCTGCCTGCATCAGTTGCCTGCCCAGCCTGCATCAGTTGCCTGCCCTGCCTGCAGGAGCTGCCTGCTCTGCCTGCATCAGTTGCCTGCCCAGCCTGCAGGAGCTGCCTGCCCAGCCTGCATCAGTTGCCTGCCCTGCCTGCATCAGTTGCCTGCCCTGCCTGCATCAGTTGCCTGCCCAGCCTGCAGGAGCTGCCTGCCCTGCCTGCATCAGTTGCCTGCCCAGCCTGCATCAGTTGCCTGCTCTGCCTGCAGGAGCTGCCTGCCCTGCCTGCATCAGTTGCCTGCCCTGCCTGCATCAGTTGCCTGCCCTGCCTGCAGGAGCTGCCTGCCCTGCCTGCATCAGTTGCCTGCCCAGCCTGCATCAGTTGCCTGCTCTGCCTGCATCAGTTGCCTGCCCAGTCTGCAGGAGCTGCCTGCCCAGCCTGCATCAGTTGCCTGCCCAGCCTGCAGGAGCTGCCTGCTCTGCCTGCATCAGTTGCCTGCCCAGCCTGCAGGAGCTGCCTGCCCTGCCTGCATCAGTTGCCTGCCCTGCCTGCATCAGTTGCCTGCCCAGCCTGCATCAGTTGCCTGCCCTGCCTGCATCAGTTGCCTGCCCTGCCTGCATCAGTTGCCTGCCCAGCCTGCAGGAGCTGCCTGCCCAGCCTGCATCAGTTGCCTGCCCAGCCTGCATCAGTTGCCTGCCCTGCCTGCATCAGTTGCCTGCCCAGCCTGCAGGAGCTGCCTGCCCTGCCTGCATCAGTTGCCTGCCCAGCCTGCAGGAGCTGCCTGCCCTGCCTGCAGGAGCTGCCTACCCTGCCTGCATCAGTTGCCTGCCCTGCCTGCATCAGTTGCCTGCCCAGCCTGCATCAGTTGCCTGCCCAGCCTGCAGGAGCTGCCTGCCCAGCCTGCATCAGTTGCCTGCCCAGCCTGCATCAGTTGCCTGCTCTGCCTGCATCAGTTGCCTGCCCTGCCTGCATCAGTTGCCTGCCCAGCCTGCATCAGTTGCCTGCCCTGCCTGCATCAGTTGCCTGCCCAGCCTGCATCAGTTGCCTGCCCAGCCTGCAGGAGCTGCCTGCTCTGCCTGCATCAGTTGCCTGCCCAGCCTGCAGGAGCTGCCTGCCCAGCCTGCATCAGTTGCCTGCCCTGCCTGCAGGAGCTGCCTGCCCTGCCTGCATCAGTTGCCTGCCCTGCCTGCAGGAGCTGCCTGCCCTGCCTGCATCAGTTGCCTGCCCTGCCTGCAGGAGCTGCCTGCCCTGCCTGCATCAGTTGCCTGCCCTGCCTGCATCAGTTGCCTGCCCTGCCTGCATCAGTTGCCTGCCCTGCCTGCAGGAGCTGCCTGCCCTGCCTGCATCAGTTGCCTGCCCTGCCTGCATCAGTTGCCTGCCCTGCCTGCAGGAGCTGCCTGCCCTGCCTGCATCAGTTGCCTGCCCTGCCTGCAGCAGTTGCCTGCCCTGCCTGCATCAGTTGCCTGCTCTGCCTGCAGGAGCTGCCTGCCCTGCCTGCATCAGTTGCCTGCTCTGCCTGCAGGAGCTGCCTGCCCTGCCTGCATCAGTTGCCTGCCCTGCCTGCATCAGTTGCCTGCCCTGCCTGCATCAGTTGCCTGCTCTGCCTGCATCAGTTGCCTGCCCAGCCTGCATCAGTTGCCTGCTCTGCCTGCATCAGTTGCCTGCCCAGTCTGCAGGAGCTGCCTGCCCAGCCTGCATCAGTTGCCTGCCCAGCCTGCAGGAGCTGCCTGCTCTGCCTGCATCAGTTGCCTGCTCTGCCTGCAGGAGCTGCCTGCCCTGCCTGCATCAGTTGCCTGCTCTGCCTGCAGGAGCTGCCTGCCCTGCCTGCATCAGTTGCCTGCCCTGCCTGCATCAGTTGCCTGCCCTGCCTGCAGGAGCTGCCTGCCCTGCCTGCATCAGTTGCCTGCCCTGCCTGCATCAGTTGCCTGCCCTGCCTGCAGGAGCTGCCTGCCCTGCCTGCATCAGTTGCCTGCCTAGCCTGCATCAGTTGCCTGCCCTGCCTGCATCAGTTGCCTGCCCAGCCTGCATCAGTTGCCTGCTCTGCCTGCAGGAGCTGCCTGCCCAGCCTGCATCAGTTGCCTGCCCTGCCTGCATCAGTTGCCTGCCCTGCCTGCAGGAGCTGCCTGCCCAGCCTGCATCAGTTGCCTGCCCTGCCTGCATCAGTTGCCTGCCCTGCCTGCATCAGTTGCCTGCCCAGCCTGCAGGAGCTGCCTGCCCAGCCTGCATCAGTTGCCTGCCCAGCCTGCATCAGTTGCCTGCTCTGCCTGCATCAGTTGCCTGCCCAGTCTGCAGGAGCTGCCTGCCCAGCCTGCATCAGTTGCCTGCCCTGCCTGCATCAGTTGCCTGCCCTGCCTGCATGAGCTGCCTGCCCTGCCTGCATCAGTTGCCTGCCCTGCCTGCAGGAGCTGCCTGCCCAGCCTGCATCAGTTGCCTGCCCAGCCTGCATCAGTTGCCTGCCCTGCCTGCAGGAGCTGCCTGCCCTGCCTGCATCAGTTGCCTGCCTAGCCTGCATCAGTTGCCTGCCCTGCCTGCATCAGTTGCCTGCCCAGCCTGCATCAGTTGCCTGCCCAGCCTGCATCAGTTGCCTGCTCTGCCTGCATCAGTTGCCTGCCCAGCCTGCAGGAGCTGCCTGCCCAGCCTGCATCAGTTGCCTGCCCTGCCTGCATCAGTTGCCTGCCCAGCCTGCAGGAGCTGCCTGCCCTGCCTGCATCAGTTGCCTGCCCTGCCTGCATCAGTTGCCTGCCCTGCCTGCATCAGTTGCCTGCCCAGCCTGCATCAGCTGCCTGCCCTGCCTGCAGGAGCTGCCTGCTCTGCCTGCATCAGTTGCCTGCCCAGCCTGCAGGAGCTGCCTGCCCAGCCTGCATCAGTTGCCTGCTCTGCCTGCATCAGTTGCCTGCCCTGCCTGCATCAGTTGCCTGCCCTGCCTGCATCAGTTGCCTGCTCTGCCTGCAGCCTGAGCCACGACCATCTCTGGGCACGTCCCGCCTGCGACTGCTCCATCTAACGGCAGCGGGAGAGGCGGCAGCGGGTCGCTCACCCAAAACCACCCAGGAGTCTGGGAGCAGCTCCTGCAGGCTCCTGAGCATGGCCCTGTTCTCCCTTCTCACTGCAGTTTGTCTTCCCTTATTTGTGACTGAGCTCTTGCCTCTCATCACAACACTCCCAACGTGTGGCACAAGCCACCAAGATGCAGCCAGTGACAGCATCGTGCTGCTGGTGCTGCCTGCCTGAAAGGGACCTTGGGATGAAATACCACATTAAACTCATAGGATAGTTTTGGCTGGGAGAGCCCTTTCAGCTCATGGAGTGCAGCCTCTGTCCCAGCCCATCAGCCACCAGCCCATTGCCCTCAGTGCAGCACCCACCCAGCTCTGAAACCCCTCCAGGGACGGTGACTCCAGCAGCTCCCTGGGCAGCCCCTTCCAATGCCTGACAGCCCTGGCAGTCTTCTACAGCTTTTGTCTAATTTCTGCTGTATTTGCTAATAGTACAGAAAACAGGGTGCACTTCCCCACAGTGAGAGAGGAGGCATGGCCACAGCACCACCAGCAGTTTCATTGTTTGCTTCTGCTTTGTCTTTTGTCCAGAAGCACATCCATGGAGCAGCCCTTGTAAAACCACCCAGAGAACAAAGCCTGAGCTGACACAGCAAGGCCAGCAGCCCATCTGCCCCACAGCAGCATGGCCTCCCCCCTTTGCAACTAACAGAAGGTGAGGAAGACTTCCTTGGAGACAGTTCCAGGAGCTTTGCATCGCCTGGTAAAACCTTGAGGACCCTTCACAGATCTCTACAGGTAACACACAAAAGCTCACACTGCCACTGCCAAACAGTTTCCAAGAGGAATTCTTAAAGATAACTTCTCTTGGGCAAAGCAGAAAGTCAGAGAGGTGAGAAAAATACTCCACACAGTAGTTTCCCAAGCTTTCTCCTAGACAAGTTAGCCCTTCAGCTAAGTGCAATGTCCTGACCAAGCAAAACTCACAGGCACCAGTGTTCAACTGCCAGGTTACTGGAGGATGGATGCAACACTAGATGAAAACCAGCCATGTAGAGGTGGCTGCTCCCAGGTAATGCAGCAGAGGTTGTGTGAACAGGCCACTGGAAGAGGAGCAGTACCTGCCTGCTCAAATCCATGCCAGGGACAGCTTGAAAGGTTACCTCAAGCCAGGGAAAAGGGAGGTAAGTTACCTCTCCTTCTAAGGCAAGCAGAGGTGAGCACACACAGCTACATACAGGCCTGACTCCTGCTGCTTTGAGACCAGTTGGTTCTGCCTCCTTATTCACAGACTCTCGATCTGAAGATCTCCCACTGGCAAGGCTGTCCAGGGAGTGGCAGGATGTTGCATTGTATAAAGCCTCATAGGGGCTCTCCTCTTCTGGGTTCACATCCAGATCTATGATCAGTTCTGTCACTGCTTTCTCCACATCACCTGTGACACCAAGAGAGACAAGCACATCACTTGAGGCTCCTGCCCTCAGAAAGGCAGCACTTGCAGGAGGAAAGGTGCTGGTGTCTGCTGTGTTGTGTGGTCCTACCCTGAGATATCTGGCCCACAGGATCCAGGGCTGGAAGCAGTGGTGCTTGAACAGGTTTCTCTGCAGCTTTGGCACTTTTCTTCCCAACTGTGTAATCTGCAAGGAGGTGCAGGTGACAGGGTCAGGTTATGCCAGCCTAGTTTTGTGTCCACGTCCTCTCTTGTGGATGGAAGGTCAACTGGCAGCTTATTAGGTGTCCAAAAAATAACCAATGCACCTTAAACTGTGCAGCTCAGACCCCAGAATAGAAGCAAACAGCCTCTTACATCACAGGCACGAGCCTAAGGATGGGTCTTTGAACTTTTATAGGGTCTTTACTCAGAAAACTGCAAAGCTCCTGGACAGACACAGTATCATGGAGCAGATGACATCTTGTAGACATAAGCTATGTCACTGAACCAAGATGCAGCCTGGTCTGCTGGAGTCTTCAGACAAAGAAACCAATTCTACCTGTGGTCTCTTAACCAGAGGCAAAGCCAAAACCATTCAGTTTACAGGAACAACATCAGTCAGCTGCATCTCAAGCAGACAGGTTGCTCAACAGGAGCAAACTATCAGCCTTTACCTGCAAGAACCTCAGTTTCAAAGCCCATCTTTTGTCTTCAATTCCAAAACAGAGATAACACCAGCCTCACAGGCAAAGCTTAATTAAAAGTCTGCAAAGTGCTTTGAACCTGTAAAGCTCTCAAATGCTAAGGATGAGTAATGCACACCAGTTGCATGTGCTTCTGATCTTCCACCCACAGCTGAGAGGATCCTGAGACAGCATAATTACAAGGTATGAATTTAGCTAAGATGCCACACTTCATTCTGTCATTTGGACAGGCACAATGGGCCAAGCTCAATGGGTAAGCCACAAGCAATCAAGGCCTTTTCTGTAAATCTCCTCTGCTAATTCCATGCCCAAGCTTCCATGAGGAGTGGGGTGTGAGATCCACAGACAACTACTTTGCCTACACACACACACAAAGGACAGTTAATCCAAAACCTTTTCTAAAGCCACTCCTTTGCACTCTGCAAGCAGATTTTGGTTACCCTTAGTTTTGATGAACTTCTGAAGGGAGCTACACAAAGCTCAGTGAAGCCCATTTACACTGTAAAGACCATGCCACATTCCCCCAGCAAAAGAGCTTGTTCCCTTAATTCCCCTCCTAGAAGCTCCCCTGCAAACAATTGGTTTGGAGACAGTTCAGTCAAGCATTTAAGCATCATTCCTTCTAATAGCTGTAAGATTCTCATTGAAGGACCTGGCCTGAAGCAGCTTTGCTTTCAGCACTTCCCAGGACTAAGGAACAACATCTTGTACTTGCACTGGCATAATTAACAACCCAAACTTCTCCCTCTTGCTCAAAGGCAGAGCTACACCACTTACCTTCAATTAGAGCTGCTATGTGTTGGCTTTTCTGAGAAGGAAGTTCCTTCACAATATCCAGAGCTGTCAGGCCTCTGTTATCCTTTATGTTCACATCAATACCTATGGCAAGAGGTGCAGAGAAGGCAAAAGCAGGGATATTTTCCTATGTGCAAGTTCATGTCTTTCATCAAGCCAGATCTCACACTTGTGATCATCACCAGGGGGAGCTAAAAAATGCTCTGGAGAGGCAGACCTAAAGCCAAAACCAAGAGATAACCTCTCCTCTAACCCTCTCTGAGGAACTCTGATAGCTGGTTGGAGAAACACACTGCAGCTCTAAGGGGGTTCCTCAAGTTCTGGGTGAGGAGATCACCACGTTATTGCTTCAAAAGGGGATCATTCTCTCACCTGCAGCCAGCAATATTTGTACCACATCTGTCTTGCCAAACAAAGCAGCTTCGTGCAAAGCACTGCCTTTTTCAGTCTGCAAATTAAATGGAAAAATAGCATGAAGCTAGACAGCAGGGAATGGTGATGGAGGCACGTTTTAGAGGTTACAGAAGCAATAAACACACAGCACCATACTCAAAGTGGGGGTGACACCACCTACAACTGAGGACAGAGCATCAATGTCTTCACAATGCTGAGGATTTTGGAATGGCAAACAGGGATGGTCTCTTCAGAGAGACATGCAGACCCAGGTCAGAGACCAAGAAAGAACTTTCTACAGCTTAGCAAGAGGTCATGCCCTGAAAAGGAAAGACAAGACCACCACATACAAGCTACTGCTTTGAATCACAAGTGGCTTGATGGGAAGAGGCACGTAGCCTCCATCACTATCAAGAGCTCATAGTGTTGTGAGGCAGAAGAGCTTAAATAGAAAAGCTCTTTTCTCCCTCATGATGTATCTGGAGCACTCTGTGCAACTAACAAGCAGGTAGGAAGCATGCACAGCACCAGAACCCCTCTGAGCAGCTTCTCACAGCAACCAGGAGCTGTACAAACAGCCCAGAGGAAAACAAAGCAATCACTCATCTTTCATAAACCATCCCCCTGGGAGGAGGGTTAGGTGGAGCTCTCCATGCCATGACTGTCCCCCAGCAATCAGACCAGCCCTTCACACACAGTCACACTCAATACCTGATAGTTGCTGTCCATGCCAGCATCCAGGAGGACGTGGACTACAGTCTTGTGACCGTTCCTGGCTGCCAAGTGCAGGGGAGTGTGTTTCTTAGTGTTGCAGCTTAAAAGATTGGGGTGAGCATTCAAGAGCATCTTCACTACTTCAAGCCTCCCATAAAGAGCAGCCAGGTCCAGGGGAGTCTCAAACTTGTTGTTCCTCATGGTGGGGTCGGTGAGTTCCTCCAGGAGCACCTTCACCACCTCGGTGTGGCCGTACTGAGCCGCGCAGTGCAGCGCCGTCTCGTTGTCGTTGTTCTGGGGAGAGGGGTCACAAACACCCTGGTGTCACAACAGGGGAGAGCAGAGCTGCTCTGCCTCCTTCAAACCATTGAAGTTTAAATACAAAATAAGACTGGGAAACAAAAGCCCACCCCAAAAAGCAGTGGGGGAAGCAAAGAGCTCAGTTGGAAACAGCCTGGAGCGAGGTTTGCATCATCTCGCCAGGCACAGACCCACCCACCCAGTAAAAGCTCCAGAACAATAAAGCTTTACTCAGATATGGGAATCTGCTCTGTGGGAAAGAAGTGTTACATATGGAATAGAATCATAGAATGATGGGGGTTGGAAGGGACCTGCAGAGCTCATCCAGCCCAACCCCCTGCCCAAGCAGCTCCCACCTAGATCAGGTCACACTGGGATGTGTCCAGGGGGGTCTTGAAGAGCTCCAAGGAAGGAGCCTCCACACCCTGCCTGGGCAGCCTGGGCCAGGGCTCCCTCACTCCAACACTGACACAGTTTTGCCTTATGTTTCAATGGAACTGTTTGTGTTCCAGCTTCATCCCATCAGCCCTTGTCCTGTCACTGGATACAACACAAGCAAGTGCTGCCCCAACCTCCTGACACCCACCAGTGAGATGTTTGTAACTATTGCTGAGCTCCCCCCTCAGTCTCTTCTCCAGACTGAACAGCCCCAGGTCCCACAGCCTTTCCTCACAAGGAGGACAGACTGCTTTCAAATCTCTGCTGTCATAATCCAGAGACCATGCTAAAGCTGAAGGGTTTGTTGAGCTGTATCTCATTCCCCTTACCCCTACCAGCACCTGGGGAAGGCAATCTGCCACTTGTTGCCTGTATCCCACACTTTGGGGTGCCACCAAAAAGAAAAGGCTGCAACATAGAGGATATGCCAACTGCAGCATGAGTTCTACCTGCTGTAGTTTAACTGTCTTCATTTTAGATTTAAACTTCAATTGGTTCAAATCCTACTTATCCTGATTGTAACAGTCATTCCACCTTTGCAACTCTGCAGCTTGCAAGCTGGTCAGTTAGGGAGAGGGTGCATTCAGTTACATGCAGTTTGTGAATCAGAAAGCAGTGCAATTAGATCAGCCCACTAACAAGCCAAGGTTTTAGGTCAACTGAGTGAAGAGATGTCCAAGTGACTACAGAACACCTCTGCAATGAAAGGCAGATCCAATTAATGCATGCAGCACCTATCAGGTTACAAACCAGCAATGCAAAGATAAGCAAGACAAGCAACCCAGCACATTTCACTTGCAGGTGCAAAATAGGAACAGTGATGGATTTCAAAGAGCCTTTTCTCAAATTCAAGTTTCTAGCTTTTCTCCTGTGTGTTACACAGAGAAAAACCAAAGTTATCCTCCAATTTAACCCCAAAACCTTTAGTACAAACTTGTTACATTTCAACTTTAGCTGAAAGGATCCTGGTTGAATTTGTCATTTTAAGACCAGACCCCATCACAGAGTGTTGGTGCAGTTAGAAGTGCTACTTCAGAAACTGAATGTGATCAAAACACCTTCCTTTTTGCTTGGAGACCATGTTTGGATACCTTTTTGGGATATCAGCTTGCAGAAGCAGTCAATATTTTGCACCATTTCATGACCACACTGCTGAACTTGCTCTGTTGTACGAGCACTTTCATCCTATAAACTTGGGAAGTCATCCTGAGGCTCCAGGAGCCCTGCATGCAAACTCCCAGCTCCTTTTTATCTGGTATTTGCAGCATTTCTTCAGCCCCATGAAAAGCATTAAGGGAAGCAAGGAGTTCTGGAGAGGCTCTCTGCAGCTGCAACTTGGACAAAAGCACTGACCCAGGAGGCAGAAAGCAGCAAATTGCCACATGCAGAAGTGAGAGATTTCAAGGCAAGGAAAGCACAGCATCACTGTTAGCACAGAGCTTCAAACAGGCTCAGAGTGGCAGAGGCAGCCATGGTGAAGGAAGGCACATACAAATGGACAGAAGTTACTGTAGAATAAAGAAGTCTGCACATAAAATATACACAGGGAGTGTGAAGTGGAGAGAACAGAGAACTACAGAGATCACACCTGCCAATCAGCTTTTGCTGCTGGTCTCAAGGCATTGAGAAGTCTGGTAAATGGCACTATCCTTAACTCCAGTCCCTCTGGAGGAGCAGGTATCTGCCAAAGAGCCATGGGGGGAATGCACTGCTCATGCCACACTAGCCCTAGCTACCAAGGACTGGCACTGCTGGGACTGTCCCCTTCTCATCCCTCCCTGGCACAGAGGCTGTACCCCTTCAAGGGTTTTTTGAAGCATGCAGCACCTTCACACATCTGCCTGATGCCTCAGAAGGGGCAACACAACACCCTTTAATAACACAATTGTTGCAGAGTTCCCCCATCAGTGCAATGTAGTGTAATTTGCCTTAAGCAACTCAGTGCTGTGACACTGGGGTGAAAGGTCCAGACTTTCCTCCTGCAACAGAGACCACCAGATAGGAAACTCCCCTGAATCACTGCAGAGAGTCACCCCCAGCACACACTGCCCTGGAAACTCTCACTGTTGCCTAAATCTGAATTGCCTCTACTTTGGGAGAGTTCTGAGCAGCCACAAATGCTACAGCTGCTCCACAGAAGGGGGTTTGCCTCCCTCCCCTGTATTGACTCTCCAAGCACAAAGCAGAGCAGAGCCCAAACAATGAGTGTGAGTGCTCAGACACACATAGCTCCTGGAGATGGAAACAGAAAATTCCTTTCCAGCAGCCACAAGGCATTTGGGCTCAAATTTCAACCCTCCTCAGAAACACAGTGCTCTCCACAGGTCCCAGAGGCTGCATTCCTGCAGGAATCCTAGAATCCCCCCCAGTTCACAGCTGGGAGTGAGAAGCTGGGCTGGTACAATGCCTGCCTGCAGACCACAGAACACAGCCCCAAGTGCTCAGCTTTGCTATGGGCTCCATCAAATTCATCAAGCCCTGCTAACTAGACACCACAGACCACAGCCTTTATGCTCCTCAGACACTGAAATGGAGGCTTTACAACTCCTTAAAGCATATCTGTGTGCACCTCGTTCCTAACACACTGTAACAGGGCTTTGGTTGAAGAAAAGGGAGACTTGGGTTAAAGAAGAGAAGGTTTTCTGGCTTTCTAACCTGCAAAGATGTCAACAGCCAAATGAAGAGCCAAGGGAAGCTATAGAGCTGTCTCCTCCCCAAGTTTTGGAGAAGCTTTTGATGAGCACTGGTCAGGGCAGGTTTAGGTAAGACCTGATCCTGCTTCAGGGCTGGGGAAAGAGGCTGCATGATCTTTGGTCCCCATCCATCCTCCTCCTAAGATTCCTTTGGTTGGTTATTGCCAGTGTGTGCATGTCTCCTGGTAAAAACCTGCTGTTTTGCTGCTCTGTTGCCACACCTGATCCCCAAGCACACAAGAGGGATGTCCCTCATGCACCTCAAAGGTTCTGTAAGAGCAGGCCAAAATGAGAGAGAAAAAGAAATGAGGCCAAACTCAAACTTCCCCAGGAGGTGACACCCAAGGCACATGACAACCTCAGGCACAAAGCAGGCCACAAGAGTTGGTTGGAGCTGCCTCTTCAGTTGTAGCATCTCTCTCCATCCTTTTGCAGCTCATGATTCCCATCAGTGCCCCAAACAGCACTGCCAGGAGCAGAGGAAGGAAGAACAGGCCTCCAACCCTCCTACAAGTGTCCAACAAGGCAAACAGTTCAGAAAATAAAAAGGAAAAGGACTCCTGGATGTCCAACAAGCTTTCAGGAGCTCCACAGTGGGTTTCTGCCTGGTTTCATTTGCACACTTCAGATGGTTGGCTTCCACTTCTCTCAGCAGACCATTTAGATGTGTAGCACTTCAAGCCTAATCTGCAGGATTCATCTGCTTCCAATTACAAAAGACAAAGGTAGTTTGTGCAGTGTACAACCTGAGCCATGTGACAGCTTCTTCTGCTTGGGCTCTGCTCAACTGGTTGCTTCCTTCATACAAATTAAACAACCAAACTCAAGGGATGAGGAATCAGTGAGGCAAAGCTGCTGCTCCATCTTTTAACTTGGCTTCTGTCATTTGCTTTTCAGAAGTCCCCCAGTCCTGCAACACAGACACTGCAGGGACTTGCTACTGAACAAAGGACACTGGAAAAGGAGCATAAAAGGCAGCTGGTAACTATTTTTTTAAGTTATAAGAGAACAAGAAGCTTTCCTACCACTTCCTCAACAGGACATTGAGCTGTATTCCAGCATTGTCACAGATTCACAGATTGGAAGGGGATGGAAGGGACCTGCAGAGCTCATCCAGCCCAACCCCCTGCCCAAGCAGCTCCCACCTAGATCAGGTCACACAGGAACGTGTCCAGGTGGGTTTTGAAGCCCTCCAAGGAAGGAGCCTCCACACCCTCCCTGGGCACCCTGGGCCAGGGCTCCCTCACTCCAACACTGAAACAGTTTTGCCTTATGCTTCAATGGAACTGTTTGTGTTGCAGCTTCATCCCATCAGCCCTTGTCCTGCCACTGGATACAACACAAACAAGTGCTGCCCCAACCTCCTGACACCCATCAGTGAGATATTTGTAACTATTGCTGAGCTCCCTCCTCAGTCTCTTCTCCAGGCTGAACAGCCCCAGGTCCCACAGCCTTTCCTCACAAGGAAGATGCTCCATCCCCTCAGCATCTTGGTGGCCCTGCACTGGCCTCTCTCCAGCAGTTCCCTGTCCCTCTGCAGCTGGGGAGCCCAGAGCTGGCCCCAGGACTCCAGATGAGGCCTCAGCAGATATGGCAGAGCAGAGGGGGAGCAGAAGCTCCCTGGCCCTGTGCCCACACTCTCTTGCTGCCCCCAGGCTGCCATTGGCCTTGCCCACGAGGCCACGTTGCTGCTCATGGGCAGTTTATTCTCAGCCAGCACTGCCAGGTCTCTCTCCTGGAGCTGCTCTCCAGCAGGTCACCCCCAGCCTGTGCTGGTGCAGGGGGTTGTTCCTCCCCAGCTGCAGGACTCTGCCCTTGCCCTTGTTGAGCCTCAGCAGGTTCCTCTGTGCCCAACTCTCAGCCTGTCAGATCCCACTGACTGGCAGCTTTCTCTAAGTACCCCAAAATGTTCATAAAGATGAAACATCTCCTCTGAATGATTTCTGTAGGACACCCCATCCTGTGTGGGAGCTGAGAAGCTGGAAGCACCAGCTAAGCAAAGACTGTCACTTTACATCTGGACTTTTTGTGGTTCTCCCACCTGCAGCCAGGCCACTGAGAAAACATCAAGGTGTCCATGACAGGTAGGAGTCCACATGCTCTTCATTGGGCAGAAACTGGTGGAAAGCTGGTCAGAATTTGTGACAAGCCTAACAGATTGTGTAGAAATCATTATCTTTCTCCTTAAAAAGAAGAGAAAGGTTTCAAAACCACTGTAGCTCTGCTAGTGAGAGCAGTACAGCCACTTGGAAAACTGACCTCAGCTTGAAATAATGCAGTTGTCAAAGATGAAGTCCAACCAGAACACTTGGTAAAGAAGCAGCTGAGTTCACTGTGTATCTCTGTGGGGACCCAACACAATTTGACCTTTATGTTCCTTCTCCATTCAATGTTTTAGTGCAGAGTATGTCACACTTCACACTGTTACTGACAATGCTTTTGAGAGCTCCTTTCAGGCCTCTGAATGCTCGACTGGGATGTTTCCACAGCACACATTCATTGTTGTGGGAGTCCCTTATGGACTGCTCTAACAGTCACTGACACAGATGAGCTTCATGGAAATCAGTGCCTAAAGAGGTGTGCACTAGAGCATTTCCTGAAACAGAAGTTGTCAGAAGCAAATGGAATCCCCAGAGCTCAGGAACTTCAAGTGTGTGTTTTTAAGGTACTGCAGATCAAGCAGGAGTCAAGTTTTAACTGAGCTTTGAGAGACAGAAACCTGCGGTGGATGGCTGATCCAAAGTCATTGGCTGGAAGCAACTGTGGCTTGGTGGCTTCCAGCAAAAGGATCTCATGACAAAGCAGCAGTGATTATGCCATCACTGGCCAGCAGCTTCACTATAAATAAGAATGAAAAATGGTCTTTGTCACAACAGCACAAGGAACCTTCACCTGCCTTCTCAGTTGCTCGGCCTTGGTGCATTGCAAGTGCTGACATCACGCTTTTCTGTAGCTGAAGAACAACTAAAAGCAAGAGAGGAGCAAAACAGGGAAGAAAGCAGGAACAGAAGGCTAGGGCTGAAGGGTCAGAGGACACAGACTTAACATCAAAAGAGAGAGACTGATGCAATAAGCAGGACATGAAGGACTTGGGAAGGGAGGCATGAGCATTAGTGCCTTCCCTTCTCCCCACCACCACAAGGATGAACTCTGCATTCATATTACAAACAAAGCAGTGTGCAAAAAAGTCACTCCAAACAGCCCACAGAGGAAATGCATCCATGTTTATGCAGGAAAAAGAACTATCTCCCTTCTCTTTGCATTTATCAGCAACATTAGCACACGAAATGAAACCTAAAGCATTTGAATTCAAACAACATTTACCTTTTGGAAGTCATCCAGCCAAATCAAGCAAACTGACCAGCACCGTGAGTCCTACAAGGCTAAGCAATGAAGGAGCCCCCAGGAAAGTAAGGAAAAGCTTCCCTTAAATTATGTTTCTAGAACTGCTTTGAAGAAAGAAAACCCACAGTAAATATAATGGTGCCATTCCACTTGTTTTTTTGCCCCCCCAAGCAGCTGCAAAGTGAACAGGGGTTATTGCAACTGGATGACATTGCACCTGGAAGCACGCGAGTGCAGCCTGGAGTAACGATGCAGGGAGATGCTGACAGCAAAGTACACACCTTGGCATTGATATATGGGTCAAAGGGGCCGTACTTTTTGAGTTCTTTGATCTCAAGAGCATTCTACAAAAAGGAAGAGGAAAAAAAACAAAAAGAAAACAAAAAATGTGATAATGAAATGGGTGAGATAAAGCAACAAAGCAATGGGTGACTCCCAAGGAGGGGAAATGACAGAACACAGCATCTTGTTCCAGTCAAAGCTATTAACAGCAGAAGCCATTCCAGCTGCCAGTTCCTGTAACCTGACCCACTGTGCATTTCATTTACAGGACTCCAAACAGATGACTTCTCTCGTTTAAAAAGGTTCCTACTAAAGGGACATTAATGAAACATTACCTGGAAGGATTACACCAAGCTTTTAATCTCCTGCAAAGATTTCCCCCTATACCTGCCCTACTCAGAGCACAGCAGTTGACACTCAGTGCCCTTGGTCAGTTCTTACCAGACTGGTGGGAAACAGCTAACTCCACTCCTCAAATCTATTCAAACAGGGTGAATCCCTGCAGCTGTGCCCAAAGACATTATTAACCACAGCCACAAACTGGAAAGCTACCAACAAAGACATTAAAACACACACTCCTCATTTCTGCTCCATTGAGGGCTGGCAGTGAATTGCTTTACCACAATCTTCCTCATTTGGTGATGCTTTAGAAACAACCATTCAGCCCTGGAGCAGCCTGATGCATCCTTAGCTGTTTTAAACACAGAACTTCAGCGTGGCACTTTGGGCCCCACAAAGCATGGCTGGAAGGATGAGGATTCACCAAACTGACTCCCCAGGGAGTTTGCTCCCCAGGTTCTGAAAGGCTCACACCACAGCCCAACAGTCAGCAGCAGGAACTTGTCAATTAACTTCTGAGTGAGCAGATGTTTTTAGCCTCGTGGTACTAAGGCAGATAAACTTGCTTTGGTTTACTTCTCTCCTCCTGGATGAAAATATGAGTGGTTTAGGAGATGTTTTACAGGAGCATTAGATATTCCTGCCTCAGGGACAGGACAACCAAAGGCCACTGGAGCTTTAAACATCTGATCTGGATCCGTTACTGTGTGTCTGCCCAAGCTCACTGGAGTCCAGTAACACTGCACAGCTGGCCTCACTCTAACACCAGTTCCCTTATCCAAAACTCTCAAGTAAAACAATTAATTGGGTGTTCCAGCAGTAGCTTTTCAGAAGTTCCCTGGAACTGTAAGATGAATGCTGACTTCTGTGGGGAAGTTACACAGGGAACAGCCCTTCAAAGTGGACACAGTGGCTGGTGCACAGCACAGCTGGCTTGTACAAACCAATCCCTCTGCATCCTCAAGCAAAAACTATCAGCTTGACAGAGGGAAGAAATGCACCATTTGCTAGGATTTATCTGAGGGCAAGTAGGGTTAAAACCATCTTACAACTTACAAATTAGTTAACTGGAGCAAGTGCTAGAGACAAGCCAGGAGAGTAGCTAAGAGAGCATGGCCAAACAAGGACTAAACAAAGCTGCTTTGATTAGTTCCCAAAGGAGGGAGCCAATTACCCTTGGACAGAACTAGAAACCTTCTCAGCTATCCAGCAACTGAAAGGAAAAAATATGGGTTAGTTTCAGAAGCCCAGTATGAAAGCAGGAGACCACTTCCTAGGCACTGAATGGTTCTCACACTTATATCTCTCTGGATAAACATATGCACCTTACTCATTCAACCACTGACTCAGAGCTGGAGCTATTTGCCTTAGGCAGTGCCCTTATCCCAGTGGCAAGAAGGACTTTATAACAACTGCTACTAGGCTGGGAAGGGTCAGGAGTTAGCTGAAGTAGTCTCTGTCCATGTCAGGGAGGTGATTCAACCATAATACCAGAGAAAAATGGGCAGACCTGCTCATTCACTTTAGTGTGTGAAGGTCCCTGATGGATGAGGAGCTTCACAATGTCTGCATCTCCTTTCCAAGCTGCCAGGTGAAGAGGGTAACAGCCTTTACAGTCTGCTACGTTGGTCAGTGCATCGTTCCTCAGCAGAACTTCCACCACATCCCTGCAAGAGAGGGAAACTCGAGTCCATAAGCCAGTCAGTCCTTGTTTCCCAGCTTACATCCTGCTGTATTTTAACAAGTTCATCTGAACAGGAGCATTTCACAGACCCTCTTGAAATGTCATTTTTAAAAGTTCCTACTAAAAGCTGCCCAAGGGAAAACAAAAACTCAACAGGGAAGCTTGCTGAGCTGGGCTCAGGAAAGACCTGTGTTGCCTTTGTGCTAATGGAGCTGAAGCTGCTCTGGTGAAAAGTGAATTGCACCAGCACAATGAAAACGAATAAAGGCTTTAACTCTGTTCAATTTTCTCAGTGTCTTAAGCAGCAATGAACAATACAAGACTGACCACACTACAGACTGGAGTGGTGCAGGCACAGCAACACATTGGACACCAGACAGACTGCAGAGGACTGTTAGTGGAGCAGCCACCTTGAACATGTTGTTGTACCTTACCTAAATTGCTTATAAATCAAAGGGTGGTTGAAAACTTCTGTGTTTCACCAAGTTTTTCGAGAGATGAGTGTGCACACTGTGCAGCAGCCAGTGCCTCTACAGCAAAGCTGCTCTCCTGTTCTTCACCTCTTGTCCTGAAGGTGGTGTAGTGCTGCACCACCGCCACATTTTCAGCAGAAACAGCCTCAGGCTGGTGAATGAATTGCACAAAGACCATAGCTGGTAAAGCACATAGCATCCTCTAAGATCAAAGGCATTATAAGATGACTCACTTATGACCATTCAAAGCAGCATGGTGCAGTGGAGTGTATCCAGTACTGTCAACGCAGTTCACATTTGGCCCTCTCCAGATGCTGCAAGACACAAAACGTACAGGGAACACTTAGGCATGGACCAAACACACAGACAGCTGGCAAGGACAAGTTTCAGCAGAGCTCTCACACCGAGCTGGCTATCTGGAAGCAACCAGTGGCTGGACAGCAGTGGTTAAGAGCAGTAATACAGAGAGCAGATGCACAGCACCGTGTCGAGCAGAGGGGTTAGTGTCACAACACACACAGCCAGTACAGGGACTCACTGCCCTTTGCCTCATCAGACCATCCCAGTTTGCAGTTGGAGCTCCCACATTCTCCTGCTACCAGGCATCTTTCAGCCATACATGTGCTTAGTAAAAGTCATCTTCAGAGGAACATGTGTTTAATAAGGTTAACCACAAGAGACAACAAACCATCAACTCACTGCTAATTCACACCCCTCTGAAGAACTTTAATGTGTCTGGGAAACACTCTTCCCTCCATGGCAAAAGTCACTAGGGCTGTAAGTCAAAGACTAGGGGATACAGAGCCTGCTCTTGGTCACCAGAGTGATTCCACACTGCCTTCCTCCTGCCCAAAAATCGTTCCCCTGTGAAGCTGTTGGCAGTCTGCATGGAAGGGCTGGTGGTCCCCAAGCACTTCTGAGAACATTGTGAACCTCCCTGCCTCCTTCAAGGGCCGAGCACCAAGGATTTAAGGATTAACCCTGGAGAGGATTAATCTTCCCTCTAACCACTGCAAGGCTTCCTATTTAAAACAGTGGAGAAACACACGTGTAAGAAGCTGGCACTGCTCTTGAGCTCGCTGTTCAAGGAGTTTGTTTCACCTGCCTCTCATCACCAGTGCTAACACCTTCTCCCAGACCAGGCACATCAACACATTAATCCCTTCTTATAAGCAAATTAAAACCACTCACCTATGCTGAAGATGGCCCTCTCTGAGCAGCCCATCACTGTGTGCTGGCCTCTTCTAAACTCCCTCCTTTCAAGAATCTCACAGGATTTATTAAGCAGACAATCGCTCCTTCACTATTATTCTCCTGCATCCTTCTCTTTAACCAGAGGCAGACTTAATAGCACCCTCTAAGCCCCAATTTCTCTGGTTTAAAGTGAAGTCAACTGCTGCTCTTTATGAAGTAGGCCTTCCCTGATCATTTCATTTGCTCCCCAGTGTGTAATCACCACAGTTCATTGTGTGACAGGCACAGCCTCATCAGGAACGAGGCTTTCTGAGGTAACACTCCTTACTAGAAGGCTCCCAGCCAGGAGAGAAAACCTCTATAGCACAGTGCATAAAAGCAGTGGGAAAGGCACCAAAGCAACAGGAATCTCCTGCAGACCAAGTGGAAACTCAGAAGTCAGCTAATCAGCTCCCTTCCAAGGCCATTTCAGGTGGGATTCAGGAGCACACTGAAATGGAAAGTCTCTGCCCTCCGAGCGGCTCCTGATCCGACAGAGCATTAGAAAAGGCTTTGCAGTCCCGAGACAGACACGAGCTCAGCTGGAGGAGAGGCAGCTAAAGGGAAACTTTATCCAAGAGGACAGGGAAGTAAGCCACAAAATCCAATTTGCAAAGGATCAGCAGGGTTATCCAGAGGCATTCCCACACACCACACAGCATCCCATGCATCAGGAGCACACAGCAAACCAACACATGCATGCAATGCATTTCAAGTACTACTGGCATAACACCCTGCAGGGTGATGGCTTCAACTGCTACTAAGCTCATATCCAAAACATGAGACACCCCAAAAATCCAGTCAAATTGAATCCAGGAGGTGCTCTACCCCCTCCATCCGCAGCAGTGCTGGAGGTATGAAGGGGACCTGAGTAATTCTCAGGCTCTAGTTTCTTTTTGGCAGGGGCCTCATGCAATGTGGTTGCCCAAATAATTTATTGCTGGATTTAAAGTGGCAATTAATGGTTCAAACCAGTGCCAGAAAGACCTGTGTGTAGTCTGGAGCAGTTATAAGTACTGTGCCTGCACATTCCCTTGCACAGGCTGCTAATTTGACCAAAGCCAGAGAGTGCAGCAGTTTGACATATCAAACAGAGCTGCCTTTTGATGCTGAGCTCAAAAAGCTTCGGGGTGTACATAAGAAAAACCAGCAGCATTTAATCCAACTCTTCAGTTATGAAGGAAAACCAAGGTTAGTGATGTCATTGGCATAAACCAAGTCACTTGCATAAAGAGTCCATGGCAAGGCTGAGGACTGGAGCCCAGGGTACCTGTTCCCATCAGACCAGTCTCCCTGTGAGAAAACACACTCCCATCAACTCCCTTAGAAACACTCTGGTTAATGCTTTAGGGTAAAATTCAGTCAGGGAGCTTGGAGGAGAAAAGTTGGAGCCCAGGATGGAGTTGGTTGAACAGGGAGCTACTGCAGGAACCAGCTGCCAGGATTTGAAGATACTAAAAACAAACCAGAAACGTCTGATGTGTCTTTTCCTCCCCTTTGCCCTTTTATTCCTGCAAATAAAGAAAGCTTTTATCAAAGAAAGTTCAAATCACCCAGAAGTTCAGACTGGAAGGATCCAAGAAGAGAACTATTTACAGTTAGATGTGAAGAGCACAGTGAAGTAGATCAGTTTCTTCCCTCCTCTTCCTCTCCAGTTCTGCTCTGAAGGCCACACTGTTCCTGAGTTAACAGAAGCCACATCTTTCACCCCATTTTTATTTATGCAATGCATAGCATTACACTGACAGGCTCAGATAAGATCCCAAGCTTCTCATGTTAGATCTAAACACAGGAAAATAAATCCCCAGGGAAACTAGGGAGTTGGAAAAACTCCAGCATGGAAATGTTACTTTTGGAAGACACTGCCATTACCACAGAGCACTGTCTGCAGTGCCTGGTGCATCCCATTGGAATGATCTCAGGCATTCCCTGCAGGAACTGTGGCAGAAGGACTGGAAACAAAGTCCAGGCTCTGATCTATTAGGAAAATCCCCACAGACCACACTGGGGAGGAGATGGGTACTCTAGATTAAAATTAGATCTTTTGAAGTAAGGAGTTTGTCAGGTCCTTTCAGACCAGGCAGGGAAATGTAAAGTTTAAGTCAACAGGAATAACTTGGCAAGGAGCTGAGACCTCACTGTCCCAGGTACATGGAGCCAACGCTGCTCCAGCAACTCCCATCAGACAAACAAACGGAGCAGAGGCAAACACCTCCTGCTTCAGTCCAGTACATCTCACAACACAGAGGACAAGAAGAACTATACATTAAGAATCAAGAGGGTTTCACGGAGCAACAAAAACCACTGGAGGGAAACCAGGAGCAGGCAGCAGCTGGGCAGACTCAGCTCCTTTCAGAGGGGCTTCCCCTGCACGTCCTTCAGTGCCTGTTGTGTTCTGGCACAGCCAGGCCAGGGCCACACTTCCACCTAGAATGTCACCTTTGATGGCATGCTGATGAGACATAAAGTGTCTCCAGGCCCTGCACTTGGGCCACACCAACCCCAGGCTTGTGGCTGGAAAGCTGTCCTGCAGAAAAGGGCCTGGGGGTGTTCATCACCAGCAGCTGAACAGCAGCCAGCAGCATGCCCAAGTGGCAGAGAAAGCCAAGGGCATCCTGGCTTGTGTCAGAAACAGTGTGACCAGTAGGACCAAGGAGGTGATTGTCCCCTTGTACTCTGTGCTGCTGAGGCTGCACCTCAAATACTGTGCTCGGTGCTGGGCCCCTCACTCACTGCCACAGGGACACTGAGGGGCTGCAGCTCCAGGGCTGTGTCAGTGCTGGGCCCCTCACTCACTGCCACAGGGACACTGAGGGGCTGCAGCGTGGCCAGAGCCGGGCACAGAGCTGGGGAAGGGGCTGGAGCACAAGGGGCTGGGGAGGGGCTGAGGGAATGGGGGTGTTGAGCCTGGAGAAGAGGAGGCTGAGGGCAGATAGCAGCACTCTCTGACTCTCCCTGACAGGAGGCTGCAGGGAGCTGGGGGTCGGGCTCTGCTCCCCAGCAATGAATGACAGGACAAGAGGCAATGGGCTGCAGTTGGCCCAGGGGAGGCTGAGGCTGGAGCTGAGGCAGAACTCTTTCCCTGAGAGGGGTGTGAGCCCCTGTGCCAGGCTGCCCAGGGAGCTGGGGGAGTGCCCAGCCCTGGAGGGATCCCAAAGCCCTGGAGCTGAGGTGCTGAGGCTGTGGGTCAGTGCTGGGCTGGGCAGGGTGAGGGCAGGGCTGGGACTGCAGCAGCTTCAGGGGCTTCAACAACCCAAATGATTCTGACTCTCTGAAATGAGATGAGCACTTATTCCTGGTGCTGTGAGGTCATGCAGAGGGGAAGTCATTCAAAACAGGGTGGTATAAACATTGCCCTCAGTAAAAACAGACAAGACAGAGCACAATGCAGGAACTCCTCTCGCCAGGACACCGTGATGCTCCTCAAGCCTGTGGAGCCAGGCTGCACACAGCAACTCTGGAACCCACAAAGGCTTTTACTCCTCACTGTACTGTGCAGCCCTGGGAAAAGCTCTGCTTCCAGCCCTCAGTTTTCCCATCTGTAAAAATGGAAATAGAGCCCTGAGAGAAGCAGAGCACAAAGCCAAGCACTATCTATGTACTGTGTGACTTTGTGGCTGTTTCTCATTAAACAGAGCAACAGGTCCCTGCATGGGAAGGAGAAAGCTGTAAATACGAGTTGCCAATAAAGCTGAGCGAAGGTCTGGAGCCAATTCTGGAGCCACCACTGTTTGCTTTCTTTTCTCCCCCAATCCTCCCAAATCTTTCACATCAAAGAGGGGGTTTGCTTTCGTCTTAGCAGTCTCTGTTATGAGAGCAAACTGCTCAAATGATTACCTGCATTGCTCCCTGTTGCTGCACCAGGGATGTATTTCCAACAAGGGTCGAGTCTCAACATTAAGGAGGTAAGAAAAGCCCTGAAAATGGCACAATTTGCTCTGGTTTAGCTAACCCTCACCACTGACTTTTCTTTTACTCCATGACTCAGCAGATGCTCTTGCCTTTTACATAGAGCTTCCTGTTTGTAAAAGTTGCTGAATAAAGCACATTGCTTTAGGTCATGATAAAACCCAACAGTTCCTTTAAACAAGACCATAATTGTCCTCTTGCTTTTCCATTTGCTTCTTCCTGACTGCAGTGACTTTGCTCTCAAAACCATGCAAGGCAGTAGGCTAGAGCAAAGGCCAAGCTGCTTAAAAGAACAACCCAACATCTTCAAGTCAAAGGATGAGTGTCAGAGATGATTTGTAGTCTCACTTATCTGCATTAGAGAAGCACCCAGAGACTTCAGGGACCAGCACCCTTACAGGTGCAGAGCAGGCAGAGGCCACTGCTAGCCCTGTGTGTTTACATCCTTGGCACTGAAGGCACTGTCCCTGCTCTGGGTACAGGACACCAGCACACGAGTGGCTTGGCCTGAGGTCACAAAGGAAGTTTAAAGCAACTGAGAACTGGTCCCAGATGTTTGGAGATTTAGTTCAATGCCTTAGAGACCAAATGTCACGAGAGCACTTAAGGCTGGAGGCAGATGAACTCCCAGCCCATCACCCAGAGGACATCACGAGCAAGTCCATACACCCTTCTCAGCTATTAATATCCAACAGCTGCTGGATCCCTGTGCTGCAAACACAACCCTCTCCTGGTATTTCCTGCTTATAGACTGGTCATACAAACAACTCACATGCTTTCTGCAAGACTTCAGGTTGAGAGAGCACTTCAATCTTTCTGAAGAGCAAGGAAAGCAGCACTAGGCCCATGTCACCCAAGGGAAGGGGCCTGGTGTGGATGGGCTCCCAACGGAGCCGCGACCCCGTCCCTCGCGTGCCTCAACCACTGCTTAACACAACAGCCCTTCCAGAAATAAACTGCTGATGCAAGGCTGGAGAAGATTAAAGCAGAGTATTCCTGGGGCAGGGGAGAACGTGGCTAGATCCCAAGCAATACTTTCTCAGCCCCTCTTGGCAGGCTTCAGGAAGGGCCACGGAGAGCAACCCGGTTAGATCCCAGCTATTGGAGAGGCTGCAAAGGGAGCCAAAGTGGTGATCTTTGGCTTCTACACTCCTCAGCTTCTTTGCCCAGATTTTTCCTTGCTATGGAAAAAAAGAGCAGTCAGTTGGGATGTTGTTCCCCGCCCCAAACCTCCCTGGTTGCTCTCTCCCTGTGTTTTTGTCAGCACTCTCACTGTCTTACACCTTCCCCATCCCTCCTCTCACGGCTCGGCAGATTCCTTCCCAACCTGACTGTCCCCCACTCAAACCAAGGAACATCTGCTTGGGCTGTTCAGGCCTGAAGAGTCTGTCTGCAAGAGCACCTAGCTCAATG
Source organism: Colius striatus (assembly GCF_028858725.1). NCBI lineage: Eukaryota > Metazoa > Chordata > Aves > Coliiformes > Coliidae > Colius > Colius striatus. The sequence goes on from NC_084780.1 coordinate 2,962,241, forward strand.
GCTTCATTCTGACAGTCACTTTCAACTTACTGTAGAACACTTGACAAAACCCCCATGTGCTTTCTGTCTTTGCTGGTATTTCCCACTAAGTGCAGCTCAGCTCTGCCTAAAGCACAGTACTGCAGAGCTTGGCATTGCCAGTTCACAGCTGTAGCATCTTACCAGTTACCAGAACAAATCCAGACATACTACAGAAAATGTGGGTGGCCATTTAACATAGAGGATAACTACACAATGCCTTGGAGAGCATCCTGACCTTTCAAAGGCACACACAAGCCTCACTTCACACTCCAGTCCCACGCAGGAATCAGTTGCTGTGTATCAATTTCTCCCACTAACATCACTGCCTCCATTTTCCTACTGGAACAAATTAAATGCAGCAGTTCATATTTAGCACTTCAAACACAATGTCATTGCCAAGTATCCCCCAAGCTAAGACAGCAATTGCCTTCTGCCTGATGTAGAAGAGCTCTGTTTAGGGCCAGGAGGCTGCAAGGGGAGAGGTGCTGGGCTTGGATGTGTTGTTGGGTTGGGTTCTTGGGTTTCATTCTGTTTTGTAACAATTCATGACAACAATTTCTTCTTAATTGACAAAGTTAAAATGCACCTTCATATGCTTAAAATAAGGGAAAGAAGCTGAATGATTCACAGAATCACAGAATGGTGGGGGCTGGAAGGGACCTGCAGAGCTCATCCAGCCCAACCCCCTGCCCAAGCAGCTCCCACCTACATCAGGTCACACAGGAACGTGTCCAGGTGGGTCTTGAAGAGCTCCAAGGAAGGAGCCTCCACACCCTCCCTGGGCAGCCTGGGCCAGGGCTCCCTCACTCCAACACTGACACAGTTTTGCCTTATGCTTCAATGGAACTGTTTATGTTGCAGCTTCATCCCATCAGCCCTTGTCCTGTCACTGGCTACAACACAAACAAGTGCTGCCCCACTCACCTCAGATCATTCAACTCAGGAGTTAATAATACACTTGTGCTTCTCAAGTGCCTCTAGACTTGGGGAAAAAACACATCCAAGGACAACTGTCGGGAAGGATGCTACCCACAGATCATCCAGCCTGCAAGACCTCAGGAGAGCTGAAGCTCTCAACAGCTTTTCACCCTGAAAGAAGCAGAGAACTTAGCACAGAGTGTATTCCCAAAGCTGCTGGAAGAATCCTTCACACTGCAAGCAAAGTTACATGGATGAATCCTGATGGCAAAACAAACTGGAAGAGGCTCACAGAGTTTGAAAGACTCTGGGTAAACTAACAGGCAGATCTGGGTTCCTGGGGCTGCCAGCCCTCTGACCACAGGCACAACACCCAGCCTAAAAGGTGCAATGCTGAGTATGTCCTGCGAAACTGGCTGTGAGCTCTTACTGCCCACACCTCCTTCTGCTGCAACTCACTGGGTTCTCACTGCTCTGCTTGAAAGTCTAAAGTCAGAGGACTGGGAGACTACTGATCCCATGCCCAAGAACTCACTGAAGAGGACGGCACTGCACAGCTGCTCCCACAGCAGCACAGACTTCCAGGCCACTCGTGATACCTCTCCCTTGCAGAAAGGACCTCTGAAAACCCAAATCACCACTGAAACGCTGTTCTGGTTCTGGGCTGCAAGGCAGACACTTTCCTGGCAATTAACACACAGGAGCAGGAAAGCAAAACCTATAAGGAAAGAACATTGGGATCATAAACATCTGTGCAAAGCATCGAGCTTTCAAACATGAAAAGAACAAACCCGCCCGAGCAGAGGAATCGATCCTCCTGGGACCTCCACACACCATTCCAGGAAACCTGGATATGTGAGACACAGCACAGAGGTTGGAGCCTGACTGCAGGGGCAGATGCATTAAACATGCAGCCACTTTTGAGGGCTGAACTTAGACCCAGAAGGCTGGTAAGATTCATTCCTAAACCTACAAGGCATGGCAACCCCAGGCTCCTTGCACCTCAGCAGCACATCCCTGCAGAGAAACCACTGTTAACAGGGGAGTCACACAATGGTGGGGGTTGGAAGGGACCTTTAGAGCTCATCCAGTCCAATCCCCCTGCAATAAGCCTGTCCCACCTAGATCAGGTCACACAGGAACAGGTCTTGAAAACCTCCAGGGAAGGAGCCTCCCTCCTGGGGCTCAGCAGAAGCTGGGGCCTTGCAGCTATGGGATGAATGTTGTGTCAGCCCATACAAAGCAGGACTGAATGGTAGAGGCAACAAAGCTATTGTCAGAAAGTCACAAGGCAGCAAGACAAGATCTTACTGTCTCTATTCTTCTCTCTATTCTACTCTGAATGTACCTTCCTTCCAGAAATGCAGGCTCACACCAGACAGAGCTGAGTCAAGCCATCAATCCATCAAGGAACAACAATTGTGTTTCCAAGTAGAGCAAACAAGTGAAGACATGCAGAATGTAGGTTGCAAAGAAGAACTCAGTGCCTGCTGGAAGTGCTTTTCCCCACTCCAATTGCAGACAGCTCTTTGCAGACAACTCATTTCCAGCACACTGAACAAGAAGACAGTTTCCCAGTGCATGTCTTGCTCTGCACAGATCTTGAAACCTGAACTGGGTGGAAGCCTGCTGAAAACATTATGTTGCAGCACAAAAAGACCTTCAACAGGTAATTTCCTAACCTAAGAGCAACTTCCAGATTCATGGAGGAGTTCACCTTGTTTATTTTGCAGCTGCATTTGTGTATCAAACAAGTTTGATGGGAGTAATAAGTGCTTTCAACAGCTGTAACCACAGGGCTCTTTAATCCCACATGCAGGTCAGTTTGCATACAGTGCACAGCTCTACATGGCAGGACAGGCTTTCATCTCATGTAGTAGCTGCAGTATCAGCTTGTACTTCCCAGGGGACTTGGTTTCAACAGATTTTTTGGACCAAGTTTAGACCAGGATCTAAAGGAAGAAGTAACAGGAGCTTCAGCAAATCCTAACTACACATCTGCAGCTTTCAATGGAAACTACCACCTTAACTTTCATGGCTTGAAGAGGGACAGTTACATGGGAATGAGACCAAAACATCATCAAACATGAAAACTCATGGATATTTACATAAAGCAAAGAGAGGAGGAGAAAGTCTCCCACCTCAATAGACGTCTGGTAGGAAAGACAGCAATGGCTGGAAGGAGAATCACAGCACAGCTCTGTAGCATTACAGCAACAGGAAAATTGGGAGTATTTCATTAAAGTGACTATTTGACCTCCTACATGCACCTGGATTTCCTTCCAAATTGTGGCTCAGAGGAGTGTTTGGCACCTGAGAACACTGACCAGAGCTGTCACACCCACCAGCGGGATGCAGAGCTGAGGCTCCCCAGGAGAGGAGGAGCTGTGTGTTAGAAGGGATGATGGTAGGAACACGTCCTTGAGAAACACAGCAGAAACAAACCACCTCCATGTGCATGCACCAAGGAGCACCAGCACCAGGGTGGTCACTGACCAAGTGCTAGAGGAGGCAGCATGGACACAGCTCCAAACATGAAGGGCAGCATTCACCTGCACTGAGGCCACACAGGCCACATCCCATTTGGCTCCTTTCCCCTTTCCTCCAGAGGCCACTTCAATCATCAACTGGACAAGAAAGCAGTTCTACTGCTATTTAATGGTACCTGCACCTCCCCCAGAGCACCACACACATCCTACACACCAACTAGCTAAGAACATCCAACCACTTGAGAGCAGAAGCTTCAAAGCATTCATTTCTTTCTTAAACTCTCCTGGGCTTTTTTTACCCCAAATTTACCAAGTGGCTCCACTGGAACCCTGGATGTTTCCAGCCCTGGGTTACATCTAATCCCCTGCAAAAAATACAGAGACACTCTTGCCAAAGCAACAGAAGGATGAAGGCTTATGCTTTCACCTGTGGGAACTGGGGGCTTTCCAAGGTACTGTTACAGCCAACATCCCAGGTAAGGCCCATGCTCCCTGGAGAAGTCTATTGGCCATAACCACTGAATCACAGAATGGTAGAGGTTGGAAGGGACCTCTAGAGATCATCTAGCTGAGGAGCAGGCTGGTTCTGAGAGAAATGGGTGAGCTTACCTTTTGCTCCACACCCCCCCCCATACCCCCTTTAGAATACTGAGACCAAACACATAGGATAGACAGATTAAAAGACTTCACCTTATTGCACCACATGAAACATGCATAGAAGGGATAATACCTGCAGCCAGACAGAGCTGATGGGCTGCACCACTGAAAAAGCAGCTGCTGGGGGACTGATGCCATACAAAGCCTGAGCAGTGAGACAAACTGTCACCCACTTCACCTTCCCTGCCCTCTGCAGCATCAGGACCACGACAAGAAGCTTCAAGTTGTTCTGTCTTGAAAGCTTCAGGGCTTCATGTTTATCACTTGCCAATTGCTTGGCAATGGCAACTTTGCACGTGTGTGGCACAAGAGTTAGAGCTAAACATTCAAAAGAGGAAGCCCAAGCCCTTCCCTGTACCTCAGCAGATAAATTAGAGCCAAGACACTTTAACAAGGTTAATCTTCCTCAAAGTCATAGGGCCACAAGCTCAAGTACATGGTGTCAGAATGGATGGGGAAAAGTGGGGGCTTTATTAAGGACAAGACATGTGCAAATGACCCAGGTGACATTGCACAAGACCACAGCCCAGCCCCAGAGTACTTCTGAAAGATTGCTATCAGCTCCAGCCTCATTGCCCAACCCTGTCAGGGCAGCAGTGTGCTGTGAAAGCACCAGCATTTCAGCCAGTGGAGCAATACCATACAGCAACTGATCCTCTGATGGCTGGCCCAGTCATTCCTTCTCCCATGGAGAGAGCACAAGCCCTTGCTCCTCAGAGGCAGTGACTGGCTAAGGGCAGGTGACAGGAAAGCTGCATGAGTTGTCAACCTGACAGCTACCCCACGCAGGATTAGTTCAGGAACTGCAAGAGGCAAAAGGTAAGCTCATCTGTTTCTCTCAGAAGCAGTCTACTCCATCCAAACTAAACTTGCCCCACTAGAGAGAGCAGCCCTCCACTTACAGATGGCTCCTGGCAGTGAGAAAGCATTTCTTTAATGTATGGTGGGGAGTGACAGTGGGCTCTGCCACCTCCTGCATTATGCAGTGGGTGACAGAAAGGATGGGCCATGCATGCACATTATGCTACATCAAAGAATCCCTCCAAGCAGGAGACAAAATGAATAGCTGCAGGAGAGGGAAAAAAACCCCAGGTCTGGTTTGAGTGCATATGCTGGCTTTTATTCCTAAAAGCATTACAGACACTGTCTGCAATCTGCTGCCATTCAGGGAACACTTCCAGCTGATTACATGCAATGGAGCAGAGTTCACATGCAACACAGGCTCTCCATGCTGGCACTGACCACATGGCTCAGATCCAAGTACAGCCTTCCTGAACCAAGTGCAATCAGTTCCTCAAGACATGGAAAGCCAAGCAGGGTCTCCAGGAGCTTTGGTTTCTGATGTGTGTGGTGTCAGGAGCACTACTTTCTCCACACATGGTCAAAGGGCAGCATGTTGGTAGGGGAGGAGAAGGGAAACTAGGAAGGTAACATCAAAGTAGCATCACCCACAAGTCTTTCAAGGAGAGGAGGAAAGGGAAAGGGAAAGGGAAAGGGAAGGGGAAAGGGAAAGGGAAAGGGAAAGGGAAAGGGAAAGGGAAAGGGAAAGGGAAAGGGAAAGGGAAAGGGAAAGGGAAAGGGAAAGGGAAAGGGAAAGGGAAAGGGAAAGGGAAAGGGAAAGGGAAAGGGAAAGGGAAAGGGAAAGGGAAAGGGAAAGGGAAAGGGAAAGGGAAAGGGAAAGGGAAAGGGAAGAGAAGAGAAGAGAAGAGAAGAGAAGAGAAGAGAAGAGAAGAGAAGAGAAGAGAAGAGAAGAGAAGAGAAGAGAAGAGAAGAGGGTTTGCTCCCTCTTGGCAGGGAGCAAACTTTGAGCACCCAACACCCAGATGTAGGGTTTTATATGCTGAAAAAGCTGCCTTGCTTTTTGTTCTAGGTGAGGAAACTGGCCTCTAAGAGAGGACAGCAAATCAAGAGCATGTGCAAAATGCTTGCAAAGCTCCCAATGAGGTTTACTAAAGCCCAGTTTTGCAGTGCATTCTCCTCTTTTGCATCTGACTCGGTGGGGTTTGGAGGAATGTGAGGGAAAGGAAGCAAAAGACTCCTCCAGAAATTCAATAACGTGAGCAGCATTCTGAATGTCACAGAAACCAGCCTGGAGCTGACAGTGTGACAGAACTGCATTCTGAGCTAGCTGCACTGCTAAGGTGCACTCCTCACTCTTCATTTGAGGATAAGCTCTACTGTTTCCACAGCACTGGGCAAGATGCAACTAAGGAGAAGGAAAATATGCAGTATTGAAATAATCAGATGCAGAGAAGATGAGCAGGACAGATCTGGGTGGACATGTCTGGGTGGTGCATGCTTCCAGGCTCTGCCAGATTCCTTAGAAAGGTTCAAGGCTCTCCCTTTGCCTTCCCTCCATCCAGCACTTCCAGAGAAGTGGAAGCAAACTGCCTGGGCAACCAGGTAAACCCTAATCCAGCAGTACCAAGCAGCTCACAGTGCAGTGCTGTGCTGGCTACAGCTGGCAACCTCACACTGGGTTTTCTCTCCCCCTTTTTCTTTTGTGAGACAATTTAACAAGCTGCAGAATCCCGAGAGACAACAATCAAGCACCAGAAATAGAGCATCATGTCTCCAACTGCACACATCCATCTGTGCTGTTTCCTTCTGACACACACACAAAAGGTCCAAGTTTGGAGTAAAAACACTGCCAAAAGCAACTTGTGTGCATTTGATTCTCCCAGCCTGTCACTCCCCCTGCATGGGGGAAACTGAGGCACACATGAAGTGTTTCAGGATGGCAGAAAACAAGGCACTCTCTGCTAGCTGTCTAGCCTGCAACACAGCTACATGTACTTATTGTTTTAATCCTGTGGATTCCATCTGACAAGACACAAGTTAGGGGTGTTTTCCCCAGCACTCAGAGTGGTCTGATCCAACAGGCACCTCGGTGGGAATGTCTGATTCCCAACAGGGAACCTCAGAAGCACACAGGAAAGGGGATACTTTATTTAAACAAGGATGTCTTCCCCCTGGTTATGTCTTAGAGATGCTCTATACATGGAAGATAAACACACCTCCATGTTTTCCCCCATCTCTCAGTGTCAAAGTGCTCCCAAGGCCTGTCCTCTCCTCACCCCAGCCCACGACAGCGAGCTCAGACGCTCCGTTTGGCCGCCATCCCCTCCAGCCCAGGCCAAGCCGTCTCCATCTCTCGCCTTATCACCATGAAACCCTGCCAGCCCACTCACTTCCACAGAAAACCACTTCTTCCTTTTCAGGCTGCTTGTTGCCTTGAACTGATGCCCCAAATGCAGAGCAGCAGCTCTTGGGTCTGAGCTGGACTAGATGAGAAGCAGGTAAATAGGCCAAGTGAAGCAGAGCCAGAGACACGGGGATGCTGACTGAATTACCCTTTCTTTACATCAATTAAAAAGCAAATGAAGTTATTTTGTACCAATAACTGCTACCAGAGTGCACTTGTGCCTCAGGGAGACTGGAAAGAGAGAGAGGCTCACACAGCATCCCATTTCCCTTGTGACATGGTCGGGATCCGTGAGACGAGCGCTTGGAACTGAGGCTGGCACTGAAGTGCTTAATTGTTCAGATAGATGGGGAGAGGACACAGCACAAACAGGAGGATCCCCCCATGCCTTAGGGAGAGACTTGCAGGACACAGACCACGTGCATCAAGACACACAGGGAGGAATGCTACGCCTCAGTGAAGAATCAGTCGCTCTGGTATCAAAGACACAGGAACAGGGTGGGGAGAAGAGACCCTCGAGCAAGGCAAGAGGGGGCTGCAGAGTTAAAAGCCATGACAGAGCTCCACTTAAAGCACTTGGAGCAGACTTTGCCCTTCCACACAAGCCACAGCAGCAGCTGAGCCGCTGCACACAGAGCTCGATTTGAGCACGTACCGAATCCCAGAGCTCTGGCTGAAGAAAGACACAGCCCAGCAAGACACTGACTGGCAACAGTGTGGGCCACAGCCAAGGCAACTACACACCCCTGCACTGACTACAGATGGAATTCTTTCTTGATGAGCTTTTTAATTGGGTGCCCAAAGAGCAAGTAACAGGGAAATGAGAAAAGCCAGTAAGGGTAAGAAGGCAAATGGGAAAAGGAGGCGAGTTGGCTGGGAACATTGAGGACACATCTGAGCAGTCACTGAGCACTGGGATAAGCTCCTGCCCGTTCTTGGTGTGCATCAAAGCAAAACACAACTGAAGACAACAGTTCTTAAGAAAGTAAAGGAGGATGGGAAGGAAAAAGGAGCATCCTTTCACTCTTGAAGAACCTGTGAAAGCCAGCCTGGCACAGGAGCCAGTGGGCAGTAAATGACCTCCCAATCCTGAGATAGCTCCTGTAAAGTTGTTCTGACTTCTCCATGCTATGTGTAGAACAGAGATAAGGTTAGAGCTGAAAGATACAAGTGTAAAAGTCAGCCAACCATAATGCTAATGTGGTAAATGCTAAGGTCCCTTCCTGGCTAACTGCTTGTGAGGAGCTGTGGGGAAGGCCAGAAGGGCAGGTGCTGCTCCTCTGAGAGCTGCCAGAGACATCTGCAGACAGCCTCAGTGCTGGTGAACAGAATAAGTAATGGCACAGGCAGCAAGGAAAGCTCTTTCCCACACGTTTCACTGTGCACCTGAAGCTCCCAGCTTTGGTTTTCTCCACCTGCCAGGTTTGATTTTGCCCAGGATGACAAGCCAGCCTGGAACTGGAACAGCTTTTTTTGCTCACCAGGAAAACACCCCACATTTTCTTTGGGGAACAGACACAACATAAGGTAATATGTTCCAAACCCCTTAAAACATTTCTGCCCACTTATTTGAAAGTACACAAACCCAATTCTGGGCTCTTTCTCTGTTAAATACAGCTCTTCCCAGCCAGGAGCTGTATTTAGTGGCAGAGTCCTTCCCACACTAACATTTGTAACCTACAGGAGGAATGTTTAAATGCAAGCCAGGCTACTGAATTATAAACCCATGCAGGGATAAAACTCTCCAGTACTTCAAACAATTTCAAGGTCACTGCAACTCTATCCCAGCAAATAATTATGTCTCAACTGTAACAACTTACAGCCATAGAACTACCAGGATCCTTAAAGCATTTCAGAGGGCTTCAGAAGCTTACCCAGCACTGACAGCTCCTGAGATGGAAGGCACTGACTCCTTTTCTCACACAGCAGCTCTGCATAGCTGTCTCAGAGCAGCACTGAGGACCATTAAATTGTACCCAGCTTTCCTGGGGAATTTAGAAGAATAATCACAAGTCAGGCATGAGTGAGTTGTGGAGGAAACCAGAAGCTTTCATCACCTCAAACTGAAACCACGTCTAAGACCAAAAACGTGTGAAGCTCTTGAAGCCAATGCACAAGAAAAATAGTTTAGTGTGTGTTTATGCACACACAGCTTCAACACAACCTTTAACATGACAAAAATCAGCTTCAAGACTCAGATTCCTTATATTGCAGCCAGCAATTCACCCCATTCATCTTGGGATCTGGAAAGCTGGTTCCAGCTGAGGCCAACCAAGCACCACAGAGCAGAGCCTGCACTGCAACACAGACCTGAGAGGTCCCCACAGAAATGCTGCACTCACAAGGGTGAAACTCCAGCCACTGCCATGGTGGTAAGGAGGAGAAGATCGAGGCAAACAACAACTTGCCTCTTTGCTGACCCATGCTGAAGTTGCACTTACAATCTACAGCATCTCTGGGCTCTCCTTCCCAGGCCTGGTAGAAAGCAGGGCTGGGGTACCCTGCAGGTGAGCAGTTTCCAGCACTAAGCTTAGCACAGACACCAAACAAGTGACATCCTCCAATCTGGTCCATCAGACAGGCTGCAGTTTTGGGGGGGGTTTATCCAATTCTCTTCTTAGGTCTTCATTTGCAGTGAAAAGGAATGTCAAGGACACATCTTGTTTCACTGCTCCTGTGAAATAACTCCTCTTGAGATTAAAGGAAGGATGCCCCAAATGCCAAACCCAGCAGTAATGATGTGTCCTCCAAGCTCTCTGTGTTTCTAGCCCTTTCTAACTCAATGGAGATGAGCCTTAGGAGTTGATACATGGCTTCAGACTCCACCAGGATGAAATGAGGCTGTAAAGAGAGCCCAATGTCACCAGGGGAATGAGAGTAATCTTAGATCACGCAAAGGTAGCTCCTAATGACACTTCACAACAGCCAGGAGCCATCCAGGGGGGATCACAGGATGGATCAAGGGCATTCAAACATCTCTTACATGACAGCCAACAATTTATCAGACCTAACACTGTGCACCAAGAAACTGTGGCTTGAAAAAAACACTGCAAACAAGAACCAGCAAAAAACCTCCAAGTCCACAGGACACACAGGCCCTTCTTTGAGTCATGATGGAGCTGACCATCCCAGCAACAGGAGCAAGACAGAATGCAAAGCTTTCAAGGCTCCAGAGTTCAAGGCTTTTACCACAACCCTGTTCCAGCCTCCTAAAAGGACCCCTAAAATTGTGCTGATTTCCACCATGAAGAGCAGCAAGGCAGTGTCTGGGGAGCCCATCTGCATCACTGGGGAGGCTTCAAACCTTACCAGGCACTGGGCTGCTTTAATCAGATTACACTTTAAAACCAGGCAATTGACTTTGTGATGCCAAACTTGAAAGGATTTCTCCTGGTGTCTTAATTAGAACGAGGCAAAAGTCATTTCACCTAATTTCCAGCCCACTTCAATATTAGATTTGAAAGACCACCTATGACATCTTCAGTCCTGTTTGGTCCTAAGAGGCTGAGAAGCAGCAGGCAACAGGATTAGATATGAACCTAATGAGATAATGTATTGACATAATATTGCTGGCACCCACTTTCAGACAGGGCTGTGCTCTGCAGCCCCAGTACACACAGCACAGACACCTCCTTTTAGCTGGGAAAGGAAAAGCCTGAGGTTTATTTGTAAATTTAATTTCCCTTTAAAAGAAACCAGGTGTTTAAATAACAAGGGAAGAGTGCAAATGGAATGGGGTTGACCAAAGCTAAACACCACCAATGCAAGCTCTCCTTTTCCTTAAGCTAAATAACAGACTCAGACAGTCTGGTAAAAGCCACAGACACACAGACACACAGACACACAGACACACAGACACACAGACACACTCTCTCCTGTTTTAAAAGCAGCTTCTCTCCTAATTTCATTAACACACTGCTAGGTTCAGATATTAATTATCCTGATGTTGATCTGAAGCACTAAACAGCCACAAAAGCTGGGATTTGTCACCAAGAACATACCTACAGCACGTGGTGGTCTCAGCACTTGGCATCATTTAACATTTAAGCAGTTCACCTATACAAAGGATGGGGGGAAACAGCCCCAGCTAGCACCACTGGATGCACTGAGGCTGCTGAAGTCCTTAGTTAGGGAACAGTAAAAGCTGCACAAATACACACTGTAGAGGTTAAAAAAGAGTTTCAAGTGCCAGCACCTGATGCAGCTGCTGGATGTTCCACTGGATTCTCTTCCAGAATACAAACAGCTACAGAAAACTGTCCCTGCACACTATGGCACACTGAGCACCACACTCACTTGAGTTCAAGGGTTATCAAAAACATTTACCTCAGATATTACCACAGAGGGAATGTTGTGTCCAGCTCTGGGCCCCTCAGCTGCAGAAGGACAGGGAGCTGCTGCAGAGAGCTCAGCACAGGGCACAGAGATGCTGGAGGGAGTGGAGCATCTGCCTTGTGCTGAAAGGCTGAGGGAGCTGGGGCTCTGCAGCTTGGAGAAGAGGAGCCTGAGGGGTGAGCTCAGTCATGTTACAAACCCATCAAGGGGTGGGTGTGAGGAGGCTGGAGCCAGGCTGTGCTCAGGGATGGCCAGTGACAGGACAAGGGGCAACGGGCACAAGCTGCAACAGAAGAGGTTCCAGAGACACACCAGGAGGAATTTGTTCCCTGTTGAGGTGAGGGAGCACTGGCAGGGGCTGCCCAGAGGGGCTGTGGAGGCTCCTTCTCTGGAGACATCCCAAACCCAGCTGGATGAGTCCCTGTGTGCCCTGCTCTGGGTGCTGCTGCCCTGGCAGGGGGGTTGCACTGGATGAGCTCTGCAGGTCCCTTCCAGCCCTTCAGATTCTGTGACTCAGGCCAATAAAGAGACCCCCTGATAAACTCTGACCATTTCTCAAGTGAGCCAGGACAATTCCCTGCAGGACAGAGAGTTGTTTTAAATTCATGAACACTGGGTGGCATTACAGCAGTGCCAGCCTTTGAGCAGGGCATTTCCCCACCTTGGGAGGGTGGCAGACAAGCTCAGGATGCAGTCCTTAGGGAAGCAGGATATAAATAGCTCTAAGGACATAATACAGGCTGTCCAGGCTTTGCACAGAGGAGAGGGCACCTTCACACACTCCAGCACCAAGATCTTTCCGAACACACATCACATCTTCCTGCCCTCCATCTTTAATTAGGCTTTTCACCCCTTCATCAGTCTATCAAGCATCTCCTTTCTGCTGACAGCTGAAGTCCCAGGTGAACTAACATTTCAGTTGGTGTTTTTCCCCCTTCTGCAGAGAGCAGCTGTATTGGCTTCCCCAGTCTGTTGCCATGGAAACAAATCAATCCTCAACAGTTGTATTTTTACCAGTTTCTGTGAAATGGGATTTCTCTCATTTCCATGACTAAGCTGTGCTCCAGAGCGAGCTCTCTGGGTCAGTGACACCTCAGCATCAGACAGGACCTCGTCCTAGGTGTCAGTGACACGAGGCAATGGCATCATCCTTACTTGAATGCTCCTTCTTCATTTTGAGAGGACACTTCACCTTGAAGGATTCCCATAGCCCAGGCAATAACAGCCAGAGCTGTATCCCTGGAGCAGAGAAGAGCAGGGGAGTAGAAGGCACAGCCTGGAAGGCCATGGGGGTGCTGAGGAAGCTCAGTAGAGCACCCACCAGAAAGCTCACCCACCCTCAGTGGAGAGCATCCCCCAATGTGCCCGTGCATGCAGGATTATGGTCAGGGGGTCCCTGCAGAGCTGTGTGCCCAGGCACAACAGAAGGAGCTCACCCTCCAGGAACTTGCCTTATCCTTGTCCAGCTGGAGGGGGCTTTCCCTTTTGTTCTGGGATGAAGACAAGTGTCACCTGTATGCAACCTCAGTTCTCCTCCACATCTTTCACTTCACTCTGATACCCTGCCTGCTTTTCCTTCCACCTCACCAAAACAACTCATTACATTAAACAAACCTCACTGGATGAACACTGTCTCTTGGCTCAGCTGCTCCTCATAGATCAAATACTGTCTCAGACATCTTCAGAACGTTCAGGTCTCTGCCAGACAGCCTTCCTCAGCCATTGGAGCTCAGGGCCCACGTCATCAAGTTGAGCAGCTCCCCTTGCACCCACACACACTATCTCAGCAGCCCCGTCCGCAGGCAGAGAGCTGCAGCAGGACAGATGCTCTCCAAGCAAAGGAGAAGGGCAGGGGAGATGCTGCTCCTCTGTACTGTCACCTGCAGGTTTCTGCCATTTCCCTCCTGTTGGATCCAGGAACTGCACAACCCCACTAAACAAAGGTTTTCTGTTAGGTCAGCCAGCTGGAGTGATTCACTCTGGCACAGCCACACAACAACTCAAATGAGGATCAGGGAAAGAAGATGGGGGAGGACAGGACCACTGCTTTCAGCAACTAACTGCTGGACGTGCTTAGCTGTAACCTTCAAGTTTCACTAGTGAGTGCCAGAGCTCATTTGTTAAACATTGAGGATCCAGCTGTGCAGCTCCTGCCTTCAAAACAGAGTCCTCTGGTTGTACTCAAATCTGCAGTGACATTGCTTCAGTTTTGGGACTGCAGAGGGGAACAAGGCCATGGAAATGTACCTCATTGCTCAAGTATTCCATAGTGGCTTATGTGCACAGCTGTGGCTTTGGTCCTGAAAGTCCTACACACAGCTCAATGGCAGGAGAAGAAGTTGGGGTGTGTATCAAAGAGCCATCAGGGAATCTCACAGGCATCCAGTCACTCAAGTCTCAAAGCATTCACTCTGCCACCAAGGCAAACACAGAGACATCTCCCTGGAACATGCTGTGTGCAGCTGCTCATTCCAGCTCAATACAGGGAACCCAAAGTCTTCCACATGCACATTTCCATTTTAACCAACCCATGGATGCTTGACTCAGGCTGCTGGAGCTGCAGGCACTCTGGGCACAAACCACCTTCTCAGTCCTTGGACAGGATACTCCAGCCAGTCTTGTTCAGGACATAGAAAATAAGACCCATAAAACACTCCCCACCCAACATCCTGACCCACCTGATGCTCCTCACACCATGTCTTACCCCACAGAGTGTTTGAGGTAACTCATATGAGCAGAGGGGTATTTCCAAAACCCAGTTTGGCACTTGGAAACACTAAGGGACACTCTCAAACCAAGTGAAAAGTGAGCTAATGTGCTCTCATCCTCTGACATAAACATGGTGGCACTTCAAGAGAGCAAGTCCCAGGACATCAAAGGGCTCAGCACACAGGTAAAGACTGATGGGATGTGAACAGGAGAATTCAGCCCAGCCTGGACATACACCTGTGCTACAGAGCCCACGGTGGATTAATCAGTCACACAGGTTCTGAGTCACTGCTTACACAAACAGCCACAGCCTACACTAACTTCTGCTCAGAGCTGAGAGACAGATTCCTGTCCCATGTGCTGCTGTCCCATTTTGCTCTGAGCCACTTCAGGCGGGTCCCATCTGCTCCCCAACTCCATACCCACTGAATTCAGCTCCCACACACCTTCCACAGTGCTGCTGCACCTCCCTGCAACCTCTCACCATCCCTCCTGCCACCCAAACCAGGCAGCATCAGGTCATGGAAGACTCAGGCTGCACACAGCACGGCTGGGAGGAAGCAGGACAAAGTTCTCCTGAGGGATTTGCACAGAAAGGGAAGCCACCTCTGCAACAAATCCATGTCCAAGGCAAGCAGGGCCTGGGTGCTACCCAAACCCAAGTCCTCCTCCACAGAGCAAAGCAGGCAGCACCCCTCGGTGAGGAAAGCACAGCACAGCTGATGTGACTTACCCAGGCTCCCACAACCCAATCCTCCCTGGAGACAACCTTAATCACACCATCATGCTGACCAAAGCAAGCAAATTAAACGTTCCAGAGCTGCATTAGAAGATCAGAGCTACAGAGCACTTCAGAGTCCCTGCCAATAAGTGCAGCCTGCCTCAATTACTCAAGAAGTGCTTAGAAAACAATTCACCAAAACGAGCTGGAGCACACCTAAGGCCTGTGGCATTAATACTCTCAGCAATACTTGTGTTCAGGTATTAATTAAGGAGAGATCTGTCCTGCTGTGCTGTTTGCACAGGAGGGTGTGGAATAGCAGGCAGTTGAAAAGTGGGTGAGATAATTAATCACAGCACCATGAAGAGCCAAAGACCCAGCTGGGGTTCCTCACACAGCCCCATTCTGCATCAGGAGCAGATTCCTTCTCATGGGGGGAAGGGGATGACAGGGAAATGTTTTGTTTGCACCTTTCCACAGCCCTGTGAGCTCAGCCCTTGGAGCCTGGCTGCTGCTCCCTGCCACTGTCTCAGCCAAACGCTGCAGGACCTGCCACTTGATCAGGCAGCAGAGACTGAGGCACTGGGACAACACCAGGCACTAACAAGTCACAGAGTCCCAGCATGGTGGGGGCTGGAAGGGACCTTTAGAACTCACCCAGCCCAAGCCCCTGCTCAAGCAGGTTCCCCTGGCTCAGGGGGCACAGTTGGAAACCTCCTGAGCAGGAGCCTCCACACCCTCCCTGGGCAGCCTGGGCCAGGGCTCCCTCACCTCAGCACTGAAACAGTTTTGCCTTATGTTTAAGTGGAACATTCTGTGTTCCAGCTCATGTCCATCACCCCTAGTTCAGGCACTGGCTACAATAGAAACAAGTGCTGCCTCATCCTCCTGACACCCACCATTTATATACTTTTAACTATTACTGAGCTCCCCCCTCAGTCTCTTCTCCAGGCTGAACAGCCCCAGGTCCCACAGCCTTTCCTCACAAGGAAGATGCTCCATCCCCTCAGCATCTTGGTGGCCCTGCACTGGCCTCTCTCCAGCAGTTCCCTGTCCCTCTGCAGCTGGGGAGCCCAGAACTGGCCCCAGGACTCCAGATGAGGCCTCAGCAGCTATGGCAGAGCAGAGGGGGAGCAGAACCTCCCTGGCCCTGTGCCCACACTCTCTTGCTGCCCCCAGGCTGCCATTGGCCTTGCCCACGAGGCCACGTTGCTGCTCATGGGCAGTTTATTCTCACCAGCACTGCCAGGTCTCTCTCCTGGAGCTGCTCTCCAGCAGGTCACCCCTAAGCCATTTCCTTACATCATCTGTCACACGAGAGCAAATAGGAAACCTCACTTATTCCCTTTTTTAAACTAGTTTCTCTGCCTCCTGACCACGTTTGCACTAGCTGAAGCCACTTTATGTACTCAGCCATTGCACCATTTCCTAAACCAAATGAAACACCAGCAGCAACTGCTCCAAATGGACACCAACACTTGCTGTGGCTTCTGTGAGGCAACGACCGAACCCTTCCCCACAGCAGACATCCACACCAAAGTCCTGAACCCCTGCAGCAGTTTCTCCTTGCTGCACTTACAGAAGGTTACATATACAATCTGGGGCTCACAGCAGCCTCAGTTTCCCCTCTCACCAACACAGATCCAGTCTTTTCACATCAACAGACGAAGATAAAGAGCTTTTCCTGCACATTTGGCTTTAACACAATTCATCCCTTACTGCTGCTGGCAAAACCTACTGAATGCAGCTTGATTATTTCAGGCCACAGATTGTTTTGTTGCTTCCTGCCTTTAGCTTCACAGTGAAGCAATGGGAAAGAAATGAATCCCAAACCAGCAGAGTGTGCAGAAGTGCCCCCACACCCACCAAAGCTCATGGATCCACACAGCACTTCTGATCTCCAGCCTCACTTTGGCTCAGAAGCTCTGAGCTGTGTTTCTGTTCAGTTCATTTGATCTCTAGGTGCTCACTGATCTATGACAAACACTTGTGAAAACTGGAGCAGCCTGGCTGTGATGAAGGAGCAGAGAGATCTGTGTGAGCCCTGGATCTGCTCCCAGTGTGTTTCCAGGCCCTGAATGGATCCCAAGCATCACGTTACGTGAGCAGATCCCAGAGGCTGTGTGGCCTCCCCCAAGCCCTGGCAAGCCACCACCTCTTTGTGAGCCCCACCATCTGCTTCAGTGAAAGCCAGGAACCAATCTCCCTCTCCTCCTCTGCTTCTCATCCTCCCCATGTCCTCCTTATCACAGGGCTGGAAGGGACCTCCAAAGCTCATCCAGTGCAACCCCCCTGCCAGAGCAGCATCACCCAGAGCAGGTGACACCTCAACTTGCCATGTGCACTCCCCTCCTTCATTAGCTTTTCACTGAGGTTTGTTTTCCTGCCTTTTCAGCCCCCAGGAGAGGCTTTTTCCTTCATTCTACCTCTGTGTTTCCCTTCTCATTTGGCTTTCAGCAGCCTCTCCTGGTGCCTCCTGCTCACCTGTGGTAAGTGGTGCTTTCACTTGGAGTCTGTGAAGGTCTCACACCCTTCACAGGCTCAGCTGGGTGATCTAAGAAGGAAGTATCAAAGCCTCTGACCTTCACAAAGTTCACATTGAAGTTACAATAACCAGGGGGGCAGTTATGTGTCTGTGATAAAACAACAGCATTTACAGCCAGGGGCACCTTGTGTGGCTTTATGGACCAGCATCTGCTCTCTCTCTACATTAAAAAGATGCCACAAAACTATTGTTGTCCCAGTTCAGACCAGTCACCAGCTCACCACAGACACTCACAGGTGTGATGGGAGCACAGCTTCCCTCACTGTGCCCACAGACATCTTCCCTCTGAGAAACTCCTGCTTGGTACCTAATCCAAACCTACACGTGAAGACCCCCAAAATGCTGTGGAATTGAAGAGGAAAAGCTGGGCCTGGCACCTCAGCAGGGGAGGTGCTCTGTGAGAACTGGTAATCCAGAGAGACTTGTAAAAGATAAAGGGAATGTGTAAAAGATAAAGGGATGCTGTGCTGGCATCAGAGACCCAAAATCAGAGGGAGGAAGGAACAAGGGGCTTACAGCCCTGCTCGTGGGATGAGGTTCAGGGGATGGAGGACAGCTCTTATCACAGGTACCTTCAAGGATGTGAGCAGCTTCAGCAGCACCAGGAATGCAGATGACTGCTCTAAAGGAGGCTGGCTGCCAAAAGCTGTCTGAGGAAGGGAAAATACAAAATGTACTGATCTGACAGAGTGCAGGTTCCTCCACCACAACCCAGGGGGCCAAAATCCTCCATGGGGGAAGCTGCTGTGTTCCAGCATTGGTCACGTTCCCCACAGCACACACAAGCCTAAAACTGAAGTCAATTGTCTTGTCTTGAGAGCTGATGCAGACCTCAACCCCACCAACTCTGTCCAGCTCACCTTGCAGGCTGCTCCTGGTTTTGCAGAGCAGCTTCATGGGTGTCAAGGGAGGCTCTTGAGAGCTGCCCAAGTGAAAACTGCCTGGCTCTCACAAAGGCCCAAGGCCACTGTGCCATGAGCCTGCAGCAGGACTCCCTTCTCACATCAAAGCATCTTACCTCCATTGCAAACACTCCCAAGTGTCCATGACAAAGCTGTGTGACCTCAGTTCTGTCAGATGCAGCTCTCAGACACGCCAAGAACACCCTGCTCCAGGTGCCTCTTTTGTGCTGTCTCTGCCCAGCAGCACTGAAGACATCTCTTGTTTAAGCAGCTTTCCTGCAGTGCAGAGCCTTTGACAGCTACCCATCAGCTGAATCACCTCAGGCTTCCCCATCAACTCCCTTGTGCCATTAATGCTTCCACTTAATTGGCACTGTGACTTTCTCTGGGCACACACCCAGCCCATACTTACTGGGTTTAATTTAGGAAATGTATCTAATCCTCATCAGGAAAATCAATCAAGGTACAGGAATAAGATCTAAGGAATAAGATCAACTTCAAAGTCCTTCCAAACTCCTTCTTGACCTGTTGCACACCTTGGGACGCTGCACAGACGCCTTCACACCATCTCCACCCTCCCACAGCATCCCATCCCATTAATTTCCCAATCTTTGACTTTCCATGAGGTGTCAGGCAGACAACACTTCACACTCCCTGCTCCCAAGCCCTTGAAGTTATTTTTAAAGGAACACAGAAAGGCAAAGGCAGCTCTAATTAAACACCATGCCTGCTGTGGAGAACTGATTGCAACATCCTCCCTGTCCCCAGGAAGCTGCAGGAGAAGGTGCTTGGAGGAGGCACACACCTCAAGAGAGGAGCAAAGTCAGTCAACAGGCTCAGCACCAGGGGCAAGAGTGAACTTCACACTTAGAGTGACAACAGACCACAGAGACAGGCTGGTGCACAGGCTGAAGACAAATGCCCAACGTTCTGCTTGGATGCTCTGCTTGGAAACTTTGGCTGGTCACTTACTTTGGAAGCTCAAGCCCCAAAATGCAGAGTTCTGCTGCCAAGGGAAAGGAAGGAGTATGTTTGCTACCACAGGAAAACTTTCAGCAGAGCCTGTAGGTCTCAGAGCCATCTTGCAGCCACACCAGGATGCTGAGCAATCACTTTGGGCCTGTGCTGTGGAGAACACCAGTTGGGGACAGTGCCCAGCTGCTCCCTGAACAACTGTCAGACTCTCCTTGCAGGTAAATTTGGCAGCTGTTTCACTCTAAAGCAAGCACAAGTCTTCTCACATCAAGTCATTTAACCCAAAATACCAGCCCAACCAGTGGACAGAGCACCAGAAACCAGCAGAAAGCTTTTAACTCCTTCCAAGTCCCTTCTCAACACCTAATACACACCACTCACTGCAGCACCAAAGCCCTTGAACAGTCCCCAGCTGCCTCCTGCTTCCCTACACTGCTGCCACACAGACCATGGCCCACTGAACTGCCACCCCACTGCCAAGAGGCAACTGCAGGCAAGAGCAGACTGTCCCCACCATCACTGCCCAGCCCTCAGAATGCTGAGGTGAAGGAACAATGCAGCTGCTGCTCACAGAGATGTGGTACAGCAGCCACAATCCACACAGGCTTGCAAGCAGCTTCAGGGTGAGCATCCATGCAGGGGGTGTGTGGAAGGTGCTGTAAATGCAGGGATGATGGAGCACATCTCACACAGCAAGGTAATGATGGGCTGCAATGACTGGAGCACCAACACTGGGAGCACCAACACGCCTTCAGAATGAGAATCACCACAGAAACACACACAGAGCCTGACCAGCCCAGCAGCAGGGAGAAAAGGGCTCAACAACTGGGAAGTTTCATGAATCAGAGAATGGTGGGGGCTGGAAGGGCCCTGCAGAGCTCATCCAGCCCAGCCCCTGCTAAAGCAGCTCCCCCTGGCTCAGGGGGCACAGGAACGTGTCCAGGTGGGGTTGGAAACCTCCTGAGCAGGAGCCTCCACACCCTGCCTGGGCAGCCTGGGCCAGGGCTCCCTCACCTCAGCACCAAAGGACTTGCTCCTCCTGTGCCAGTGGCACTGTTTGTGTTCCAGCTTCATCCCATCACCCCTTGTCCTGGCACTGGATACAACACAAACAAGTGCTGCCCCAACCTCCTGACACCCACCACTTAGATACTTGTACCTATTGCTGAGCTCCCCCCTCAGTCTCTTCTCCAGGCTGAACAGCCCCAGGTCCCACAGCCTTTCCTCACAAGGAAGATGCTCCATCCCCTCAGCATCTTGCTGGCCCTGCACTGGCCTCTCTCCAGCAGTTCCCTGTCCCTCTGCAGCTGGGGAGCCCAGAGCTGGCCCCAGGACTCCAGATGAGGCCTCAGCAGATGTGGCAGAGCAGAGGGGGAGCAGAACCTCCCTGGCCCTGTGCCCACACTCTCTTGCTGCCCCCAGGCTGCCATTGGCCTTGCCCACGAGGCCACGTTGCTGCTCATGGGCAGTTTGTTGTGAGCCAGCACTGCCAGGTCTCTCTCCTGGAGCTGCTCTCCAGCAGGTCACCCCCAGCCTGTGCTGGGCCAGGGGATCACTGTAGTGTCAACTGACAGACATTTAAGACAAGCAAGTTAATGAACACCCAAACCATGAACAAAAGCTGTGACATTCCCCATCCCTCAGGTACAAATCCACACACAAACCCATATTTACATGCAAAAAAAATCCCACTGATGGGATCTCAAACAACCTGCCCACCCCACACATCAGCTGGTGCCACATCAGTTGTCTGAGCAGGGGAAGCAGGTCACAGCCATCACCACACACAGTGGAGCTGTTAAAACCAGAGGCTGGTAACACTCCTGCTGTGTGTTTAACTCAGCTGACCCTCTCCACTTCATCTCAACACCCTACATCCTCCAACATAGACTGAAGTGGTCACAGCAATTTCCCACTCAAAACAAGGGCTCAGGGTGTTTAATGTATTAAAAGAGAAGAATTAAGTTTGACCTGAAGGCAGGTTTGCTCAGAGGAGCAACTGGATGCAGTGGGAAAGCACAAGCTCCAGCTCTCTGCCATCCAGCTCAGTGTGCAACAGCAGGTTTTTGGTCAGGTTGTGTGAAAAATGGATCAGATTTGGCCAAATGGGCCAGTCATATCCTTCTAAATAGTCAGGTCATGCAGTGACAGTGTCACTCAGCACCAGACTGAAGTCTCCTCCCCCATCCCAGTATAAACCAGTTGCTCAGGGAACAGGAACAGCAGCATTTCCAGCAGAGAAGATGAAATGGCAAAAAGCTGCAACTCCAGAAATGAACCAGCAAGTGCTCATCCTCGGGAGATGCCCAAAAAAAGGGGAGGGGATAAAAACTAACAAAGGTGTGAGAGCTTCAAAGCAGCAAATGACAAACAGCACAGTACTTAAAACACTGAAGCAAAGGACGGTGCCCTCCCTGTGCCTGTGAATCCCCCAGCACAGCCAGCCCAGCCCCAAAGCCCAGGAGCAGCAGAGCAGAGCAGCCTTGCTGCATGCAGAGGACATTCCTGAGCAAGAGCAGCGAGAGGACACCCTGCCAAAGCCTCAGCTGCACATCTGCCCCAGTAAACCCATCCGGCAGCTCTCCTCACCGTGGGAACCTACACACATCCTGCTTTGAGGCAGCAGCCCGTAGCACCGTGACCCAGAGCCCTCCTCCAAGCACACCACCGCTTCCCAGTCACACCAGGACGCTAACCAGCACATGCCCAGCCCCACAGCCAGCAGCCAGCCCTGCAAGTGCTCACTCCAGACAGACTCCTTTCCTCTCCTCGGGGCACGTGAGCCCGAGGGGCTGCACTGCCAGCCCCCTCCAGCACACCCCTGGTCCCACAGGGAGCACCCCAACCCTCAGAGCTCCTCCAGCCCATCCTCACACACCCTGTGCATCTCACATCCATTGTAGTGTCCCATTCTCCTCCCTGGACCTCAGCTCCCATCCACCACGTCTCCTCCTCCAGCCCGTGGTGGCCTCTGTGTGCTCGCAGCACTGCAGCCCACATCCATTGCCCTCCAGGGCTCCAGCCCACACAGCCAAGCCCCAGGGATGCCCAAGGTCCCCTTATCCCACAGCCTTCTCACCCACACGCTCCATCCCAAGAGCACATCCAAAGCCCTGCAGCTCCCCACTAACTGCAACCCCAGCATTTCCCCAGCCCCCTGTCCCACAGCCCTCAGCTCTCACCCTCCAGCCCCATATCCCTACAGACCCCCATTCCCACCTCCTCCACCCCCAGCCCCTACACACAGCCCCACATACCCCCTGCCTGCCCCACGGTCCTACAACACCCCACGGGCCCCACAGCTCCTACGGCGTGGCCTTCAAGTCGCCCCACAAGCTCCCCACAGCCCCCTGACCCTGTACCCCTGCATCTCCTCAGCCCACCCACCCCTCTTCCAGACACCACACAACTCTACAGCCCCACACACCCCACGACACTACAGCCCCTCACACCCCACACCACTACAGTCCCTCACACCCCACGACACTACAGCCCCACACACCCCACGACACTACAGCCCCTCACACCCCACGACACTACAGCCCCTCACACCCCACGACACTACAGCCCCTCACACCCCACGACACTACAGCCCCACACACCCCACGACACTACAGCCCCTCACACCCCACGACACTACAGCCCCTCACACCCCACGACACTACAGTCCCTCACACCCCACGACACTACAGCCCCACACACCCCACGACACTACAGCCCCACACACCCCACGACACTACAGCCCCACACACCCCACGACACTACAGCCCCTCACACCCCACACCACTACAGTCCCTCACCCCACACTACAGCCCCACACACCCCACACTACAGCCCCACACACCCCACGACACTACAGCCCCTCACACCCCACCACACTACAGCCCCACACACCCCACACTACAGCCCCACACACCCCACACTACAGCCCCACACACCCCACGACACTACAGCCCCACACACCCCACGACACTACAGCCCCTCACACCCCACCACACTACAGCCCCTCACACCCCACCACACTACAGCCCCTCACACCCCACCACACTACAGCCCCACACACCCCACACTACAGCCCCTCACACCCCACACACCCCACGACACTACAGCCCCACACACCCCACGACACTACAGCCCCTCACACCCCACACTACAGCCCCTCACACCCCACACACCCCACGACACTACAGCCCCTCACACCCCACGACACTACAGCCCCTCACACCCCACACTACAGCCCCTCACACCCCACGACACTACAGCCCCACACACGCCACGACACTACAGCCCCTCACACCCCACGACACTACAGCCCCTCACACCCCACGACACTACAGCCCCTCACACCCCACAACACTACAGCCCCACACACCCCACAACACTACAGCCCCACACACCCCACACTACAGCCCCTCATACCCCACACTACAGCCCCTCACACCCCACACTACAGCCCCACACACCCCACGACACTACAGCCCCACACACCCCACACTACAGCCCCACACACCCCACGATACTACAGCCCCACACACCCCACGACACTACAGCCCCACACACCCCACACTACAGCCCCACACACCCCACGACACTACAGCCCCACACACCCCACACTACAGCCCCACACACCCCACACTACAGCCCCACACACCTCACGACACTACAGCCCCACACACCCCACACTACAGCCCCTCACACCCCACGATACTACAGCCCCACACACCCCACGACACTACAGCCCCTCACACCCCACACTACAGCCCCTCACACCCCACACTACAGCCCCTCACACCCCACGACACTACAGCCCCTCACACCCCACACTGCAGCCCCTCACACCCCACACTACAGCCCCTCACACCCCACAACACTACAGCCCCTCACACCTCACGACACTACAGCCCCACACACCCCACACTACAGCCCCTCACACCCCACACTACAGCCCCTCACACCTCACGACACTACAGCCCCACACACCCCACACTACAGCCCCTCACACCCCAGCTCCTGGGCTCCAGCCCGCCGCAGCTCCTCCGCCACGGCCTCTCCGCCCCCTGCCCCACACAGGCCCCTCCTGCCCCGCACGCCCCCCGCAGCCCCCTCCTGCCCCCCAGCCCCGCGGCCCGCCCCGCACAGCCTCCGCACAACCCCGCAGCCGCTGCCCAGGCCCGGCCCCGCTCACCTGAGGAGGCTGGACAGCGGGTGCCCCCCACCGCCGCCGCCGCCGCCGCCCCCCCCGGAGCCGCCGCCGCCTCCTGCTCCTCCTCCCCCCCCGGAGCCCCCGAAACCGGAGCTGAGGCGTTTCCCCGATAGCAGCTTCTCCACGGCGGGCAGGTTCCCGGTGCGGGCGGCCTCCAGCAGCTCCTGCTCCTTCCCCATGGCCCGGCCCGGCCGCCGCCGCCCGCCGCCTCCCGCCCCGCCTCCCGAGCGGCCTTCCGGGGCGGGCGCTGCGGGGCGGGCCCGGGGAGCCGCCGGCTGCGGGCAGCGCCGCTCGCTGCGGGACCCGCCGGGGCTGCTGCGCTCCGTGCGCCGCGGAGCTGCGGGGCGAGGGGAGCGGCTCTGGGGCAATCTCGCCCTCCCCGGTGTGGGGCGCACGCAGGCTCGGGGCGGCCGTGTGTGCATGGGTGAGGATGGATGTGGAGTGAAGGGGGAGTGTCCTTTGCCTCCCGGGTGAATGATCGCGGGTGTGTTCCAGAGGGAAGCCCTCGGGGAGCGATGCCGGGCCGTGACACAGCAGCAGTTCCCCGCTGCACACAACGGGCCGCTCGCTGCCGTGAAGGGGATTTCCCCCCGTGTTCAGGGGAGCCTGTTACACTGGGGGTTGTTTCCCAACTGCACGGAGGAGGAGAATGGGTAAAGGTGCTGCTGGAAGTTTCACAGTCACAGAGTCTCAAGGGCTGGAGATGTTTGATAGACTGATGAAGGGGTGAAAAGCCTAATTAAAGATGGAGGGCAGGAAGATGTGATGTGTGTTCAGAAAGATCTTGGTGCTGGAGTGTGTGAAGGTGCCCTCTCCTCTGTGCAAAGCCTGGACAGCCTGTATTATGTCCTTAGAGCTATTTATATCCTGCTTCCCTAAGGACTGCATCCTGAGCTTGTCTGCCACCCTCCCAAGGTGGGGAAATGCCCTGCTCAAAGTCTGGCACTGCTTTAATGCCACCCAGTACCTGGGTGTTCATGAATTTAAAACAACTCTCTGTCCTGCAGGGAATTGTCCTGGCTCACTTGAGAAATGGTCAGAGTTTATCAGGGGGTCTCTTTATTGGCCTGAGTCACAGAATCTGAAGGGCTGGAAGGGACCTGCAGAGCTCACCCAGTGCAACCCCCTGCCACAGCAGCACCACCCAGAGCAGGGCACACAGGGACTCATCCAGCTGGGGTTGGGATGTCTCCAGAGAAGGAGCCTCCACAGCCCCTCTGGGCAGCCCCTGCCAGTGCTCCCTCACCTCAGCAGGGAACAAATTCCTCCTGGTGTGTCTCTGGAACCTCTTCTGTTGCAGCTTGTGCCCGTTGCCCCTTGTCCTGTCACTGGCCATCCCTGAGCACAGCCTGGCTCCAGCCTCCTCACACCCACCCTTGATGGGTTTGGAACATGACTGAGCTCACCCCTCAGGCTCCTCTTCTCCAAGCTGCAGAGCCCCAGCTCCCTTAGCCTTTCAGCACAAGGCAGATGCTCCACTCCCTCCAGCATCTCTGTGTCCCTGTGCTGAGCTCTCTGCAGCAGCTCCCTGTCCTTCTGGAGCTGAGGGGCCCAGAGCTGGACACAACATCCCAGCTGTGGTCTCACAGGGCAGAGCAGAGGGGCAGCAGAACCTCTCTGACCTGCTGCCCACAGCCCTTCTGCCCCAGCCCAGGCTGCCATTGGCCTCTTGGCCACGAGGGCCCGTTGAGGGCTCATCCTGCCGCGCTCAGCACCCGCCGCTCCCGTTCCCGTCCAACAGGTCACTCCCCAAGCACCGCCAGCGCCTTTAGCCGAGGCCGCTCCCGACTCCACACGCCGGAGCGAACCCTGCGGCGCCGTGCCGGCGTGCCCCGTTATTCTGCTTCTCCCCAGAGCCCCCGGCCCCGGGACCCTCCCCGGCCCCGCTCCGTCCCGGCCCCTCGGGCGGCCCCGCTCCGCCGCAGCCCGTTGCCATGGCGCCCCGCCCCGCCCCGCGCGTCCCTCGGCGGCCGCCGTAGCGCTGCGTCAGCCGCGGCCATGGCGGACCCCGGCGAGGCGGGACGGGATGAGCCCGGCGCCGCCGCTGCCCGGGAGCCGCCGCCCGCGGCGTCATCCCCGCCCGGGGAAGGGGCGGCGGAGGAGCCGGCGGCCGCAGAGGCGGCGGGGGAGGGCGAGGCGGGGGAGGCTGGAGGTGGCGGCGAGCCCAAGGCGGAGGCGCCGGACGGGGAGGTGAGGCCGGTCGGGGTCCGTCGTGGCTGCGGGAGTCTGTCGTGGCTGCGGGGTCCGTCGGGGCTGCGGGAGTCCGTCGGGGCTGCGGGAGTCCGTCGTGACTGCAGGGTCCGTTCTGGCTGAGGGGGCCCGTCGGGGCTGCGGGCTCCGTGGGCGCTGCGAGGGTCCGTCGGGGCTGCGGGGGTCCGTGGGCGCTGCGGGAGTCCGTCAGGGCTGCGGGAGTCCGTCGTGGCTGCGGGAGTCCGTCGGGGCTGCGGGGGCCCGTCGTGGCTGCGGGGGCCCGTCGGGGCTGCGGGGGCCCGTCGGGGCTGCGGGACCGGCCGAGCTCTTGCACTGTCGCCCAGGTGAGGAGCGCGGAGGGGGAGGCGGTGGACGGGGAGGACCCCAACCTGCAGGCGTCCGCGGCCAAGAAGGTGAAGCTGGAGCTGAAGGAGAGGAAGGAGAAGAAGCACAAAGTGGACGAGGACGAGATCCAGAAGATGCAGTGAGTGCTCAGCGCCGCCGGGCGCTGCTGGTGCCTTCCCGGCTCGCTGTTGTACGGGGGAGGCTCGGGACACGGGCAGGGCTTTGCAGGGCTGTTGCAACGGCCTCGAGCTCCAGACGTTTATTTTGGTTGTAAATGATCAGTTTTGTCCCTGCAGAATCCTGGTCTCCTCCTTCTCCGAAGAGCAGCTGAACCGTTACGAGATGTACCGTCGCTCTGCCTTCCCCAAAGCCGCCATCAAACGGGTACAGCCGCAGCGCCGCCTCGCCACGGTCGGGCCGAGGGGAGGGAGGAAGCTCAGCCTTGCTCTGTCCGGCTGTGGCTGTGGCTGGGCCTCAGCACACGAGCTGGCTTGGTGCTTCCCCCTCGGGGACAGTTACAGGATCAGCTTATCCCGTTAAGGTCTCGCTCAGTGCCCTCGTGTGGCTTGTGCAGTTGAGACAGGAGCACATCCTATGTAGCTGTGGTCTGGGGGGGGCGTAAGGCAACAGGGAAATGTAACTGTTGGTACAGAGTCTGCAGCTGAGTGAGGGTGGGCTAACACCTTGACAGCCAGCTTGTGCCCAAGGCTAATTCTAAAGCTCAGTTTCTGCAGTTTTGTGCCTTTCAGTAGCTCTTAGAATCCCAGCATGGTGGGGGCTGCAGAGCTCCAGCCCCAGCCCCTGCTCAGGCAGGTTCCCCTGGCTCAGGGGGCACAGGAACGTGTCCAGGTGGGGCTGGAAACCTCCTGAGAAGGAGCCTCCACACCCTCCCTGGGCAGCCTGGGCCAGGGCTCCCTCACCTCAGCACCAAAGGACTTTCTCCTTCTGTTCCAGTGGCACTGTTTGTGTTCCAGGTGATGTCCTTTGTTATAGCAGAAACAAGTGTGGCCCCATCCTCCTGACACCCACCCTTTAGGTGCTTGTAAGTGCTGATGAGGCCCCTCCTCAGTCTTCCCCAGGCTGAACACAGCCTTGGGCTGATATTTGACAGGCTTGAGTGCTAAATGTGAGTCGAGCTGTTTGGCCATGGCTGTGTGTTCCTGCCTCAGCTGACTGTCCTCTCCTTGCCCAGCTGATCCAGTCCATTACCGGCACCTCTGTGTCTCAGAACGTGGTTATCGCCATGTCCGGCATTTCCAAGGTCTTCGTTGGGGAGGTGGTGGAGGAAGGTGAGTGGCAAATGTTGAGTGATAAGTGAAGGATGTTGGGTAAACTCATTGCTTGGAGCAGAGCAGAAAGACCTGGAACAAGCCTGGACACCTCATGGCTCCCAGTTCTTGCTGCAGATAAGAGCTGAGCCAAGAGAGGGGTGAAGTGTGGCACTGCCCCTCGTCCCCTGTCACTGTCGCTGCCTGGGGGCAGCAGAGGCCTCTGGCCACTGAACTCCTGCTTCATCCTCTGGAAGGAGGATAATGGAGAAGTTCTTGCCCTGGGAGCAGGCTGCAGCTGGGCACTACAGGTCTGTTAATGCTGCTGGGGACACATTCAGCCCAGAGGGAGATGAAGTCTCAGCAGTCTCTTAACCCCTTGGGTTCTTCCTTTATGGGGGAAGCTGAAAGCTCTTTGGGCCGCTGGGTGGGAAACTGATGCTGCTGCATCCCAGCTCTGCCTGGGCTGGAGGAGGGGGTGGTATGAGCTTGATACAAACCTGTCCAGCCTCTGTGTTCCCTAGCAGCTGGGAGCCTTTTATTCTGGGCTGACAGACAAGCCAGCCCTTGGGCCATTACCACCAAAGAGAAGCACACAAAGCACTTTGGTTCTGTGTATCAACAATGTCACCTCTTGCCTTTACAACTAAAGCTCAGGCAGTGGGTGAGTGCCTCAGCTTCGCTGTCCTGCTCACACAAACCCCTCTGATGTTGTGCAGCACTGGATGTGTGTGAGAAGTGGGGGGAGCTGCCCCCTCTGCAGCCCAAGCACATGCGAGAGGCCGTCAGGAGGCTCAAGGCACGAGGACAGATCCCCAACTCCAAATACAAAAAGATCATCTTCCACTGAAGTGTCTCACAAGCAGCAAGAGAAGATAGAAGTCAAAACAACCTTCTGGTGGTGAAGCCAACAGTTAGAGCAGAGCTCTGAGACTGCAGCTCCTCTGGGAGCAGTGTGAGGGGCACTGCTGGGGTCAGTGCTGGGGGCTGGCTCGTTCCCAAAGCACCACACAGGAGCCAAGGCCTTGACCCAGCACCTTGGGCTCCTCTGCTTCAACAGGAGGGACAGGAGTGTTCATGTCGTGGCTGTGTTCACCCCCAGGCTGATGCTTTCTGCTGGCACAGATGCAGGGGTGCCTCTTTGTACATTAAAGTTGTTACTGTGTGCTTGGTCTTGCTGTGAGATGCTCATTGTGTAACTGTCTGTGTGATTCAGAGCAGGGGGAGTGCAACCTGAAGATGTGTCTCAACCACCCCTGACATGTTCCTGAAGCTCTCTCTTGCCTGGGGCAGGTGTTGTCCCATGAG
This sequence comes from Colius striatus, assembly GCF_028858725.1. Classification (NCBI taxonomy): domain Eukaryota; kingdom Metazoa; phylum Chordata; class Aves; order Coliiformes; family Coliidae; genus Colius; species Colius striatus. Next base: position 2,992,032 of record NC_084780.1, read on the forward strand.
CAGGAGGAAGGGAACCAAGGCAGAGAGCTGATGCTTCTGAGGTGAGCAGGAGCTGTTCTTCCCAAAGGCAGGTTTATGGAGCTGTCTGGAAACAGCACACCAAGGAAGGGGGAAGGAAAAGTGCAGGAGGCTGCAAGGAGGTTAACAAGTTTAATTGCTTTGCATGGTTCATAGAACCAATAAATACATGACTGGAAATATACTGAGACAAAGCTCCAATACTGCCCAAAACTCACATTCAAGTTCAGATTTGCACAGTACCCACCTGTACAGACCCCAGACCCCTGGGAGCACAACCCCTCCCAACTAAGGTCAGTGAGGCTACATGCTCTTGTCAGGGTAACCCTCCTTTGTGCAGCAGCACCACTCAGCTGCCTCTCACTGTACCATGGAAAGAGTCCTTCAGTAAAAGGCTTAAAGTAAACTCTGCTGATCACCACCAGTGGAGATGGTTTTTGTCCTGGCAGCTGTTTGCCTGGTGGAAAGGAGCAGTTCATTTACAGTAGTTTTTCCTGGTACTTCAACCCAATGGAAATGCTTTAATTCTTAATGCAAATTGACTCAAGGTGCTAGAGCAACAAATTTGCTGTAAACAACCTGCCCCAGCCCTGTTCAGTCTGCACATGTGGGAAGGAGGGACAAGGAGATGGGACAGAGTAGGCACCACCTCCAAGAAGACCCTTTGCATGCTACTCATTTCCCCAGCTGGCTGCAGAGGAAGCTGGACACCTGCTCATGACAATTGGAGAGAGAAGAACAGAAACCTCCCATTTTCAAGCAATTAGTGAAGAAAAGATAAGAATACCATTGTATTCCACCATGGCAAGCACTCCTGGATGTCTTGCTTCACATGGGCAGAGGCAGCAAGCAGAAGCACAAGGGTTTGTCTACATGTTCCACTGCTGCTTGTGTGGGCTTTGTGCAGTCCATAATGGTACTTACAGGGAGCTGCTCATGTTGGGGTTTGTTTCTAAGCAAGTCTAGAGCTGTAGATGCTTTGTTACCTCCTTTCTCCCCCTGTGAGACCTGCTCACAGCAAGAGCCTTACTACAGAAGGAGCTCTGCTTGGAGTTCTGAACGCTGGGCACGAGGCAGTATTGGTGAAGGAGATGCCTGCAGACACTGAGGACGTTACAGTGCATTTTCCTCTCGAGAACAGGCTGCTCCAGCACATGTTCCATCTCAGGCAGCACCACATCTGTCTTGTCACTGGCTGTGTTGAGCAGGGGACAGGTCACACAGTCTGCTCCAGAGTAAACAGGCAGGTGGTCTGACAGGAACGAGGAGGAGTGGAAGCAACTGGCAGAAGTCACAGCATCCCAACAGGAGAGCTGGCCCAGGCTGAGTGGGTGGTGAGCATGAGCCCACCTGCAGCCCAGCTCCCATGCTGCTGCAGAAGACAAGTACTCCTCTTCATTCATCTGGGGCTGCCTGCTTCCAGGGGATCTGGAAGGAAGGTCAGGCTCTTGCTGCTGTGTCTGGTTGCAGGCACTGGTCAGTCAGATCTTGGCAAGAGTGCTAGGCTCTGTCAGCCCCAAGGCTCTCTGTTCAATCCTAGCCTACAAGGACTAATTCCCACAAGTGTTATTCAAAGCTACCTTCAGTCTAATGGAATCAAACATGAGATAAAGATGATGCTCATAACAGTGACAGTTGTTTCAATCACCATCTCTCTCCTACAGACCCTCTTTTTTCAAAGTGAAAGCCAACAACCACAAGGAACTCACTCTTGGCTCTCTGCAAAGCACATCACCTCCACCCCTAGCCTGGCCCTCTAACTCCATCCATTTCCCCTGGAGCTAAAGAACTGAAATGATCCAGGAATGCCTGTGGAGGGGAAATGTTCAACAGCTCCAGAGCTGGCAAAAGGACAAGTACATAAGAGCACATGAGGAAAACCAAACTTAACTCACAACTTATTTGCTTTTGTGTAGTTTCCAGGCCTCAGCTCCTGATGGCCTGGAAATCAGAGGCTGCTCCTTGCAGAGCAAGCAGGATT